>NC_083428.1:7904657-8218067 GCF_020745735.1 Hemiscyllium ocellatum | reverse complement strand
TGAGAATAAGTGAATGGTGGAACAGGTTGCAGAAGCTGAATGACCTGTTTTGATTCTTTTGTCCTTGAGAAACTTGGATATGAGATTAATCTGACTAGTGCATTGATGGTCATTCCAGTGAAAGTCACATTAGAGAGAAAAAAAACTGCTGGTTTATTTGACCTCAGGGTCACCGTGCCTCAGTTTGAAAAGGCAGGGTTTTCATAGTGATCTCAGCCGGTACAGGAAGTAAACCTGCACAATTGGCGTCACTCTGCATTGTGGACTAACTATCTTCTAGCCATTCAAAAGACAAAATAAGGAACACTACAGGTAAATGTATATTTGAAAATTTACATGCCTGTTTTTAAATCCTTTCATTTCCTTGCCCCTCCTCATATCTGTAATCTTCATCATCTTTCAAATTTCTAAGATCTCTGCTCTCCTCTAATTCCGATCTCTTGAGTGTCCCCAGTTTGAACCAGTTCACCATTTCTAGACATGCTGTCAGCTGCCTAGGCCTTAAGCTCACAGAATTCACTATAGAGACTAGGACCCGTGGACACAGCATTAGAATTAGAGGGGTCAATTCAGAACAGAAAAGCGGAGACATTTCTTCAGCCAGAGGGTGGTGGGCCTGTGGAATTCATTGCCACTGAGTGCAGTGGAGGCCGGGACGCTAAATGTCTTCATGGCAGAGATTGATAGATTCTTGGTGTCTCGAGGAATTAAGGGCTACGGGGAGAACGCTGGTAAGTGGAGTTGAAATGCCCATCAGCCATGATTGAATGGCGGAGTGGACTCGATGGGCTGAATGGTCTTACTTCCACTCCTATGTCTTATGGTCCTATAAATCTCTCTGCTTCTTTACTGTCATTAAGAACCTCCTTATACCTACATAAGAAAAAGATGCAGGAAGGACCATACAGCCACTTCAGGTTTTTAATCACCTGCCCTATTATCTCCTAAGTGGTTCAGTGTTTCGTGCTTTGTTTGATAATACAGTGAAATCCGTTGGAATGTGAGTGCTGGGGTCCAGAAATGAGAAACTATGTTCTATCTGGGGTCATAATAGCCGAGTGGTATATTGCTAGACCATTAATCCAAAGGAGAGAAGCAGGAGGCTGGAAGAACTTAGCAAGCCAGGCAGCATCAGGAGATGAAGAAGTTGACATTTCGGATGTAACCCTTCTTCAGTACCGGGGATGAGTGTAAGGGGAGCTGCAGATAGGGTGGCGAAGACAGGTAGAGGGTATGACCTGGTTGGTCAATGGGAGGAATAAATCCGGTGGGTGGCTGAGAGGAGTGGAAGGGATGGGGAAGGGAGGCTATTTGAAATTGGAGAACTCAATATTGAGTACTGCGGGCTTCAGGCTGACCAGACAGAAGATGATGTGTTTTTAGATTAGATTCCCCACAGTGTGGAAACAGGTCCTTTGGCCCAACAAGTCCACACGACCCTCCGAAGACACCCAGTCCCATTTCCCTCTGACTATTGCACCTAACACTATGGGCAATTTAGCGTGGCCAATTCACCTGACCTGCATATCTTTGTGACTGTGGGAGGAATCTGGGACACCTGGAGGAAACCCACGCAGACACAGGGAGAACGTGCAAACTCCACACAGACAGCCGCCCTGAGGCTGGAATCGAGCCTGGGACCTTGGTGCTGTGAGGCAGCAGTGCTAACCACAGAGCCACCGTATGTTGTTCCTTCAATTTGCGGTTTGGTTCATTATGCAATGGAGGAGGCCGAGGATAGTCATATCGGAAAGGGAATGGGAAGGGGAATTAAAATGGGCAGTGACTGGCAGGTCCAGTCAGCCCCTGCGGACCCGGCTGCGATGCTCAGTGAACTGTTCTCTACGTTTACGTTTGGTCTCTCTGATGTAGAGAAGGCCACATCGGGATCACCTGATGCAGTAAACTAGGTTGGAAGAGAGGCAGGTGAACCTGTGTCTCACCTGGATGAAATGTTTGGGGCCCTGGATGGAGGTGAGGGGAGGGGGTGGTGGACTGGCAGGTTTTCCATTTTTTCCAGTTGCAGGGGAAGGTATCTGGGGCTTTGGTGGGGTCAGTGGAGGAGTGGAACATGCCAAGGATTGTCGAAGGGAACAGTCCTTGCAGAAGGCAGAGAGGGATGGGGAGGGGAAGATGTTCTTGGTGGTGAGCTCTAGTTGGAGTTGGTGGAAATGTTTAAGGATCATGCATTGGATGCAGAGACTGGGGGGGAGGGTGGGGTGGTAAGTGTGGACAAAGGGGACTCTGTTTTTATTGTGTTTGGAGGGGAGGGGGTTTAGAGCAGTGGAGCAGGGAGCGGAGGTGGTGTGTTGAAAGGCTGTCTAGATGAAGGAGGAGGGAAAAGCATGTTGTTCAAAATAGGTGGACATCTGGGATGCTTGGGAGTGGAATGTCTCCTTGTCTGAGCAGTTGCAGCAGAGGCAGTGGAATTGGGAGAATGGGATGGAGTTCTTGCAGGATGCTGGGTGGGAAAAGGTGTAGTCCAAGTAGTTATGAGAATCTGTGGGCCTTTTCCTGGAGGTGGGACGCTTCAGTGAACATCTCCAGGACACACGCACAAAACAACCCCACCACCTCATGACCAAACACTTTAATTCCCCCTCCCACTCTGTCAAGAACATACAGGCTCTGGGCCTCCTCCACCAGCAACCCCTCACCACCCAACGCCTGGAGGAAGAATGCCTCATCTTCCGCCTTGGAACTTTCCAACCACACGGGATCAATGTGGATTTCACCAGTTTCCTCATTTCCCCCCCCCTCCCCCCAAACTCCCCACCACCTTACCTGGATCCAACCTTCCAACTCAGCACCACCCTTTTGACCTGTCCTACTTGTCCATCCTCCTTCCCACCTATCCAGTCCTCCTTCTCCAAACTATCCACTCCTCCTTCTCCAACCTATCACCTTCACTCCCAATTTCATCTACCTATCGCATTCTCAGCTACCTTCCTCCCAACCGCATCCCGCTCCCATTTATCTCTCAGCTCCCTTGGCAATTCCCTCATTCCTGATGAAGAGCTTATGCCAAAACATTGACTCTCCTGCTTCTCAGCTGCTCCCTGACCAGCTGAGGTTTTCCAATACCACACTCTTCGACCTTTACCTGGTCTGGCCTACATGTGACTCCGGACACACAAGAATATGATTGACTCTTAACTGCCTTCTGGGTAATAAAGGATGGATAATACACGCCTGCATCCTATGAATGAATAAACAAAAATCTTGGCTAATTTTCACCCAAGGCACCGTGAGGTTGAAGCCAATTGTAGAACTCTGAGTGTGAGATATACCCTGTGCATCTCAAACCAGGGATGGAAATAAGTCTCTATGTTGTCAGCTTAGCTCAGTTGCCAGCCTTGGCATGTTGTAGTTAAAGCAATGGGTATATAATCTGAGTTGACACTTCAGTGTAATGCTGAGGGAGTACTGCATATTTGGAGGTTATCTGACTGCTTAGGTGAGGTGACAATTCAAAGAGCAGGGAATTTCCTTGGTCAACATTCCTTCCTCAACTGTGTCCAATATCAATAGATATTCTAACAATTTATTTAATGTTCCCCTCTGATACAATATGATGTGATAGCTGATGTTCTTTCACTATCGTGATGTGATACTCTATTTGCTCCAGTAGCATACAAAGCAGTCATGGGTTACACTGTATTGAAGAATTCAGTTAACACAAATCTGATACTGGATGAAATGCCACCACCATGTTCAAATTGTCTGTTGCATTTAGTTCTCGTGGAGCAGTGAGTCCACTTTTAGGATAACCAATTGGTTGCAAAATACTGATGTACTGAAGACACTATAAATTGCTGATAAATCAGATGTTCTTCCTTTTTTTTCTAGTCTACAACATCAACTCACATTTATATAGCACTTTTGGGAGTATTTACATATACAATTTAACATTTAGTGGAAAAAAAAGACAGACATAAACCTAGCCAACGATGCAGAGATCGTTACAAAGTTGGAGAGATAAGTAAAGAATCAGAGAGATTTAGGGAAGAAATTCCAGTTGTTAGGCCCCAAACAGATGAAAGTATGGCTGCTAATAGTGAAGCAGCAAAATTCAGGAATGTTTGAGAGTCAAAAGTTGGAGGAGTGAGAGATCTAAAAGGGACTGCAGTCAATTTTCTTTCTAAATTTCTGTTGTACACAACCTGCTTATTTCAATGCATGGACAAGTCATGAGCCGCTTGTACTGAACTTTTTGGGTTGCTGCATGGCTACACGTATTCAGAATTTACAAAGAACTAGCAGCGCTAGAGGATGCACCAGTAGGAGCAATGTAAGGCTGAATTCCTCAGCAGACATTGCATTGAACCCCTAAACTATTAGGCCACAGAAGTGCTTTTAAACTGATTTTCATTTTAAGTAGCACTAAAACTATTTTTAAAAAAAGTAACAATGAGAACTGTCACTGTTTTCAAACAGTACTAATATTGATACATCAACACTGATTCTGTAATGAGAAATAATTATTCTTAATATGTCTATAATCAGCTCTTTAAATAGTTGAAGAAGGGACTTCAAAACAATGAAAGATGCATGTAATTCAATTGTCAGGTTAGCCAACCTGGGGATCACAGTTCAGGAGGACATGAGAATTAAATTGACAAGCCTGAAGCAAAATTGTGATAAAGAAGTATTTTTTTCTCACAGTGTAACAGATATGTGGAATAATCCTCTAGCAAGCTTTGTTAATGTTATTTAAGTTGAATAATTTTTCCCATGAATTCTCTCCTCTGATTTTCCCATACTTATTCTTCTCCTGATTCATGCTAAGTTCTAGTTCCTCGGGCATCAGTAAGCCTTTGATAGATCACCCCAGTGGCCTCTTCCCTTTTTATGTGAAAACTTGCAAATCATAAATTTGCAACCGCCTAGTCACACCACAGAATTTATGAGGACATCAGGAGATGTAAGGAGCTAAAATCCAATATTTCAAAAGGCTGCAGACATTTGGATTTGGCTAACAGATAGTCACAGTATTGAAAGATTGAAGCATTGTCAAAGGTTCTGTCATTCTTCAACTGTTCAAGTATATTCTGATGAACATAAAAAGATCCCATGTTGCTACTTGTAGAAGAGAATTCTCCTGAGTTCCTGACTAACGTACTTCCTACAACTACCACCTTCAAAAAGAAATGATCTGACCATTCATCACATTTGTTGATCATGGAAGCTTGCTGAGTGTCACTTTGGTTAAGTTGCCCAGAAACAACAAATAATAATTCATTGGATATAAAGCTTTTTAGATTATGCCCTGAGGACATGCTAAAAAAAAGGTAATATTTATTTATAGAAAACACTTAACTATGATTCTTTATTCACAATATTTCCAGAGTTCCTAGCATAAATTTGGGCTGCTGGAAGGAGTCTCAGGGAAGGAAGCGTTGGTTGTCCATAATAAATCAACATAGAGGGACAGGATCACTTCACTAAGTAATGACTCCAGTGAAGTTTTACTATTGAAAGGTAATTTCCACTGATTGAATTAGGAGCTGCTCAATGCAAAAAAGCACGTGCTAAATACATGTTGCTGTATCATACAAATGGATATAAGTTATTTGCAGTATAAAGATTAAACAAAAAATGAGTAATTATGTTGTAATTCATAGTCTTCTGATACTCAACTCAGTTACTTTTTTAATGTGAAAACTTGGTATTGTACAAAATATTCATGGTTCTACCTTAATATAAGCACTTATTATGATGTTGTTTGATAAGGTACACGTAGACAAGACATTTCCATTGTGGAGACGATTGTACAGGACAGTCATCAATAAATGCAAAAGAAAATTCAGGAAATAAATACTCTTTATGCCGAAAGTGGTAAGTACGTGGAACGTGTTATTGAAAGGCTTGGTTGAAGCAAATAGCTTAAATCTATTTAAGACTAAATAAGCACCCTGCAGGTAAGCAAGAAATAACAAAGTTATGTTAATAAGGTTAGATGAAATGAAGTTGGAGGAGGTTCAAGTGGAACACAAATGGCTACAAAAACTAGTTGAATGGCCAGTTTCTATGTTGTTTAATTCTAGTAACATTATTGAACGTGAAAACAGCTACTAATCTATATATGTAATAAGTGAAAGAACCTAAATGATTCAATTTACTGGTCCTTAGTTTTACACTGGCTTATCCATCAGCTTCTTTCAATTCAATCAACATGACCAGTTGATCAAAATAACCATTGCTCCAGCATATAACTTCCAAACATGACCCAAACATTGAATTTTCTAATAAGAAGGGCTCATGCCCGAAACGTCGATTCTCCTGCTCCTTGGATGCTGCCTGACCTGCTGCGCTTTTCCAGCAACACATTTTCAGCATTGAATTTTCTAATGTCCAATTTACTTTTTCCCTTTCTTTCCTTCACTCCTGAAGTCATCATCTTCACCATTGGATTCTAGATTTCATGGGCTGGCCCTTAAATGACTCACTCAAGTGACCAATATTTATATATGATCCTGCGAAGTGTGCACAGATAAATATGCAAGAAGTACAACCACAATTGAAATTTCCAATAGGTCAGGAGATCAAACCTATAGATTCCATTCCTACTAGAATAAGTTTGTTGAAATAGCATCTGATATTTGAATGAGATCATGGACTAGAGATTCAATCTGATCGCCTATTCAGTATCTCCTAAACAGTTTCGTGTCAAATGTTTGATAATGCTTCTGTAAAGCTCTTTGGGAGGTTTCACTAAATTAAAGACATATGTAAACATAGCTCGAAGATGGAAATTTTAGATCTGTGTCATTTAATCATCAGATGTTGCCATCAACTTTTGTTCTTTATTTTTGTCCTTTGCAGCCCTTATCCTCCTTTATGTCATTCATGAGATATTGTCCTAGTTCCTTTCTTATCTTGAGTCAATTGCTACTCCCCATCACATCTGAACATGAAAATATACTCCCTTGATTGACGACACCAAGAAGGGCCTTGAGTTTGAAACATTATGATGGCTCTCCATCTCTCCGTTAAGAGAATGCCTCTATTGTGTACATTTGAGTATCAAATGTAGGCCATAATCAGAGAAGGTGATTCTTGTTATTGTTGTTGTATAGTTTCAGGTAGAGACTTTAGCTCTGAGGCACGGCTGGAAGCGCCCTTCCAATTTATTACTTCTTTCCTGATCTCCAGTAACTTGTGAAGCAGGAGGTAACCCATGAAGCTGAGTAGTAATGTCTAACCTGACCCAAAACCCAAATAAATCTTTACAGTGAACAGATCCTTCATACTCTGTATCTGAAGTCAATTATAGTGCCCCAATAATCGTAAATTAGGAGATACTGGTTAATGCAGCAGGAACTAAAGTTGAATCTGGAAACTTCAAATCTGTTAGATTGAGTAATTCACTGTCTTTACCGTCATAAAACTTGTTTATTTTTGATTGGGCCAATGCAAAATGTAAGCTTGTGATGTTAGTTCCTATGATGATGGTGCAATATGCAGCTACTGATTCAGTTGCAGTACTGTGATAGGCACGGTGTTTAATTGTATTTTAATAGCTTTTCTTTAAAAATATTACTTCCTCTGCTACAATAAGGAGAAAATGCTGGAAATATTCAATGGCCTAAATCTTCTAATCTGGGCAGAGGCCTCTGACTCAACTTTCATGTTGATACACCTCACGGTCCTGAGGAAGTTCCTGTGTAAGTGCATTCACAGTACTTCAGTGGAAAGTTTAAACTTCTGATTGCCAGTTTAATGGTGCCTGAATTATTCTGTGATTCCAGCAATACTGGGATCAGATAAAAATCACACAGCATTATTCTAACAAATGAAAGGCTTAAAAGACAATCAATTTTTCAATGTATAATTTCAGTTACAGCACACTGTAAATTTTTGCTATAAATTCTGTGATTGAGCCCTCCACTACCACCTGATGAAGGAGCGTTGTTCCGAAAGCTAGTGTGCTTCCAATGAAACCTGTTGGACTATAACCTGGTGTTGTGTGATTTTTAACTTTGTACACCCCAGTCCAACACCAGCATCTCCAAATCATGGGATCAGATAGTTAGAATCATGTAGATGTGGAGTGTTTGCCTGGTTTGTAAACAGATTTATCTAGAGCTCAAACAACATCAGTGCCAACGGCAACCTGGCAATATTCACTCCCCCACCCCTAAAATCCAGCAATGTTCACCATCTCCCTCTCCAACATGGCAATGCCTACTTCCCCCAACCCAGCAACACCCTAGCCCTTAGCCTTGCAATGTTTTCTACATCCTCACACCAGGATAGTGCTCAACTAGTTCTTTAACATATTGTTGTTTGTAATATTTTGCTATATGTTACTTTTTGCTGTATTTCCTATATTACAACAATGACTGCCTTTTTAAAATATATAATTGAATGGAAACACATTCATTCTAAGTCAGTTTGTTATAGGTTCAAGCCCACCCCAGAGACCTGAGCACACAATCTAGGCTGACACTTTAGTGCAATATTGAGGGAATCCTGCACTATGAGAAGAGCCAGCTGAGGGGAGATGTTAAACTGTTGTTCTGTCCACTCTTTCTGGTGTACATAATTTGAAGAACTAATTTTAAGCACTATTCAGGAAGAACAGAAAACTTCTCACTGGAATCCTGGTTAATAATTACCCCTCAAGCGACCTCACTAAAACCATTGCCTGTAAACTGCCTCAGAACACCTTGAGGTTCTGAAAGTTCTATATAAATGCAAATTTACTTTTTACACTTGGCACTGGATAAAGGCTCATTGAATTGAAGAGAAACTGAAACTCAGATTCTCTATTTACAGATGTGCACGAGAGCCAATAATCTGTCTCCATGAAAAGCAATTGTTTCACTTTAGATGCCCGGTGGAACCTTAGACTTTTATGGGAGACTGGGACTCTAATGAAAAGTTATTAGCTCTGCAAAGCAAGGCTATGTGCAAAAAAAAAGAGACAACTGTTTTTCAAGAGCTGCCACTGACAAGATTAACTGAATGCTCTCCTTCAATGCTGTGGAATACTGTGTACTTTGAAATCCTCAGTTGCTGGCCAACTTGCATATTTGTAACCAGTTGTAACCACATTTTTAAAAGTTTACTCCTTATAATTTTAAGTAAATGTAAAATTAGCAAAGTAATTCCCAATATTTCCAAGAACTGCTATTGAGTAGGTCAAAACAGTTTTTACAACCTTTTTTGGAAAGTTGTAAATTGAATGTGTGAGCTCAGTTCTGTGTTCTGATGAATGTGTATATACGCGATTTGCTTTGTACTCACTCCCATTGCATGGAATTTACTTCGCAGAAGAAACTCTCTGCTTTAGTATTTTATTACCCCAAATCAATGGACTAGTAGTCCAGAAGCTCCAGGCTAGTGCTCTGTGCCGTGAGTTCAAACCCATCATGACAGCTGGTGGAATTTAAATTCAAATAAAGTTGAAATTAAAAGTTAGTCCGAGTAAAGGTGACCATAATAACTATTATTAATTATCATTTAAAAAATCTGGTTCACTGATGACCTTTAGGGAAGGCAATCTATTGTCCTTACCTGGTCTACTGTATTTGTGATTTCAAACCTATAGGAATGTGGTTGACTCTTAACAACCTTCTAAAATGGACTAAGAAGTCATTCAGTTCAAGGGAAATTGCTAGCTTTGCCAATCCTATGAAAGAATAAGAAAAACAAATTTCACTCTACAATTCCTCTTAAGCCAAAACCTCTTCCTAATCTAACCTTAACTATAAAACTATTAAATTCTATTCTAATAAAAGTCAAATCTTAACCCTGTTGCTCACTATGATCTTAACTTAGCTTTAACCTTAAATCAGTATCTAACCTTAATTAGTACACAAGCCTTTAATCTAACACAGGGATTTTATAGGTATTTTTTAACAAACCTGTTCAAATGCATTATAACACCCATTCTGTAACAGGTATGACTTGATGACAGGTTTGAGGTTGGCATATGTACAAATGCATTTATGTGTTAGCAATCATATCCTTGTCTGTTCTGAGGTCCCTTTGTGTCAATGAATAGTGCATGATAAACGCTCAGGGATGTGGCTACATGCAGTTTGCTCATGCAAACATTATCTAATACTGTCTTTTCCCTCAGTTTCAATGATGGCCAGTGTGCTAATGGTGCCTACAAAATAACTGAATACAAATGGGACCACGAAGTGTAACCTTAGAGATAGAGGAAAAGGTTATAAGGACATAATCATATATTGAATGGGTAAAAAGATGAAACTGTTGCGTGCCAGCAACACAGTTAGGTTAGGCAGCCTAAACAATGATTTCTTTACGGTAACAGTGAGTGCAGATACAGTCAGACTCTTGCTCTTTGTGTATTTTCTGTGAAATTTGTCTCACATCCTGTTCTAATTATTCCTTCTCCTGGAGTAGATCACATCTGAAACTTCTGGCACAAATAGGAGAAATAGAAAATAACTTTGACAAAGTTGCCAATTCAGACCCAATTGCTTTGCATATATGATTATTCTGATTTAAACCCCAAGCCTACTTTCAAATCAATAAAATTGTCAATATTTGTCATCTATTTCTGTCCTAAATATAAAACATACTCAAATATTATGTTTTAAAAGGCAGTAGTATGATGAAGGGTTTTGTGATCATGTGGGTTTTTCTCAGAAAAATTTCCAATAGGGGCTCTCCCGTGACTCAATGAGTTTATCCAGTAAATAGCTAAACTGAAAAACAAAAAAGATCCCACATTTGATTTTTAACCTCTATTGAGTTAGTCTCAGAGGATTGATGTTAAGGGGTACAAAAATGTACTTCAAAACTCCACGATTAAGGAAAAGGTTAAGAGTTCCTATCCATTATCGATTTTCAGGATCTTTCCTTACAGAAGAATACTACATAAGAATAATTTCCCAGTAATACCAGTAATGCAGGGGAATAAAGATTCACTGTTAGTTACTCATGTGAGTAGGTAGGGGTGTCAAAAATTAGTTCAGTTAGCTGGTTTGCAATGCGGAGTAATGCCAGCAGTCCAAAGATGTGTAGGTTAAGTGGACTGGCCATGGTAAATTGCCTGTAGTGTCCAGGAATGTGCAGGTTTAGTGAATTAGTCATGGTAAGTGTGACGCTACTGCAATAGGATAGGTGATGGGTCTGGATGGGATGTTCTTCAGAGGGTTAGTTAGACTTGAAGGGCTGAATTTCCTCTATGTCCACTTTAGGGATGCTATGATTCTATTCCATGCTTCTATGAACAGTGCAGATTCAACTCCCAAACCAGCTAACAAAATCATGAAGGTCACCTTCTCAACTGTATCCCTCACTTGAGGTTTGGAGATTCTCAGGTTGAATTCACTACTAGCAATCTTTGGTAACTTTCACTTTTTACTAAAAGATATCAGCACTTATGCATAGAGAAGTCAGGATACAGAGGAGAGGAAAGGAAGTTAGAAGGTTTGCAAAAATCATAAAAAGAAATTGGCTGACTCATTTTTGTGTGCAATCCTATACCATTTTAGAATTGGGACCCTAATTTACATGGGTAGGGCATGAAATAACTGGCATTCCAGAGTCCAAATGCTTTGTAATCTGAGATATAGAGCACTGCACTTCTGCCCATATGCTTTACATATAATTGAAATAAATGCAACAGCTGAGGCTGCTATTTTTGCAACAATCAGTAATTGCTCTTCTGCAAGTTCTTAAGTTGTACAAATAGCTAATTTTTTTGAAAATACTTCCTTTAAAGGTCAAGCATATTCAGAAACAAGTAAACCCCAAGCTCTGTGTTATTTGAGCAAGTTTCAACTTTCATTTCAGTTATTGCTTTCTGTAGAATTTCTGAAACGCCCACATTTCTCAGATAGCCTTTTTTATATATGACTCATCATATTTTAAAAGATCTCTTTTTAACAATTTTGTGTTGATGGTTATCTTTTACTATTATTATGAGAAACTTGAAGGATTTGTGCTGGTCATGAGGGAATTGTTTAGGTTCTGTTGTAAAGTTTTTTCCACGCTTTCCTCCTCTCATTTCTGCACATGACAGGGTATAGAGGGATTAATGGCATTATCAACCCCTCCAGTTCCTCGCCCAGTTTAATTCCTCTAAATGTGTGAAATTAGAAAGTGACTTGACAGCCTATTCAACCAAGAAGAGCATTAATGTAAAAGATCCTGTGCACTATTTTGAAGAAAGGCAGGCAAGTTTATTCTGGCCAATATTTAGCCTTCAACCAGCATCACTAAAACAAAGTTTCTGGTCAATACCACATTGCTGGGACCATGTTATGTGTATATTGGCTGCCACATTTTCTACATGGTAAAAGCCAGTACACTTAAAAAGTTGATTGTAAAGCACTTTAGAATGTTCTGAGGTCACAAAATATTTTACAATATTCTTGCTCCCAATTTACCTTTCACATAATGTCTAGACATTTAAGTTTCAGCAGGCAATGTTGGACAGCAAACAGGGATGTGCAATTTATTTTTGTTGACGTGTCCAATGAGATATATGTGAGATAACTTATCAGACCAGGATGGACCTTTGAAGTGCAGATATATACACTGGGTAGACTCTGGTAGGTAGTGACTAATGAGGTAGCAAGCGGACCTATTCAGACAAATATCTAACAAACTGTAATCCTGTCAGTTCTCTGAAGAGTTGTGTCTTAGCAGCAGACACAGTGATCAGTTTCAATCTAATATCACTGTTAATCACTTCAACAAATTGCAGATTCCCAGTCCAACCACAGAATTCCAATTGGGGAACCATTTCCATTGCATTGCATTCCAGTTTCAAACATAGTGTTTTAGAGCCTTTTATAGTGATTACCCTCTTAAGTCAGATTTTGTGAACTGTCTGCTTGAATTTCAGATTAGATTAGATCTGTTTTCTCTATTATGGTGGCAGGTATCATTGACCGGGCCTTGAATCAGGAGTGTCCTTGATCCAAATAACTCAGTTACTGCTTCAATGGTTATCCAGTCTCACCATCAAGGATTTTGTGGGGGATGGTCAGGTGCAGCACTCCCACCTCTGAGTCACGTAGTTGTGGACTTATACCTTAATACAGATTTAAGCACAAAACCTAATCTCATGCTTTAGGGCAGAACCATGTCCAAGGTATCGTTGTTTATACAAAGACACTAAACCAAGACTTGTTTGCTCTCTCAGGTGCATGACATAGACTCATAGAGATGTACAACGTGGAAACAGACCCTTCAGTCCAACCCATCCATGCCAACCAGATATCCCAACCCAATCTAGCCCCACCTGCCAGCACCCAGCCCATATCCCTCTAAAGCTTTCCTATTCATATACCCATCCTCAAATTTTGGTGTCATCTGCAAACTTACTAACTGTACCACTTATGCTCGCATTCAACTCATTTATGTAAATGACAAAAAGTAGAGGACTCAACACCGAGCATGTGAAACAGTGCACAATTTGAAGAGGAACAGATACAGAATAAGATGATGTTTCCCATCACTGGGGAGTCTAAACCTGACTTTTATAATCTCCAATGAAGGGATCTAATTTAAGATTGACATATTAAGAAGTTTCTTTATTCAAGAGTTATGGATCTTCATGGTTCTTTGTTCGCGAGGGCTGTAAATGATGAGTTTACAGGAGTGATAGTTTATAAAATAATGAGATATGGATACAGTTATTGGTGGTTGTCTTTTCACTAGGATGAGGGATTTCAAGACTGGGGGAACATTTTTGAGGTGAAAGGAGAGAGATTTAAAGAAGACACAGTGGGCAATTTCTTTATACAGAGGGTGTTTCACATGGGATGAACGTCCTGAAGAAGTGGTGGATATCTGTAAAATTACAATATTTAAAAGACATTTGGATAAGTCCACGAATAGGAAAGGTTTGGAGGGTTAGGGGCCAGGAGCAGGCAGTTAGGACTAACTTATTTTGGAATTATGTTCAGTATGGACTAGTTGGACCAAAGATTCTGTATGACTATTTCCAAGGATTCAAGTGATACAGGAATAGTGCAGAAATGTGGACCTAAGGTATAAGATCGGTCCTTTTGAATAGTTCAGCAGACTCAAAGGGCCAAATGGCATAATTTTGCTTCTGTTCTTAGATTCTTGCAGACGTCATGGCAAGAATTTGCATTGACAATTTTTGGGAAGTTTTCCTGCTTCAAATTGACTTGAAACAGTTTCCAGATCAATGGCCAGTTCAACTATCTGAAGATTTTGCAATTCCAAAGCAATATTTATTCATTTGAAACATAGCAGTAAGACCATTCAGGCCATTGAGGCTTTTCCTCTATTTCAATGCAGATAGTGACTATCCTCGGCACTCCTGTAAACTGTAAAGAAGGTACATTGGGTGACATCTGGTTTGGGGATCCTAGCCCTAACCACCAATGTCACAGGGCTGAAAAATATTATTTTCCACTGATTCCTCCAATTGGGGCTATTAGTTAAAAAGAGGGAAGTTTGAAGCTTGAAAGACAGCCCTCTTACAATATTTTTTCTGACCCTGAGGATTGTCTGCCAAGTTCCACAAAATGTCTTTTGATCACTGCCATTTTAAAGGATTGAATCTCTGAATAATTCAAACACAATCATCATGCAGAAAGGCACATCTATATCACAGGTCCTTAAGTTTGTGACCTAAACCTGCTTAAAACAATACAGTAGCATACTTTACAAGAACTCCTGGCACTGCATTCCTCATCAGGAAAACTGCTCACCACCAGTTTTACTTTTTGAGCCAAGACAACCAGTACCAAAGTTATATTTAATACTTTTCCCACATGTTGCAATTTGAACTTGCTTTGGATCATCATGAATACTTCCTTGAGAAGGCTATCTTATTTGTGAAGAATCCAATCACTAATGTCACACCCAAATTATAACATGAATAGTTTTAGTTTCCCAGTGGGAGATGGTTGAACTCAGGAATTACTGAACTTCAATACATTAACTTTGTCATATTAATATCTTGTGATGTCTATTTGAATTAGCTGTACTTGCGTTCTTTAAGCTACAGGATTCTCATCCATGTACTGAAATTCCATATTTCCAGTCAGGAGTGCATTGGGCAAGTTTATAACTGGAATTAAAATGGTCTACAAAGTGAATACATTTTATTCACTTTGCAGGAAGGTTTGATGCTGCAATTAAATCATTGATTTAAATTGTGTGTTAAAGAGAGCAGCTTTGAACAAAATCTGACCTCCACTGTTAACCTTGTCAAGAAAATTACACCTGCACTTTTAACAGTGAAAATCTAATGAATGTTTTTGCATAACCAGACAAAGGTCAAAGGGCAGGGTAAAACAGTAAAGCCAGAAGTGTTTTTTGTTGGTGATCAAATTCTAAATCAAGCAGGCACAACCCTGACCAACTAACTAGGTTTTCAATGTGTTGTTTGCTGTCAACCATGAAAAATAACTCACTCAGTATTTAACGCCACTGCTCAAAAGCAGTAGTCGTTAAGATAACAAAGGGAAAAAAAGTCAGACAAGTATATACTTTTAAAATTAAAATATTTATTGTAAATGTAATTTGTAATAGAAACACGAGTTCATTTTCTTACATATATCAGAAAAGACAAAGAAATTACAGCGTTATAAATAAGACGCTGAATTAAAAATAATACATAACATTTCAGAATAATAGTTTAGAATTAAATTGCACGATGCCCGTTACATAACGTTGAGATTCTATGCAAAAATCCCAGTATTGAAGCTAAATGCAACAGTTCAGTAAACATTTGCTGCAAATCCCCTTCCTGTACAAAGGAAATAGTAACTTGTGTGGGGGACGAGCTCGATTTAAAAATGCAAAACAGCTCCAAAACGCAGTTCCAGTGCAGGCTCGCACGTTGTTCCGCCTCCAGCAAGAGGTGGAAAAAAAAGCCTCCATCAGTCACCGAGGGGAGGAGGGGGCAACCGGCCATCCACTGTTTAAACAAAACGCCCATCCATCCTCCACACCAGGATTACAGTCCTCTTGTATTCGAGTCTTCACAAATCCTTTCTCCCACTTTCTGCATCTCGGTCCAGTCTATTATCAAATAAATCTAGATACAAAAGAGCCCTGCTTCGAAATCTCTCCTTCATTTCGTTTCCAAATCGGGTTTCCACATCTCCAGTCCAGCTCCTCCACTGCAGCTGTCTTCTCGGTTCCGGGAGCGGATGCCAATCCACTCGCAGTTGTAAAAAACAGCCAAGTTTCCGCCGGGTATGCCGTCTTCTTTACCTCTTTAAAAAAAAACAAAAATGCCTTTGCAAACATGATTTTTCCTCTCATCAATCCGCATCTTTGTGTAAAAGAAAACGGCATACATTTCTCATTTAATTAAAGACGCTTTCTTCTCAGCTTCCTTTTCTTCTGCTGATTTGAACCTTCAGCGTTCTTGCAGGGACACGGTAGGAACCCACTGGTTCTTGTTTCTACTTTCCTCGCAATAGCTTCCGACTTCCTCCAACGCCTCACATTTCCAAACATCGGTATGAGAGTTCTGGAAATAGAATTGGTAAAAAAAACCCGATTAAGCATCGCGTCAGCGTCAACAGCACGTCAATTCCAGTCAGTTATACCCTCCCAAGCGCCGTTGTTTCGTTTTACGACAATTGCAAGATTAACCCCTTAAATGCCAGAATCGACTAAATACTATTGTAACAATTTTAAGAAAAATTAGCTACCTTATGCGGATTGACGCATAGTTACAGACCTCACATGCACAACCATTTACTATAACAATCTTTACCTCGATAAGATATTACTTGTATCTACACAGGAGATTTTTGCAGAACACAGTAGATTGGGGGAGGTGGTGGAAAGAGACGGTTCTTACCGTGACTAGCATGCAGTGTATGTCCCGGGGTTCAGCAGTCTCGTCCCCGGTCTCCAGAAGTTCTTCCAAGCGCTTGACTCCCCGGAGCCGCACAATGTTAATGTCGTTCTCGCAGCAGAAAGCCTGGATCAGGGTGAAATGTATCTGCAAGGCGATGTCGCCTTCATCTTCTTCATCGGCCGCCAGTAGACACAGGACGACACTGTCTGGGTCACTACTCGGGACAAGAATAAAAGAGACGATTAGAATCACTATGCAAAAAAAAACCCTGTAAGTCAACTGAAATTAAATCTTAAATTTTGAAAGTGGTGTCCGGAACTGGTTGCAGTTGAGAACCTTAAGAAAAAGTATTCAATACTTACACATTCATTAACTTTGCCGACTCGTAGACTCCAACCGTCAAGAAACCCTGACGTTGCGCCGTCACCAACAATTTTTCTAAAGCTTGATCAATTGGCTGCATCCTGGATAAAAATGAGAATACATATACTTAAAAACTATTCATCTTAAAAAAATCTAGTCTACAAACCGAATAACCAACGGATAAGTAATCTACACGCGATCCTTTCCATTGGATCTCATTAAAACCAACTACGAATGGTCGATTTTCTGGCAACTTACTTTTTGCTGGTATTGTCAGTTCCAGTGATATCTTCCAGAGTCATGTTGTTCTAATTAAATCCAAGGTAAAAAGAGCCCGCGGGTCCAACACTACAATGATAACTCTTCTTCACTGTAGCTTTCTGCCACTGGTTGTAACAATCCTTCAAATCTGGTGATCCACATCCAAGCTCCAACTCGTTTTCTGCACTGCTTGTTTCTGCAGTCCCGAAGCAGCGCTCACTGCTTTTTAAAGGTTACATGCCACCCACCGGCTCATTTGCATACGGCTCTCGCGATTGGCTCATCCGACCAGTAATTAATATTAAACGTCTTCCACATGGGAGCCCAGATGGCGTATTTTCTGGGAATTTTCTTGTTTCTCTCCCTTCGTATTTTTTTCTTTCTCTCTCGATGACTCAGTTTCGCGTGCTATAAGGCATGAAGCTGCCAGTCGTGTCCGTATTGGAATGAATCTTCTAGAATAAAACCGCACAGTTGCAATGTAAAATTAGATAATGATGCTGAGCTGTCTGGTAGTTCCCCCATTATAAGAGCCCTGATGCTATTTATTATCTACACAGCCGCATTTATTTCTAACTTAATACAACTCGAAAAGTTTTTTCCATTTCAACTTTGAGCTAGAATAATGTCTAGAAATTATTTGCCAGTATTTGCCTCAAATTGTTGAAAATTGCAAACTCTTGGCGAAAATAATAAGTTACATGAGTTTGCAACAATTTGCGTTTTAAAAAAAGTCATTTTAATTAGCGAGACCAAAATCTGAGGTCTTGTTTTGCGCTGCACACTGTTGCAGGTTTCGAGCGTAGATTGCAGGTGACACTAAATATTAAATCTTGCGTAACGGCTGTTATAAACTGGCATGATTGGTGGACAAGGAAATGCAATATGCTTCGCTGTTCTGCATTTCAAAACATAACTAAATGTACTTTAATTCTTAATAGTACACTTAGTTCGAGATTAAAAGCAAATAGAACCAGTTGGAAATAGAATCTGTTTCTCTTCTCTCTGGTTTCCGACGGGGAATATTTTGCGTACGTAACAAGTTTTCCAACTGAGTGGAAACTCCGCCTGCCAACCGCCTAGCGCATAAACAAGTCATATACTGTGCAAGCAATAATTGAACGGCAACAGCTAAATGCACTTTCCAAACGTGAACAGATATAAAATAATTGGGACAATTAGGAAATACTTTGCACAAAAAAAACGCTGACAATTTTTGCAAAGTCACTGTATACAACCGTAGCCTTCATTTCTGGGATGTTTTGCAATAAGCCTGATTGTTTACGTGTATCCTTTGGCACCCACGACAGTCTGTAATTAAGGAAAAATCTACCTGCCACCAAGTATGTAGGAAAATCAAATACCCTAAATATCTTAGTTGTATTTGTGACTATCTGTTCTTCAGATCGATCTATTTGCAGAGATCAAATATGTTTATATGTAACTTTCGGTCGCATGTGAACATGTTGAAACACACTGGATTGGTGCTTTGTGAAATCACAGACAACCTGAGAAATGGTTGGAATTCCAAACAATACACGTTCATTGGCCTCTCCCTCCACACCCCGAAAGTTGTTAAGAAAAATGAACACAAAACCTGTAAACAAAATCAGAAATAAATATATGTACAATGGGCAACCTTAAAACTAATCAAAGGGCGCCGTCTGGCGGGTTTATTGCCTGTTACTCTGAAATGAGTTCACTAGTTCCATCTGGCGTTCATTTGGAAGAAAACGAACAACTTGCACCATCCAACATCTTGGTTTTCAGACACACATACTCCCACACCCATACAGGCATCCTCTCAAAAGACTCAGACCACTCTACACTCATGCACACATATATACACTCTTTCACAGACACTCAACCCTCCACCCCAGACATGCACACACAGACCCACATGCACACGATATTTTGTGCAGTGAATTTGTACTTGCAAAGTTACATTGTATTTTGCTCAAAAACTGCATGAATTCATGTAAAACTCTGTTTTCTCACTTTTTCGATTAGAATCAATCTAAACATCATGGCACAGACAGAGAACACAGGGGACTAACATCTTCAACATATTGTCTAGTTAATGCCCATTGTTACAGCTAACCTGAGATTGCAACTTTTAAAAAAAGGTTTTGTGATTTACACATGAAAGAAGTGAAACTATCATGGTATTCGAACAGATGAAAGACTCAACAGACAATCAAGGTATTTTTCAATGTATACTTTCAGTTACATCACACTGTAATTTTTTGCTCTAAATTCTGTGCTTTAGAATTGTGTCCTTCACTATCACCTGATGAAGGAGCAGCGCTCTGAAAGCTAGTGTGCTACCAATTAAACGTGTTGGACTGTAACCTGGTGTTGTGTGATTTTTAACTTTGGTTTTCAGAGCAGCGTTTTGCCATTTCGAAGACCAGTCCATACCATAAGGATTTAAATGCAATGAATATACGTAAAGTAACGGCTTGAAATGCTATATTTCAAACGCTAACGCTTCCTGCATTACAACTGTGATTACACTTCCATTACCTGTAAACTGCTCTGAGAGGTCCTAAGGTGATGAAATATGCTGTATAGAAGGAGGACACTTCACTTTTGGTACAATGGCAATGTCTCACCTCTGAGCCAAAAGTGTTCAGGTCTCACCTTCTCCAGAAGTGTGTCACAACATGCCAGAACATGTCTGATCAAATTGATTTAAAATATCTATAAAGAATGTACTAATTACTCTAGCTACCAAAACAGCCCCCAGCATGTGCAAATGGGACTAATGATGCCAGGCGGCCATGACAAGCTTTAAGGATGTTCACATTTGTGTGCAGTGACATCAGCACCAGTGCATGCCTAGACTGCTCCCACCATTATTTCACAGCATGAAAGAACATGCTAACCCTATAGACAAAGGAAATAAACAACGGCACCTCGCAGAGAGTTCCTTTCTCAAAAGCTTTTAGTGATGTGGCATCAATAGGAGATGACAGTCTTTCTGATAAGGATTTTGCACAGAGGTTTGCTTTCTTGCTATGTTAATCAACTGAACAGGGTCAGAGGTTACACAACAGCAGGTTATAGTTCAATAGGTCTATGTGAAATCATAAGTTTTAAGAGTGCTGCTCCTTCGTCAGATTAAGTGGCAAAGGAGTGGTGCTCCGAAAGCTTGAGATTTCAATTAAACCTTTGAACTATAACCCTGGTGTTGTGTGACTTCTGACCTTGTCCACCCCAGTCCAACACTGGTATCTCCACTGAGATCATGTTAACCGACTGGAGTGGGAACTTTCCACTTTCACCTCTTCATCCTATTTGTTTCTGTAATTTATCAGTCCAGGCAGCAGTTTTTTCTTTGTTTAGTTACTGCCATATAAACACAAAATAGATTGGCAGTGTGCCACTCTATCATTGGATAGTAATGTCACCCTGCAATGTTGTGTCCTGAAGGTTGTGCCTCATTGCTCCACCTGGTGGTGGTGTTCACAATAAATGCAGCCAACAGAGAATCACCTAATTGTTTAGGTGCTGAAGGAAGCTATTGGGCTCATCATGTCTACATGGGCTCTCCAAATAAGTGATTTCCTTAGTATTATTCTCTGGCCGTCTCACTGTAACCCTGTATACTCTTCCTTTTCAGATTACAGTCTTATTTTCTTTTGAATCCCTCCACCTCATTCTCAAGCAGTGAACCTCCAGAGCTAAACCATTTGCTGTGTGAAAAAGATCTTCTTCATGTCACTTTTGATTCTTTTGCTAATTACTTTAAATCTTTTATTCTTAATTTTTTCTTGAGCAGGAACAGTTTCTCTGTCTACAGTGTCTTGATCCCTTATGATTTTGAATACCTCTATCAGATCTCCTCTCAGCCTTTTTTCCTAAAAAAAGGAAAACATCCAAGCTCTCCAAACTGTTTTCCCCACTGAATTTATGCATCCCTGAAACCATCCTCTTGAATCTTTGTTACACAATTTCCAGTGCTGTCAGACCTTTATAAAGTGCATTGCTCAGAACTGGTCTTAATACTCCAATTGTGGCTGAATTAGTGCCTTATACAAGTTCAATATAAACTCTCTACTCTTATAGAGACACTATTAATAATGGCTGAGTATTTTTTATTTTTCATTTACTTTAGTGCCATTTTAAGAAATGCAAGAGTTAAAGTTGACATAGTCCTACTGGACCATAGGGCTGCTCTCACATGAGAAGAAATGACTGGTGGTGGTTTAATCTGAGGATCACTACGCCTCAGGAAACATGAGAGGTTGAGAAAGAAAGTCCTCCATGGTAACCTTAGACAGTTCAGGAATTGAGCCCATGTTGTTGGCATCACTCTGCATCATAAACTGGCTAGGCAAAAGTGAGAACTGCAGATGCTGAAGATTAGAGTTGAAGGTGTGGTGCTGGAAAGACACAGCAGGTCAGGCAGCATCCAGAAGCAGGAAAATCGATGTTTTGGTGCAAAAGTCCTTCATCAGGAGTAAGGCTGGGAGCCTTGGTGGTGGAGAGATAAATGGCAGGGGGGGTGAGGCTAGGGGGTAGCTGAAAGTGCGATAGGTGGATGGAGATGGGGTAATGGTGATAGGTCAGAGGGGAAGGTGGAGCAGATAGGTGGGAAGGAAGATGGACAGGTAGGAGAGGTAATGAGGGCAGTGCTGAGCTGGAAGGTTGGAACTGGGATAAAAGGTGGGGGGAGGGGAAATGAAGAAACTCATGAAATCCACATTGATGCCGTGGGGTTGGAGGGTCCCAAGGGGGAAGATGAGGCATTCTTCCTCCAGGCATTGGGTGGTGAGGGAGCTGTCATGGAGGAGGCCCAGGACCTGCATGTCCTTGGTGGAGTGGGAAAGGGAGTTGAAGTGTTTGGCCACAGGGCATTGGGTTTGGTTGGCGCGGGTGTCCCGGAGATGTTCTTTGAAGCGCTCTGTATTGTCTTCTCCATTGGGGAGACAGGATGCCTACACGCAGAGTGCTTCAGAGAACATCTACAGGATGGCCCACCTCCATCCCATTTGTCTCTCCACCCCCGAGGCTCCCAGCCTCATTCCTGATGAAGGGCTTTTGTCCGAAACATCAATTTTCCTGCTCCTCAGATACTGCCTGATCTGCTGTGCTTTTTCAGCACCATACTCGATCACAAACTCCTGTCCAGCCAACTGAACTAGCCAATCCCCTTAATATGGCTCTTATAGCAATGTGAAGTCAATGTTTTGAGAATTTTCATAGAAATTAATTTTCTTTGAAGACAATCAAATCATGCAGTTCTCAAGTAGCTCAGATGGTGAATATACCACTTGCTTTCAGATGAGACAATAAACCAATGCACTCTCGAATGGATGTCAAAGATTTTGTGGTACTGTTTTAAAGAAGAGCCAATGAGTTATCCTGCTGTCTCTTGGCCAATATTTAAGGAGCAGAAAGAACATTGATTCAAAAATTTATTTTTGTTACCAATTTTAAAAAAGTCACTTTTGTCATCTGCTGTCAAAATGGCTCATTTCAAAAGCACAATTGCTTTATGACCATTCATGTTCAGAGCATATCCAAGTTTCCGAATCAGTTAATTACAGAATAAGTTCCTATTTCCTTTATTTTTGACCCAGTTGCTAATCCATGTACTTTATTACTGCTCTAAGATTTCCCTCATCCACATCTCAATTTCCTTTTTTCTCCCTCGAAAGCAGGTATCTTTGACAATGTCACTGTTTCCCTGCCAGGTCTCCAGTTCTTTGTCGAGGTCTCCTTTCTCAAACCAAGACAACAAATGTTACGTTGATCTCACAACTAAACCTCATTCAATCTCAATTAGGGGGCCATCACTTTCAGGAACTCCTCAGCAATACTGTCCTAGGCCCACCATCTTCAGATGCTTCATCAATAAAAGTCTTTGTGTCATAAAGTCAGAAGTGGGGATGTTCACTGTTGATTTCAGAATATTTCACTCCATTTGTGGCTCCTCAGATACTGAAGCAGACCATGTTCAAATGAAGCAACATTGGAACAACGTTCTGAAAAGTGGCAGGTAAAATCCACACCACACAGATGTTAGGCAATGGATTATATCCAACAAGGCAGAATCCAAACATCAAACATTCAATGACATTACCAGTACTAAATCCCCCATTATCAACATTCTGTGTTTTATCATTGACTAGAAACCGAACTGAAATAATCATATCCATATGGTAGTTACAAGAATGTTTACAAGAAATCTTTTGACAAGTAACTCACCTCCTGATTCCTCAAAGTCTACAATCCATAAGTCGGTGCCATGGTGGAATTCTCTTCATGTGCTTAGATGAGTAAAGCTCCAAAAACAATTAGCAGCTTTGATTGGCATCCTGTCTACCCTCAGCAATCAATAGACAGTGCCAGTAATGTGTACCATCTACAAGATGCAATGGAACATCTCACAAGGTTCCTTAGACAGCACATTTCAAACCCATAACCTGGAACTCCTAAAAGGCCAAGGGCAGCAGCTGCATGGGAATATCACCACCTTTAAATTCCGCTCCAAGTCACACGCTGTCCTGATATCACCTTTCCTTTACTGTTGCTCTATCAAAATCATTAAAATATTTTCCTTACAGCATTGTGGGTGTACCTACACCACATGGACATGCAGAGCTTTAAGATGTAAAGTTCTCACAGTCCCAGAGGACAATAAGTCTGCTCTCTCATTAGACAGAAAACAGCTGATGGTGAGTTTAACTGGAGGGTCTCCACACCACAGTAGGGGGCTGAGCTTGACAAGGTGGGGCCTTCATGGTAACTCCAGCCAGTGTGGAAAGAGATTTAACAAGGCAACCAATGACCACTCGGTCAAGGGCAAAAACAAATACTCAATATATTCTGGCTTAGCCAGTATACTAGTCCACAACTCGTGAATTAATTTACCAAAACAAAAGAACTAAGACTTTCTCATGAGCATCACTATGCAGCATTCAGGGAGTGAAAATTTTTTTCCTCCTTAACTTGAGGGGTGTTATTGAAACTCAAATGGTGCCCATGCTCAGAGCAGCAAACTCAACACAGACCAGATGTTTAACCTCAGACCTGCCTACTCAGTGTAGCACAGTAGCATGCCACTGTGCCATTGCAAGAAACTCACAGACATTTGGAAAATTAATCCATTTATCCAGGATAGCAAAAGAAACTGGTGCTTCTGGAACACCTTTAACTTGTAAACTATCCAAATACATTTCAGAGGAACATTGGGTATATTTTCACATGTTGCTAAAATTATTAGGATAGGTGATGAAAAACTTGGTCAAGGTAGAAGCACTTTAAAAAGGAGAGAAAGGTGGAGAAAAATTAGGCGAAGGAAATTCCCGAGTTTAAGATCTTGCCAGTTGAAGATCTAGATGCAAACTAAAATCAGGGTTGCAAACTGAAATGATAACTTATTGATGGCAAGTGTTGTCATCTCAGTGTGTGGAGACAAGGAGGTAGAATAGACAGAGAAGTAAACAAGAGTTCTTCACTTCAGCAAAGCATAATGAAGTAAAATATTTTGCTATTCAGTGCAATAGAAAGTACTAAAGCAAATTATCTCTATAACTGCATCTAACTAATCAGGTTGGAATGTTTTGAGAGCTTTATTGACTTTGCAGATGTAGGATGTTGATATCATATTATCTCAATTTTGAGAAGGAATTTTTCCAACGTCCTTGTGTGAAAACTATTTCCTTAGATAGTACAATGATTGACAGCAGATCCTGTCCTCATAGTCATTGAATGAAATTTACCTTTGAACTTTTCATGTGTAAATGACCAAGGTTAGAATGATTCTACATATACCTGATTCAGTCTCTAAGTTTCCACATGCTACATGAACTGTTTTGTGACCATTTTGATTGTGCTTCAAATTGAGCATTGATTAGGAATAGTTTTGTGCATGAGCTTTTGTCTATTAGACACTGGACTGAAAACTGGTCACATTTAACTTGTTTTGGCAGCATCCTTAACTCAGAGTCAGAAATTCATCGATTTGAACTTCATTCCAAAGACTCGTATGCATAAATATAGACCAGCATTCCAGTACAGTACTTAAGGAGAACTAGGGTGCCATCTTTTAAACATAATTTGGGGATGCCAGTATTGGACTGGGGTGTACAAAGTTAAAAATCACACACCAGGTTATAGGCCAACAGGTTTAATTGGAAACACTAGCTTTCGGAGCACCGCTCCTTCATCAGGTGATAGTGGAGGACACAATTGTAAGGCACAGAATTTATAGCAAAAGTTTACAGTGTGATGTAATTATACACTGAAAATTATCCATTGAAAAATACCTTGATTGTCTGTTGAGTCTTTCATCTGTTTGAATACCATGATAGTTTCACTTCTTTCATGTGTAAATCACAAAACCTTTTTTTAAAAGTTACATTCTCAGGTTAACTGTAACAATTGATGTTAGCTAGACAATATGTTGAAGGTGTTAGCCCCTGTGTTCTCTCTCTGTGCCATGATGTTTAGATTGATTCTAATCTAAAAAGTGAGATAATAGTTTTACATAAATTCATGCAGTTTTTGAGCAAACTACGATGTAATTCTGCAAATACAAATTCACCCCACAAACGTATGTGTGTGCATGTGGGTCTTTGTGTCTGTGTGTGTGTGTGTGTGTGTGTGTCTGTCTGGGTTGGGGGTTTGTGAGTGTGTGAGAGAGAGTGTATATGTGAGTGTAGAGTGTCTTAAGTCTGTGAGGGGGTGCATGTGTGAGTGTGGGAATTTGTGTCCCACACTCTCACATGCACCCCCTTACAGACTTAAGACATTCTACACTCATTCTCACACTAACAATCCCCAACCCAGACACAAAGACCCACATGCACACATACGTTTGTGGGGTGAATTTGTACTTGCAGCGTTACATTGTATTTTGCTCAAAAACTGAATGAATTCATGTAAAACTATTATCTCACTTTTTAGATTAGAATCAATCTAAACATCATGGCACAGACAGAGAACACAGGGACTAACACCTTCAACCATATTGTCTAGCTAATATCAATTGTTACAGGTAACCTGAGAATGTAACTTTTAAAAAAAAAGTCGTGTGATTTACACATGAAAGAAGAAGTGAAACTATCATGGTATTCGAACAGATGAAAGGCTTAACAGACAATCAAGGTATTTTTCAATGTATAATTTCAGTTACATCACACTGTAAACTTTTGCTATAAATTCTGTGCCTTACAATGGTGTCCTGATGAACGAGGGGCACTCCGAAAGCTAGTGCTTCCAATTAAACCTGTTGGACTTTAACCTGGTGTTCTGGATTAGTGGTGCTGGAAGAGCACAGCAGTTCAGGCAGCATCCGAGGAGTAGTAAAATTGATGTTTCGGGTAAAAGCCCTTCATGAGGAACACTGGCAGAGAGCCTGAAGAGTGGAGAGATAGAAGTGAGAGGAGGGAGGGGGTGGGGAGAAAGTAGCATAGAGTATAATAGGTGAGTGAATGAAGGTGATAGGTCGGGGGTGTGGAGGTGTTGTGGATAGGTGGAAAAGATGATAGGCAGGTAGGGGACAGTGCTGAGCTGGAAGTTGGGAACTGCGGTGAGGTGGGGGAAGGGGAAATGAGGAAACCGTTGATGTCCTGGGGTTGAAGTGTTCCGAGGCGGAAGAGGAGGCGTTCTTCCTCCAGGCGTCTGGTGGTGGGGGAGCGGTGGTGAAGGAGGCCCAGTACCTCCATGTCCTTAGCAGAGTGGGAGGGGGAGTTGAAATGTTGGGCCACGGGGCGGTGTGGTTGATTGGTGCGGGTGTCCCGGAGATGTTCCCTAAAGCGCTCTGCTAGTAGGTGCCCAGTCTCCACAATGTAGAGGAGACTGCATCGGGAGCAACGGATACAATAACTGATATTGGTGGATGTGCAGGTAAAACTTTGATGGATGTGGAAGGCTCCTTTAGGGCCTTGGATGATGGAGGTGAGGGAGGAGGTGTGGGCGCAGGTTTTGCAATTCCTGCAGTGGCAGGGGAAGGTGCCAGGATGGGAGGGCGGGTTGAAGGGGGGAGCGTGGACCTGACCAGGTAGTCACAGAGGGAACGGTCTTTGTGAAAGGCGGAAAAGGGTGTGGAGGGAAATATATCCCTGGTGGTGGGTTCTATAACCTGGTGTTGTGTGATTTTTAATCTTTTAAACAGAATGTTAAACTCAGTCCCGGTCAGCTCCCTCAGACGAACATAAAATGTACTGTGACATTTATTTCAAAGGTCAGTGGATGTCTTCCCAGTGTTCTGGCATATAGTTACGCTCGGGCCAACATTTCTAAACAAAAATAATCTTGCAATTGTTATATCGCTGTTTGTAGGAGTTTAATGTGTGCAAATTGGGTGGCATGTTTTCTCCATCAAAACAGTAACTACCTTTCAAAAATACTTTATTGTTTGTAAAGCATTTTGGGATGTCCTGAGATGGTGAAAGTTGCTGTATAAATTCATGTTCTTTGTTTCTCCGATATTCTATCATTTTGAATAAAAGGTTTCCTGTGAATGAGAAAAATAAATTAGCTTTCTGAATGTAAACATGTTGCTCTGAGTTGTGCAAGTTACTGAAGAGAAATCATTTGGTAAATGATGCAAGCATTTTGATAAGACCTTGTTTCCTGGATACAGATTATTAGTGTTCGATCAGCTGTTGCTAGGAGATACTGTGCTTTTGTTTTCCTGGTTATAGAATGAGGGAGAATACTGTAAATCACCAATTCTTAGATAATAAGAATATAGTTTATGTTTTTCCATTATGGAAATCTATTTTTTCCTTAGTGAGAAAAATCTCTTTAGCAGAAAATCATTGTGAAAGGGGTTATATAAATGCAAAACTTATTTTCAGTAGTAGTATTAGATTATTTTATTTTGTTATTTCATTATTTTCCTGTTTAATATTCTCCACAGCTCTGGTGTAGGCATTAAGAATTTGTGGGAACCGGACACTGATTGCCTGTTGATAACCCTCTCAAATATTCACTTATCATTTAAACAGTAGCAGAATATTTGACAATAGGGGTATCACAGCCAAGTTCACACCTATCCTGGACAAATACACCTGCCAGTGGAAGCCAATGGAGGGCTATAGGCTGATATTTTCTCTACCTAACCTAGCAGCTTGAGAAATTGGTAAGGTACTGCACTTCTGAGATCACCTAATCCTGTGCTGGTCTAGAGCTCAAACCTTATAAAGGTGTTAACTATTTAGCTGCGTAAACCTGCTCATCCATAGAATCATAGAGCTGTACAGCATGGAAACAGACCCTTCAGTCCAACTCATCCATGCCTACCAGACATCCTAAACTAATATAGTCCCATTTGCCAGCATTTACCCCATATCCCCCGAACCCTTCGTATTCATATACTATCCAGATGCCTTTTAAATGTTGTAATTGTACCAGCCTCCACCACTTCATCTGGCAGCTCATTCTATGCACACACCATCATCTGCATGAAAACATTGCCCTTTAGGTCCCTTTTAAATCTTTCCCTTCTCACCTTAAACCTATGCTCTCTAGTTTTGGACTCCCCCACCCTGTGGAAAAGACCTTGGCTATTCACTCTATCCATACTTCTCATTATTTTATAACTCTCTAAGGGAAAATAGAGTGTTTTTATAACACTCCAGAGAAAATAGCCCCAGCGTGTTCAGCCTGTCCATGTAGCTCAAACCCTCCAACTCTGGTCACATCTGTGTAAATCTTTCCTGAATTCTTTCAAGTTTCACAACATCCGTTCTAAAGCAGGGAGACCAGAATTGCACGCAATATACTGAAATGGTCGAACCAATGTCCTGTTCAGCTGCAACATGACCTCCCAACCCCTACACTTAATGCACTGACCAATAAAGGCAAGCATAACTCCCTAGGACCTGACCATTAAGTGTGTAAGTCCTGCTCTGAATTGCCTTCCCAAAATGCAAATTTTCTAAATTAAATTCCATCTGCCACTCCTTAGCCCATTGGCCTATCTGATCAAGATCCTGTTGTATTCTGGGGTAACCTCCTTCACTGTCCGTTATGCCTCCAATTTTGGTGTCATCTGCAATTTATTCCAGCTGGAATAAATTGCTCAGTCTTTGAGGATCTCAACAGGCCATCCATTGGAGGAGAGTATGTTCTTGACTTCCTTCACACAGTTTTGTGTTTATTTGGGCTGCTGGCCCTTTGAAATGTTACCTCCTCAGTTCTGCAAGGCAGAACTGGCCCTATCATGGCCACCATCTACCTTTATAACTTAGGTGCTGGAGGCACTTCCCATCTCCTGATTTTATGTGACACTATTATTTGGCACTTAAAATTACTTCTGACTCTATCTGAGGCATGTGCATTTGAAGAGAGTGTTGTGTTAGCAATGCAGATGCACTATGAGATTGGGATTTGAAACATGTGGGTGTCAGGTTCAAAACCCCTAAGTGAAAACTAAGACGGCAGCAGTGTAGCAGGGCAGCGTGTGGGTACTTATCCGGGGCTCATCTGCTTTCTTTTTTTCTTTTCACTTCTGTTCTTTCTCTTTCATTTTTTTCTTTTGTTTTGATTTTCTTTGGTGGGTTATTTGATAGCATTGGCACGGCAATGGAGGTGAGCCATGTGGAGAGTGAAGGCAGCCTCCCAGCAAGTTGGGGGTGGTGCAGCAAGGACGTTTTCTTGGCAAAGGTCCTCCAGTGATCAGAGGCGGCAGTGGCATCTTGGAGAAACATGGCTGGAGTAGGTTTCGGTGTGGTGGCAGCATGGCAGTGGACCAGGGTATCCTGATTGCAGTAGGCCCAGAGAGGGGACTCCTGGCTCTGATGAGGCGGCAGCTGCGGCAAGGGATTACTCCAGGTGTCATCAAGACTGATTGCAGTCATGGGGACTCCTGGTTATTGACAAAGTGGTAGCAGCAGTGGATCGGGGAACTCCCGGTTGCAGGGCAAATGTGGTTCAGCATGGGACTTGGTCATGGCATTGGTGAGGTGGGCCCAGCGGTGAAGAAATGGATCCTAAACAGTGGCTACTTCTAAGTAGGTGGGTCTGGCACAGGTGTTGGCAAGGTGGTGGAGGAGGGACACCAGTGCAAGTGTCTCTGATGAGCTGACTCAGGACTTGTGATGGAGGCAGCAGAATGAAGATAGACTCTCAGTTATATCTTTTTATTCTTAAACTATTCAAAATAGGGCCAGATTGTGGCGACATTTGAAGTGTTTCCATGTATTTTACTTTATTACTGTAAAACATAAGTGACAATAAATCATTCAATTCAATCCAATCCTTAGAAATACAACTCTGCATTGAGCGCCCGGTTGCTATAGTTGTCCATCTCCTCTGTCAATTCCATGGGTTGTATTAGCCCATTAAAAAAACTTGTTAGTGATTTTTGAGAAGATTGATGATGTTACCTAGTTTGGTGATGAAATGTCTGAAAACAAACCTTCAAGCTCAGCGAGCTAACGTACATACTTAAAAATTTCTGTTACTTGGGATCAACTACCTTTTGGAGCTGATTATGACCATGGATGGACTGTCCATCAACGGCCCACCAGACTGTTAATCAGCCTCTGAATCCTGCTATAAAAGATTTGAGAATAACAATTTTTAAGCAAAAAAAGTTCTGCTTGTCTTATTTTGTTACTTTTAGTATTCTAATCTTCCAATTTGTGCCTTTGCAATATGAACTTGAGGGAACACTTTGCATGAGTCAACATTTTCAATCACTTTCACAATGTAAAAAAGGATAAAATAGGTCAGCTTGAAGTCTCCATTCTCAATAAAGGACCCAAGCCCCTTAACTTCATTACATATCTTGTACACTTAATCAGCATATAGTCCTTCAGAATGAATCTGATCATATTATGTACTATGTAATGCCACCTTTTTTATTCCAAACTAAAGTACTTCCATAATTTAATACTGCGGAAAAGAAAACATATTTGCACTCATCCATAGTGCATAAAATATTGGAATTGAGCCACAGGGAATTAAGAGAAATGGGGATAGGGTAAGCAAGTGGTGTTGCAATCAAATATCATCCATTACTTTATTGAATTACATTGTAAGTTAAGTGTGTACGGCTTATCTCTTCTCCTATTTCTACTGTTCTCTACACCAGAAAGATCCTAGGTTTAATTGCTTTTCTATAAGGAATCAGCTGGCTTTAATCGCCTGAGAGTGGGGAAAATCAGTTAGGGTTTCTATTCCTGATCACAATTCAGTGAGACTGGAATTGGGCACAATTGTGATATTGTCCAGGAGAAATGGATAATTGGCCAAAATATAGTGAGGAATGTGGATAATGCGTGGGAATCATAGCCAACCAGAATCAACATCTTCAAGAAATAAAAAGGAAGAAAATAGGAGGGTCGAAAAAAAATTCAACAACTCTATTATCATCTATAAATTTTCTTATACAAAGAGGTTTCACAGTGGCTTCTAATGCACAAAGGATTAAACAATTGCCAGAGAAATTACATTCTAATCAGAGAACTTGTAAACTTTATTGTCAGTTTCTTTCAATAGATGACAATTAGGAAAATTTTCTCACTGATAAGCCACTTCTAAAAATCCTCCTTTTAATGAATTCGCCAAAACCACAGACTTTAAAATTCCACTAAATAGCATTTCAGACTGCAGTATTGAGTACTCAGCAGATTCATCTATTGGGTGAACAGAAATTGCTGTATAATCTGCTCAAGCCACTGTGTTATTTAACATTTTATTAGTAACTATGAGCTAAGTTTCTGCAAAAATGTTGTGGTGAGCTGGATCACAGATTTAATTGACTATCACTGTAGATTCTAAAATTTATTCATATCTTTGGATGCTGAGATGAAAATATTGGAATACTGTAAAGATAAGCTTTCATTGGAATTTTAGGATGCGAATGACATGAGGTTCAATAGATGTGTTTAGGGTATTAGAAGGATAAACTTCAATCACACAGTTGGAATTTGTTTTGATAAAAATATTGGGATTCTTAAGTATCTAAGTTTGAAGAGAGAATTGATACTAGATTACTTTTGATGGCCAATTTTTTTTAATGTTCAAATAATGGCAGAGAATCCTGAATGCATCAGCATCTATGGAGAGAATAACCAAGATTACAATTCATTTAGGACCCTTCATCAATGAAACCTGTTTCTGATGAAGTAATGAGAGGCAGTAATATGCTCTTGGGGGGTTTGTTAAACAAAGGCTCCATCAGCCTCTCAGATCACTGCAAAAGATCTTGTAACACTATTCAAAGAACAACAGGAAGTACTACTAGTGTCCTACCTAATATTTATTCCTTAAATCAACAACTAAAAAAAAATCATGATTATCTCGTCATTATCACATTGCTATGCATAAATTAAGGCTGACACATTTTCTATATTGTCAAGTGACTCATTCATTGGCTGTAAAATAAGTTCGTATATACTCAGATTGTGCAAGGTGCTCTGTAAATGTAAGTTTTTCCGGAGCTTAATGTCCTTGTGCGCAAAGAAAGTAACTAAGGTTGTCAGGCAAGTGAAAAAAATGCATCTATCTGTAAAGTAACTAATAAAAAGCAAATCAGTACTTATGTTTTTTTAAATCATTTTTTATACGAGACCATCCTGAAATGGATTTTGCTGAGTGGCTGCCTGACATGCATATACATCTGTGGTAGGTAAGTTACTCGAGAAGATTCAGAGATAAGATATACATGAATTTGGAAAGACAGGGTTTGATTAGGCATAGTCGACATGGCCTTGTGTGTGGAAAATCATGCCTTACAAATTTGTTAGAGTTCTTTGATGAAGTGACCAGGTAGGTTTACAAGGGCAGGGCAGTTTACATAGTCTATATGGATTTCAGTTAAGCCTTTAATAAGGTTCCACATAGTAGGCTGCTTTGGAAGGCGAGCTTGCATAGAATCCAGGGGGACCTTACAAATCGGATACACAATTGACTTGATGTTAGGGAGCAGAGCGTAATAGTGGAAGGAAGCTTGTCGAACTGGAGGCCTGTGACTAATGGAGTGCCTGAGGGATCGGTGCTGGGCCCCTTGCTGTTTGTTATCTATATCAATGATTTGAATGACAATACACAAGGCATAATTAGTAAGTTTGCAGATGACACTAAACTAAACTGTATCATGGACAGAGAGGAGGGTTATCAGAAATTGCAGCAGGATCTTGATCAGCTAGGGAAGTGGACCGAGAAATGGCAAATGGGAGTTTAATATCAGCAAGTGTGAGGTTTGCATTTTGGAAAGTCAAATCATGGTGAATAGTAGGGCCTTAAGGAGTGTAATGGAACAGAGTTGGAGTTCAGGTACATGGTTCTCTGAAAGTGGAGTCACCGTAGACAGGGCAGTGAAGGCGGCTTTTGGCACACTGGCCTTCAGTCAGGGCATTAAGTTTAGAAGTTGGGATGTTATGTTGCAGTTGTCCAGGATGTTGGTGAGGCTGTAATTGGAGTATCGTGCTCAGTTTTGGTCACCTTGAAATTGGAAGGATATTATTAAAGTGGAAAGAGTGCAGAAGAAATTTATAAGGATGTTGCCAGGGTTGGAGGATTTTAGCGGTAGGGACAGGATGAATAGGCAGGGACTGTTTTCCCTGAGCATTGCAGGCTGAGGGGTGACCTGATAGAGGTTTATAAAATCATGAGAGACATGGATAGGATAGATAGACAAAGTCTTTTCCCTGAAGTGGGGGAGTCCAGAACTACAGGGCATAGGTTTAGGTTGAGAGGGGAAAGATATAAAAGGAACCTAAGGGGCAACATTTTCACACAGAGGGCGGTGCATATATGGAATGAGCTGCCAGAGGAAGTGGTGGAGGTTGGTACAATTACGGCATTTAAGAGTCATCTGGATGTGTATATGAATAGGAAGGGTTTAGACGGATATGGGTCAAGTGCTTACAAAATGGAACTGGATTAGGTTAGGATATCTGGTTGGACAAGTTGGACCAAAGTGTCTGTTTCCGTGCTGTACATCTCTATGACTCTATGGTCTGAGTTATAGTGAGAGGTTGGGCAAGCTAGGACTTTTTTCTTTAGAGTGTAGGAAACTGAGTGGGGATCTTTTTGAAGTGTATTAAGATCAGGAGAGGCATGAATAGGGTGAATGCACTCAGTCTTTATTCCATGTTTGGGGAATCGAGGACTAGAGGGCATCAGTTTAAAGTTAGAGGGGAAAGAAGAAAAGGGAACCTGAGGGGCAACTTTTTTTCCGCAGAGGATGGTATGCATATGGAATGAGCTGCCAGTGGAAATGGTTGAGGGGAGAATATTAACAACATTTAAAAGGCATTTGGACAAATAGTAAAGGTTTATAAGGACATGGGTCAACTGCAAGGAAATGGGGTTAGTGTGGACCAGTTTTAGCCAAAATGTCTGTCTCTGTGCTGTTGGACTCTGACACTCTACACACACACAGCAGGCAGAAATAGTCATGAGCTGGTAGTCAGTAGCTAGAACTCTGGCGTTTTCTTTATTCTTATTGGACCAGTACAACAACAAATGGTACTGATGTCTTCCTAAAAGCTTAGAAGCTATCAAAAAAAACAAACAAGATTTACCTCGCTAATCCTCCTATATAAAAAAACTAAAACTAAGCATTAGCAGAAATAAGCACTGCAATTAACTTCCTAGCTAAATCTCTCCACCTCTCTCCCTCCTTTGAGATAGTCTTTAAAATGTACTTCTGTTCACCTGGCCTAAAATATCCTTGCGGTGTGGTGTTAATTTTACTGCTGTGAAGCACCTTGGGGCATTTTCCCACATTAAAAGAGCTGTATTAATGTAAGTTGTTGGCATCAATTCAGTTGAGGACAATTTCCCTTCAAGAAAACATCACAACCTTCTCTGTAAAGTTGTTTCCCTTTCTGGCATGTAAGTAAAATAGTGTATGAGTGATTTACAGGAGACTGATTTATTTTCTTGATTTACAGACTCTTTACACATGGCCACTGCTCTTATATTGTATGAAATACGATCACATGGGCTACCAGAATATGACTGAAAGGTCCCCATGTGCTGATTTACACAGTTAGGCTTATCGTGACATTGAACTATATTCCATAGCATGCTATTGTGGTCATAACTTGACTGGAGCACATGATCAAACCCTCACAGGTCAATGATGAATTGCAGATCTCTGCAGCCTTCAGTACATGCATTCAGAGGTCAATTTTAAACACCTTTGACCTGCAAGAATCATACAGGGAATTACATTATGTAGAATTTCCAATGAATAAACATGTTTATGCCCTCTCACCTCATTAACAGATACTTAGAGTCAAAGAGATATACACTTCAATCTAACTTGTCCATGTCAACCAGATATCATAAATTAATCTAGCACCATTTGCCAGCATTTGACGCATATCCACCTATTTATACAGCCATATCCAGATGCTTTTTAAAATGTTGTAATTGTACCAGCCTCTACCACTTTCTCTGGCACTTCATTCCATATAAGCACCACCCTCTGCATGAGTTGGAAACATATCACTGTTCCTTCATTGTCGCTGCATCAAAATCCTCAAATTCCCTCCATAATGGCATGATGGGTCAACTTACGGTGCATGGACATCAGCAATTCAAGGCAGCAGCTCACCACACCTTCTTAAGGGCAATTTGGGTCAGGTAATAAATGTTGGCCCAGCCACAGATGCCCAAACTGCACAAATGAATTTTTAAAAAGTCCAATGTTCTCATCACTACCTTTTCGGATATAGCTCAACTTTCAGGTCCAGCTGGTCCACGCACTGTAAAGGATACTGACTCTTCCAGCTATCCTGATGATAGGAATCATTATATTCAATTTTTTTTTGGAATTGATCATTTATGGCATGCAAAAATATTACAAGTAGAATAGCTCCATGAGATAAGACCATAAGACCACAAGACATAGGAGTGGAAGTAAAGCCATTCGGCCCATCGAGTCCACTCCGCCATTCAATCATGGCTGATGGGCATTTCAACTCCACTTACCCGCATTCTCCCCGTAGCCCTTAAATCCTTGAGACATCAAGATGGCAATAAGCCAGTTCTGCCACAAGTATACCATCGACCTAATCTCTTAATGTGAACCTATAGTCAGGGAAGTAAAATTTTGGCTCCTGCCTTATTAAAAACATATTATGAATATTCTTTTCTCTCTCAATTGTTCACAAGTTTCTCCTTTTATGGACCAGACCAAACCACTTCAAGTATATTAAGATGATAAACTGGACCCTAACTTTTTCTTATTTTAAAGGTGAATGTAAGGCATTGCATTCCAGATGCAATTCAATTGGTCAAACTACTCATTATTAAGCAAAACACACTTTATGTTTACACTACAGTTAAAATACATGCAAAAACAACAATATATTTTGATATAACGTGATATTTCCATGCCATCTTGTTGCACAATAGTCATACCATTTAAACTGATGGGGCTGGAATTGTATTATAGCCAATACAGGTAAGGAAAATTCATGTTCTACAAATAACTGTCTAAATTCTTCGATCGCGTTAAAGCCAATTCATGTTGAAGAAATGCACATTAGAGCCAAACCGACTGTAAAAGAAAAGAATTGGCTTAACCGTAACTCTACGGCAATGCTTAACAAAATAATAGATATATGATCTACGACTAAGGGTCCAATTTGGTAACATTCCAGAAAAACACCCTTGACAAAGGCAAGCTCAGTGAAATAGATGGTCTCACATGCAATTCTAGCAGAAGTAAGAGAACCCCTAGCTGTAACAGAGAGAGGAATAAAAGCTTCCATATCAGCTTCAAGAACCCAGCAATTACTTTAAGCTAGAACTAAAATTCCTAGTTCTATTCCTCATTCCTCATGAAGGGTTTTTGCCCGAAATGTCGATTTTACTGCTGCTCGGATGCTGCCTGACCTGCTGTGCTTTTCCAGCACCACTCTACTCTTGAGTCTGGTTCTATGGGAGCCTGACCCCACTCAGCCTGTTTCTATTGCTCCAACTTTAAAATAAAAGGCCTCACGAGCTGTTTACTTTATTAGCTTTGGGGTAGAATGCTCGGGACCTCTGTCTCAACCTTTCTTCATAAAAACACAACCTTTCTTCGAAGCGCCAACCTGCAATTTTCTGCCATTTACTTTGGTAGAGTTAGCGTGTACCAGTGTGTCCACGAGGAAGGTGAATGAAAGTAAGGAATAGTTGGTAACGAGGAGAGAACTTGTCACAGAAACAGAAACCTGGAGTACTTACTCTACTAAAGTAAATGGCAGAAAATTGCAGGTTGGCGCTTAGAAGAAAGGTTGTGTTTTTACGAAGAAAGGTTGAGACAGAGGTCCCGAGCATTCTACCCCAAAGCTAATAAAGTAAACAGCTCATGAGGCCCTCTTGCAATGAAGCTCAATATATTATTTGCACTCCAAATGATTTTCTGCACCTGCCCATCACTTTTCACAAACTGGTGTGCCAAGACACTCAGATCCCTTTGTACATCCACATTTCCTAATATATCATCATTTAAATAATACTCTTCCTTTCTGTTTTTGCAAAGTATACAACTTCACATTTAGCCACATTGTATTGCAACAGCCAGGTGTTTGTCCACTTTGTCAACTTTTACTGTCAGCAAAGATCTGACACTGGCATTTAAATAAAATCCAAGACACTTGGTGAGATTGAAACTAAGACACATATCTTTTCTGTTTAGGGGAAAGATTATTAACTGCCTCAGGTTTACTCCTCTCATCCCACTCAGTGTAACAACTGCTCTCTTTTTATATTTATTTTCTATTCAACCTGTTCAGAGGTGTTACAACACACCTCTGGAACATGTGGGATTTGAACCCAGGACCCCTTTTTATATAGAAAGCTTTCTAAAGACCCATTTGGAAGCCAGCATTATTGACTAGTGGAGAGATTGAACCAAAGACTTGGGCATTATTAGCACAATACTCTAACCATCCGAGCTAACTGGCCATTGGCCTCCCTTTTCATATGTGCTCAAACAATTAATAGCCACCACCTATTTTATTTAAGTAATGCCATTGACAAATGTTATTAACGAGATATCTGTATAACATTAGTATGACAGATTAAATGGTCTGTGTTGTAATTTCAATAATTTGTCTTCCTTCAAGTATTGAAATCTCTACAGCATTTGAAACAAAAGAACCCACATAAAATGAACCTTCCTCATGAACCCATGAAAGCATAGCATTTTTTTGCTCCAAAGGGAAACCAATGAAAATATGCAAACTCCACTCAGTTTTACATTACTGAAAAGATTTCTGGATATTTATTTAAAAAAAGATAACTATCACCCTAGTCTAGACTATACTAGATAAGTTTATTGTAGTGGTTTGCGTCTGTGGGGCTGGATGGGAGTGAAAGGTTCTTCACTATTCACAGAGCACTTCAGAAAACATCTCCAGGCCACCTACACCAACCAACCCCACTGTTGGCCGAACACTTCAACTCCCCTTCCCACTCCACCAAGGACATGCAGGCCCTGGGCCTCCTCCATTGCCATTCTCTAACCACCCAACACCTGGAGAAAGAATGCCTCATCTTCCACCACAGGACACTCTAACCCCAAGGCATCAACGTGGATTTCACCAGTTTCCTCATTCCCCCCCCCCCCACCTTTTCCCAGTTCCAACCTTCAAGCTCAGCACAACCCTTTCTACCTGACCATCTTCCTTCCCACCTATCTGCTCCACCCTATCACCAATATCCCCACCTCCATCCATCTATCGCACTTTCAGCTACCTTCCCCACAGTCCCATTCCCCCCTCCCATTTATCTCTCCACCCGAGGCTCCCAGCCTCATTCCTGATGAAGGGCTTTTGCCAAAAATGAGGATTTTCCTGCTCCTCGAATGCTGTCCGACTTGCTGTGCTTTTCCAGCACCACACTCTTGACTCTAATCGCCATCATCTGTAGGCCTCACTTTCACCAAGGTTCTGAGCTTTACCAAGCAATATTCATAGTTATGAGTTATGAGGTCACATGACCATAACAAGTCAGGCAAGTACACTATGTACAATTATATTTATCCAAACAATCCCTTTTTAATAAGAAAGAAAACAATTAAAAAATGTGAATGCACCATCGTTACACATTGAGAAAGATACCCATAGGCATTTCCACTTTCATGGGTCTCTGTTACATGCATTGAATACATAGTCTTTAAATTGTACTGGGCTCCTAATCGTATGTGTATGTTGGTGTTGGCAGTTTGTCTGGTACTTGCTTGTTCCAAGGTAATATTCCTACTCTGAGTCATTCTCATGACAAATACTGTTGTAGATTGTTGGTCTGTATAAATGGTGAGATTACACCTTTCGGAATCCTCCCTCAATTTCTTTACATCGTAGTACTGACATCAGTGCTGATATTATCTGACACCAAAATTGGAGGTGTTGTGGAACAGCGAAGAGGGTTACCTCAGAGTACAACAGGACCTTGATCAGGTGGGCCAATGGACTGAGGAGTGGCAGGCGGAGTTTAATTCAGATAAATGTGAGGTGCTGCATTTGGGAAAGGCCAATCAGAGCGGAACCGATACACTTAATGGCAAGGTCCTGGGAATGTTGCTGAACAAAGAGACCTTGGAGTGCAGGTTCATAGCTCCTTGAAAGTAGAGTCACAGGTAGATAGGATAGTGAAGGTGGTGTCTGGTGTGCTTTTCTTTATTGGTCAGAGTATTGAGTACAGGAGTTGGGAGGTCATGTTGCAGCTTGACAGGACATTGGTTGGAATATTGCGTGCAATTCTGGTCTCTTTCCTATCAGAAAGATGTTGTGAAACTTGAAAGGGTTCAGAAAAGATTTACAAGGATGTTGCCAGGGTTGGAGAATTTGAGCTATAGGGAGAGACTGAACAGCTGGGGCTGTTTTACCTGGAGTGTCGGAGGCTGAGGTGACCTTATAGAGAATTACAAAACTATGAGGGGCATGGATAGGGTAAATAGGCAAAGTCTTGATCAGATGGGCCAATTGGCTGAGGAGTTGCAGGCAGAGTTTAATTTAGAAAATGTGAGGTGGTGCATTTGGGAAAGGCCAATCAGAGTGGGACCTATACACTTAATGGCAAGGTCCTGGGGAGTGTTGCTGAATAAAGAGATCTTGGAATGCAGATTCATAACTCCTTGAAAGTGGAGTTGCAGGTAGAGAGGATAGTGAAGATGGGGTGTAGTATGTTTCCTTTATTTGGACAGAGCATTCAGTTAGCAGGTTTTGAAAAGATCTTTAGCTCAGGTTGCGGTTCAGGATGTGAGACAGTGTTATTGGGTACCCATTCTTTTCGAATACGCTGTATATGTGATTTTCTTCTCCTCTTCATAGTTCCTTGGTGCTGCAGTGTGTGGTGGCTTGTTGAAATAATGTTCTCATGCAGCCTTGAGTGTTGGGATGATTGCTTCTGTAGTTCAGTGTTTGATCTGTATGTGTTGTTTTCCTATAGAGGCTGGTTTAAAGTACTCCATCAACTGTTCACTTTACCGTGACATATAGGAATGACAGTTTGTTATTCTTTTCCCCGTCATTTGTGAATTTTATGCCAGTAAGGATATTATTAATGGTTTGAAGGTTTCCTCTAATTTGTTTCGTTTAGTGACGTCAAAGGTGTCATTCATGAAGCGGACCCAATGTTTGGATTGGATGGTTGGGAGAGCTCTTTGTTTGAGTCTCTGTATGACTGCCTCTGCTAGGAACCCTGGGTGTTCTGTTGATTTGCTTTAAGGTTTTGTTATTGAAAGTGAAGTGGGTGGTGAGGCATAGGTCCACTAGTTTGACAATGTTATCTTTGTTGGTGAAGTCGCGCAGTGTCTGGTGTTTGTGTCTTTGGTTCTTCTAATAGTGTAATCAGTAATTCTTTGGCCAAGTTGATGTTGATGGATGTTACTTTAAAAGGAGACCATTATTTCATCATCTTCTATCTCGGTGTCTTTGATGGCGTTGAGGAATTCTTGTGTGGAGTGAATGAGATGGTGTGAGTCCCCTACTAAGTGTTTTAGTCTTGTGGAGATCCTTGGCTAGACATACATTGGTGTTCCAGGTAGTGAGATTGTATTTTTGAGGGGGGCTCCTGGTTTGTGAATTTTTGGGTAGTCCGTAGAAGTATGGTATGTTGGATCCATCTGGTTTCATTTTTTGGAAGTCTATCTTGTTTAATTCTCCTGATTTCTGAAGTTTTTTGAGTAAGGCTGTGATTCGGTTCTCTTTCTGTGGGATCTGGCCTATTGCCATATATTGGTAAGTGTCAGTATCTGCAAACAGTGCATTCACTTTCTCGTAGTAGTCTGTTTTGTTTAAAATGACTCCATCTTTCCCCTCTCGCTCTAAACCTATGCCCTCTAGTTCTGGACTCCCCAACCCCAAGGAAAAGACTTGGTCTATTTATCCTATCCATGCCCCTCATCATTTTGTAAACCTCTATAAAGTCACCCCTCAGCCTCCGACGCCACAGGGAAAACAGCCCCAGCCTGTTCAGTCTCTCCCTATAGCTCAGATCCTCCAACGCTGGTAACATCCTTGTAAATCTTTTCTGAACCCTTTCAAGTTTCACACGTCTTTCCGATAGCAAGGAGACCAGAATCGCAAGCAATATTCCAACAGTAGCCTAACCAATGTCCTGTACAGCCGCACATGATCCCTCAAATCCTGTACTCAATACTCTGACTGATGAAAGAAAGCATACCAAACGCCGCCTTCACTATCCTGTCTACCTGTGACTCCACTTTCAAGGAGCTATGAACCTGCACTCAAAGGTCTCTTTGTTCAGCAACACTCCCTAGACCTTACCATTAAAATGTATTAGTCCTGCTAAGATTTGCTTTCCCAAAATGCAGCACCTTGCATTTATCTGAATTAAACTCCACTGCCACTTCTCAGCCCATTGGCCCACCTGGTCCATATCCTGTTGTAATCTGAGGTAACCCTCTTTGCTGTCCACTACCCCTCCAATTTTGGTGTCATCTGCAAACTTACCAACTGTACTTCTTATGCTCGCATCGAAATCATTTATGTAAATGACAAAAGTAGAGGACCCAGCACTGATCCTTGTGGCACTCCACTGATCATAGGCCTCCAGTTTGATGAACTGGTTAGCACTGCTGCCTCACAGCACCTGAGACCCGGGTTCAATTCCCGATTCAGGCGACTGACTGTGTGGAGTTTGCACGTTCTCCCCGTGTCTGCGTGGGTTTCCTCCGGGTGCTCCGGTTTCCTCCCACAGTCCAAAGATGTGTGGGTCAGGTGAATTGGCCATGCTAAATTGCCCGTAGTGTTAAGTAAGGGGTAAATGTAGGGGTATGAGTGGGTTGCGCTTCGGCAGGTCGGTGTGGACTTGTTGGGCCGAAGGGCCTGTTTCCACATTAAGTAATCTAATCTAAGTAATCTAAAAAAAAACCTTCACCACTACCCTCTGTCTTTGAGCCAGTTCTGTATCCAAGTGGCTAGTTCTCCCTGTATTCCATGAGATCTAACCTTGCTAATCAGTCTCCCATGGGGAACCATGTTGAATGCCTTACTGAAGTCCATATAGATCACATCTTCTGCTCTGCCCTCATCAATCCTCTTTCTTACTTCATCAAAAAACTCAATCAAGTTTGTGAGACATGATTTCCCTCGCACAAAGCCACGGTGACTGTCCCTAATCAGTCCTTGCCTTTCCAAATACATGTACATCCTGTCCCTCAGGATTCCCTCCAACAAATTGCCCACCATGGAGGTCAGGCTCACTGGTCTATAGTTCCCTGGCTTGTCCTTACCACCCTTCTTAAACAGTGGCACCACGTTTGCCAACCTCCAGTCTTCCGGCACCTTACCCGTGACTATCGATGATACAAATATCTCAGCAAGAGGCCCAGCAATCACTTCTCTAGCTTCCCAGAGTTCTCGGGTACACCTGATCAGGTTCTGGGGATTTATCCACGTTTACCCGTTTCAAGACATCCAGCACTTTCTCCTCTGTAATATGGACATTTTGCAAGATGTCACCATCTATTTCCCTACAGTCTATATCTTGCGTATCCTTTTCCACAGTAAATACTGATGCAAAATACTCATTTAGTATCACCCCTATTTTCTGCAGCTCCACACAAAGGCCGCCTTGCTGACCTTTGAGGGGCCCTATTATCTCCATAGTTACCTTTTATTCTTAATGTATTTGTAAAAACGCTTTTGATTCTCCTCAATTCTATTTGCCAAAGCTCTCATGTCCCCCTTTTGCCCTCCTGATTTCCCTCTTAAGTATACTCCTACTGCCTTTATACTCTAAGGATTTACTGAATCTATCCTGTCTATACCTTACATATGCTACCCTCTTTTTCTTAACCAAACCCTCAAATTTCTTTAGTCACTCAGCATTCCCTATATCTACCAGCCTTCCCTTTCACCCTGACAGGAATATACTTTCTCTGGATTCTTGTTATCTCATTTCTGAAGGCTTCCCATTTTCCATCCATTCCTTTACCTGCAAACATCTGCCCCCAATCAGCTTCCGAAAGTTCTTGCCTAATACCGTCAAAATTGGCCTTTCTCCAATTTAGAACTCCAACCTTTTAGATCTAGTCTATCCTTTTCCATCACTATTTTAAATCTAATAGAATTATGGTCACAGGCCCCAAAATGCTCTCCCACTGACTCCCCAGTCACCTGCCCTGCCTTATTTCCCAAGAGTAGGTCAAGTTTTGCACCTTCTCCAGCAGGTACATCCACATACTGAATCAGAAAATTGTCGTGTATGCACCTCACAAATTCCTCTCCATCTAAACCTTTAAACACTATGGCAGTCCCAGTCTATGTTTGGGAAGTTAAAATCCCCTGCCATAACTACCCTATTATTCTTACAGATAGGCGAGATCTCCTTACAAGTGTGTTTCTCAATTTCCCCCTGACTATTAGGGGGTCTATAATACAATCCCAATAAAGTGATTATCCCTTTCTTATTTCTCAGTTCCACCCAAATAACTTCCCTGGATGTATTTCCAGGAATATCCTCCCTCAGCACAGCTGTAATGCTATCCTTTATCAAAAATGCCACTCTCCCTCCTCTCTTGCCTCCCTTTCTATCCTACATGTAGCATTTGTATCCTGGAACATTAAGCTGCCAGTCCAGCTCATCCCGAGCAGTGTTTCTGTAATTGCTATGATATCCCAGTCCCATGTTCCTAACCATGCCCTGAGTCAATCTGCCTTCCCTGTTAGGCCCCTTGCATCGAAATAAATGCAGTTTAATTTGTTAGTCCTACCCTGTCCCTGCTTGCCCTGACTGTTTGACTCACTTCTGTTATCAACCTACTAGTCTCAGATTGATCTCTTTCCTCACTATCTCCCTGGGTCCCAAGGCCACCCCCCCACCCCCACCTCATTTCTTCAAACTGTCTCTCCAACTGATCCATTCGATCCGATAAGATTTGCATCCAACAGCATTTATGGTAGATATAATCCGCAGTAACCCTTAAACTCTCTTTAAGCTTCCACTTTTGACAAGAAGTACATATCACTGTACTAAAGGCCATTTTTGCTCCTTCACAATCTACACACCCAGAACATAACACTGTCTTATTCCTCTACAAAACACTGCCCCAGGCTAAATTCATAGTTATGGCTTATATTTTAAGGTTAATCAAGTGACATATCTCCAAAAACATAAAATCAAGAAATAACCCATTCTACTCACTACTGCAGCCTCTCTGTCGGACACACTTAAAAACAATGATTAACTTATCTGACTCTGTGCTGTGAACTTCGCCCAAACAGGTTCCTCCAAGATTAGTTGTGAATTTCACTGTTTGTGAATTTTCCCAGTGTTCAGCGCATCTGATGTCCAGCGATACATGAATTCAAAACAGCAAAGGCAGCAACTGTGCAGGTTTTTTCTTTCTCTCTCCTGCACTGTCCTCACCGTGTGCTTCCTTTGTCTGTTCTTCTCATTTTTAAAACTACTGTTGTTTTGACTTTTTTTTCCTCCAAAGTTCAAAAACAATGCAACAACATAAAACAGTAATTATGGCTCCTGGAAGTCGAGAAAATCACCTCCAGCACCTAAAATACCCCAAAAAAAGGAGCAGCTTTTACAGCCAGAAAGGTTTCCTGTCCTCCATCTTGGATTACCTAGAATGCTGCTTTTCTTTTTTGTGTACTGAGTGTTTCCTTCCTTTTTCCTGCTTAATGTTGGAACAACTGTCTGTCTGATGGTTAGCTGGATTTCCTCTGTGAGTTTGTTGTCTTTCAGTGTTGATTTTGATGCTGCTAAGAAATCTTCTTTGTCTGCAGCTCTGAAGTTGTAATTTAATCTTCTTACTAAGAAGGCATTTTTCAATGTTTGTTAGGGGTTGGTCTGATAAGCTTTTTATCCATGCATCTGTGTTGTCTGTGTTGTTCTTTTGAGAGTTCGTCTAATTTTTTTCTGCAGATCTAGTTTTTTGTTTTCTGCGTTTGCTGCTGTCTAATGCCTATGGCTTGTTGTACGGTGTCTGTCCATTCGTGGTCTGTCGCATTAGTAAGTAAAGTTTTTGGTGCGAAATGTCCCATTGTACATACGGAGTCGGTTGTGGGCATCGTTAATAATTTCTCGAAGCATCGTGGCTATTTTGTTCTGCTATCCTTACTGGCATAAATTTCAAAAAACAGAGAAAAACAACAAACTGCCATTCCTCAATATCACAGTAGAGCGAACAGCCAATGGGGAACTTCAAACCAGCCTCTACAGGAAAACAACACATATGGGCCAAATACTGAACTACAGGAGCAATCATTCCAACACCCACAAAGCTGCATTAGGACATTATTTCAACGAGCCACACACTGCAGCACCGAGGAACTACGAAGAGCAGAAGAAAATCAGTATAATCAAGAAGAACGAGTACCCAATAACACAGTACTGATTTCTCAGCAACAAACCCAAACAAAAAGACGAAACGTGTCCAGAAACCCTAGACACTTTACCCTATATCAAAGACATCTCAGAATGGACTGCCAGACCACTCAGACCTCTTGTTATCATGGTAGCCCACAAACCAGCCAGCACACTTAAACAGCAGCTAACTTAAAAGACCCTATACAGATAAGAAGCAAAACGAACTTCATTTCCACAATACATTGCAAGAACTATAATAAACACTACATTGGACAAATAGGCAGAAACCTAGCCACTAGGATACAAGAACATTAACTAGTCACAAAGGGACATGATCCACTCTCATTAGTATCCTTACATACAGAGGAGGAAGGACACCACTTTGACTGGGACAACACATCCATCCTAGGACAATCCAAACATAGACATGCATGAAAATTCCTAGAGTTCCTGCTAGAAATCTATCAACAAACACATATTTGGACCCCATCTACCATCCTGAGAAAGAGAACTGGAAATGGCATCACCAATGCAAAGAAAGCTAAATACATAAATAGAAAGTGGAACATAACACCAGTGCTTCACCAGAGGCTCTCTGATGATGTTACCTCGTATAGTGACGAAATGTCTGAAACTGAACCTTCCAGTTCAGTGAGCAAACTCGCATCCAGAGCATTGAGTATTGGAATTGGTAGATTATGTTGCGGCTCTACAGGATATTGGTTATTGTGTGCAACTCTGGTCTCCCTCTTAGTGGAAGGATGTTGTGAAACTTGAAAGGGTTTAGAAAAGATTTACAAGGATGTTGCCAGGGCTGGAGGATTTGAACAACAGGAAGAGGCTGAATAGGCTGGGGCTGATTTTCCTGGAGCATCAGAGGCTGAGGGCTGACCTTATAGAGGTTTGTAAAATCATGAGGGGCGTGGATAGGGTAAATAGACAAGTTTCTGGATCAGTGGTGCTGGAAGAGCACAGCAGTTCAGGCAGCATCTGTGGAGCAGTAAAATGGACGTTTCGGGCAAAAGCCCAATAGGCAAGGTCTTTTCCCTGGTGTGGGGGAGTCCAGATCTAGAGGGCATACGTTTAGTGTGAGAGGGGGAAAATTTAAAAAGGGACCTAAGGGCAACTTTTTCATGCAGAGAGTGGTGCATGAATGGGATGAGCTGCCAGAGGAAGTTGTGGAGGCTTGTACAATTGCAACATTTAAAAGGCATCTGGATGGGTATATGAATAGGAAGGGCTTAGAGGGATATGGGCCAAGTGCTGGCAAATGGGACTACAGTAGATTATGATAACTGGTCAACATGGACGAGTTGGACTGAACGGTCTGTTTCCATGCTGTACATTTATATGACTCTATGATTCTATTATCGACACTACTTTGCTTCTAGTAAAAGCTGTTTCTTCTGTGTCCCACATCCTTTAGCAGCGAGTCGGCTTAGAGATCCACACTCTGATAACAAATTAAGCAAAAAAAAACTTTGTTGAACAACAAAAGGCTACATTGTTTTCCCATCTGTTGGTCACTGTATATCTGCTCAGTTCCCACCTTGTCAAAATTCTCAAAGTCCTTTTGTTGTCAATAGATGATCTATGTATTTTACTTCACGCATCTCCAATTCATCTGTTTTTTTGGTTGAGATTCAGGTGCATCCAGCAATTTCTCTCTAGCAAGATGTGATATATTCTGATCGTGGTCTGCGATAGCTCCTTCCCCTGTATCTTCATAAAATTATCCACAATAGTTTCCATCTTGTTTGTATCCTCTTGTCTGCAATGTAACACTCCTAGAATAGCGAAAATGCTAAATGTACAGCCAACTATTTCTCCCAAATGGCATCAGAATGCAGTTAAAACCTGTTGCTTTCACCCAGCTTCACTTGCATGAACTATTCTCTGCATTGAGATTTTTAAAGACCTTTGTTTGGCAGGTTGTGTAAAAATGCCCTCAATGGCTGGTGCAGAATACTGACATTGCTTCAAAGCTTTTTTGAAAGCTATTTGTTCACTGCTATCATGCTGCTAATTAAGTCTCTTGGAGTTGACACTTTTGATTACTCTAGACTTTTCCAGATGTTTTATCTGGTTACTCAGGCTGTCTTGGTCTCACACCTTCATTCAATTCGAGATGATGTTCACCACAATACATCCAATACCTGTAAAAATATATTTGTAACCTTCAAGAATTTGTTTAGCAGACCATGTGTTAATGATCCTTGAAATGCTGCAAATCGTTTCTAGCATGTTTAGAGTTACTAGCCTAATCTTTAGATTTGCTTTAACTGAGATGAGGTTTTTTGATTATTTGAAGCCCCAGAAGTTTATTCTTCCCATTGCAATGGGCTCTCAGTTTCATTTGTTATCTTGGCATAAGGATCATTTTATCAATAGCCTCACTCTCACTTTCAAGGGCTACAATTGTGTATAACCATCTTGAGTCACTTCGTATAAGTCTGTGAAGCTCATGATGTTGCATGAAGTACCTATCTGACCGTCCCTTTTTCGGAGACAAAGGACCACCATGCAGCCTCCTTTCGAGCGCGGAACGGCAGTCTCACCCACTTCCGGGGCGCGAAACGGCCGATCACGTGACCTCCTGGAGCGCGAAACAGGGAGACCACGTGACCGCGCCCGCATCCCGGAGCATCACGTGATCATCCTCTACGCGCGCAGAGGACCACGTGACCTCCAAGCGCCGAGGACACGCCCCCCAGACCCGACAATTTGGTTTCCAGGTAAGTTTTTTATATATATTTACAACTCCAAGATCCTTCTATACATCTACACTACCAAGACTCTTCCCATTGATTCAGTATTCTGCCTTCCTCATATTCTTCCCAAAAAGTGAATGATCCCACATTTATCTGCATTAAACTCCTCTCAGCCCAATTCTGCAGTTTATCCAACTCCCCCTGCAACCTTCTTTCACACTGTCCACTACTCCACCAATGTTAGTTTCGTCTGGAAACTTGCTAACCCATCCACCTATGCCTGTGTGTAAGTCATTTATAAAAATGACCAACAGCAGTGGTCCCAAAACAGATTCTTGTGGCACACCACTAGTAACCGGACTCCAGGCTGAATATTTTCCATCAACCACCACTCGCTACCTTCTTAGAGAAAGCCAGTTTCTAATCCAAACTGCTAAATCACCCTCAATCCCTTGGCTCTGCATTTTCTCTAACAGCCTATCATGTGGAACCTGATCAAAGGCCTCAACTACCCTACCTCATCCACATGCTTGGTCACTTTCTCAAAAACTCTGAGGTTTGAGAGACATGACCTGCCCTTGACAAAACCATGTTGACTATCTGCAATCAATTTGTTGCTTGCTAGATGATTATAAATCCTCTCATAATCATTTCCAAAACTTGTCCCACAACAGACGTAAGGCTCGCTGGGCTACAATTACCGGTGTCACCTCTACTGCCCTTTTTGAATAAGGACACAACATTTGCAATCTTCCAATCCTCTGGTACTGAACCTGTAGACAATGACGACTCAAACATCAAAGCCAAAAGCTTCAACACCTTCTCCCTAGCTTCCCATAGAATCCTCAGATAAATCCCATCTGGTCCAGGGGACTTGTCGACTTTCACTCCTTCTAGAATTGATAACACCTCTTCCTTACTAACCTCGATCCTTTCTAGTCTGCGATCTCGTATCTCATTCTTCTCTTCTACAATATTCTCCTTTTCCTGAGCAAAAACTGATGAGAAATATTCATTTAGCACCTCTCCGATCTCCACAGGGTCCACACACAACTTCCCACTCCTGTCTTTGACTGGCCCTATTCCTACCCAATCATTCTTTTATTCCTCACATACTGATAGAAAGCTTTAAGGTTCTCCTTTATTCTATTTCCTAAAGACTGCTCATGTCCTCTCCTTGCTCTTCTTAACTCTCTCTTTAAATCCTTCCTAGCTAATCTGTAATTCTCCATTGCCTCATCTGAACCATCTCATCTCATTGTCAATATGCATCCTTCTTCTGCTTAATAAGAGATACAATCCCTGTAAAGTACAGTTCCCTTACCTTATCACTTCCTCCCTGCCTGACAAGGACATACCTATCAAGGACATGCAATATCTGTTCCTTAAACTAGCTCCATATTTCTCTTGTCCCCATTTGCTACCCCATTCTATGCATCCTATGTTTTGCCTAATCGCATTATAATTGCCCTTTCCCCATCAATAACTCTTGTTCTGTGGCATGTACCTATCCTTTTCTATCGCTAAACTAAACGTAACCGAATTATGGTTACTTTCTCCAAAGTTCTCACCTACCACTACTGTAAATCAAACACCTGGCCTGGTTCATTACCAACCACCAGATCCAGTGTGGCCTCCCTTCTTATCGGCCCTTCAACATACTGTGTCAGGAAATTTTCCTGCATACATTGGACAAAAATTGATCCATCCAGTGTAGTAGAGTTATAGCATTTCCAGTCAATGTTGGGGAAGTTAAAGACCCCACAATGACCACCCTGTTCCTTTTACTCCTATCCAGTCCTCTCCTCTACATCCCTGGAACTCTGCGGAGGCCTATAAAACACTCCCAGCAGCATGACCTCTCCCCCTGTTTCTAACCTTTGCCGTACTACCTCAGTAGACAAGTCCTCATCAAAAGATCTTTCAGCCACCACTACAGTGGAAACTCGATTATCCGAACATGATAGGCGGGCATTATTTCGTTCAGATCATCGATTATTTGGAAAATTAATTAAACGTCAGAGTTTTAAAAGTCTGCTCCACATTCAGGAGACTGCAGCAGCACAGCGTGCGAGACCCCGCCCCCGACACTTCCCCCCCCCCCCCCCCCCTCACCGTCCAACACCACCCCACAAAACAGTCCAACCCCGTCCCCCTCCTCCCAAAACCCCTTCCAACCCCACCCCCTCCCCCCTAAACCCCATGTGTCTATCTCTGATGAGATCATCTTTCACTTGTCTAAACTCATGATTCAGCCAGATAGACACAATCACAAACTGATCAATACCCTAACTCTCCTTGAGCTCTGATGTTGAACACATACCATTCATATGCAATATTAATATAAGGTTCAAAGTGTGTCTTCAAAGTCTTTGAAATCCCTGCAGTCTTGTTTTACCCCTCCTCAATAAAATCGAAGCTGCAATACAGCTTATAATACTCATTCCTGAAGTCTGGTAAACGAGTTACTACTCAGGTTTTTAATTAATTCTGTTGATAATTCATAACTTTGTATGGAGTGGAAACAAATTTGATTCTGTCTCATATTTCTGTTAATTTCTTCAGTGGCAGGGAGTGAAAACTGCAAAGCCATTTTGATTCACCCTTTTGTAGACTGTTATTTTTCACTTCTCTCTTGCTGTTTCTTTCAGTAAATCTGACTCTCTTGCAGCGTTGAAAAAGTCTACACATTTTGAGCTACATCATACCTGATAATGTTTCAAGTGATGCATGTTTTACTGGCTCTCACAGGTTGCACATAGACACTTATTGCAAAGGTAATAGTCACATTAGTATATTGACTGGTTTGCTATACTAAGTGTGACTGCATTTCACCAAAAAAGCTCTATTACATTTAACTGTGAGGGTTTCACTAAACACTGCACAATAGAAGGATATGGAGCTATGACCTCTATTTACATAGTAATAAGACAGTATATTGCTCTTCCAGTAAATAGATATACAGAATAAAGACACTCACATGGATTGACATGCAACCTGTTACCAAGAATCTAAATACAACACAAGTATTTTAAGTGGCTTGCGTTCAGCATGCTGCTGCTTTAGTCAATATTACTGAACAATTGGAAGGTTGTCATTGCTTTGAGTACAACATCATCTGGTCAGCATTTTACCAGCAATATCCACTGCAGCTCTGGTTTAACCATTCAAACGCTGAAGCAATGTAATGTGTGCACAAGAATGGCATGACCAATTGTATAGTGATCCAAATAATTTTATGAATAAAGTTTATTTTTGAAAAAAAATGCTGAATGTTTTACCTAGCTTCCTGCTTGTTATTCTTTTTCTTTCATTGTTGTTCTCAAAAGACACTAACCTTTGCTAGATTTGGTACCCAGTGGTGTCAAAGTCCTACAAGTTTAATTGTGCTATCATTGGTTATCTGAGATTTGGGGGATGAGGGTGGGGGTAAATTCTACTTCACTGTTGCTGGTGAAGGCTGGGAGAACATATCAAGAAATTCAGCTCCTCCTGAATTTAGATTTAAGCTTTAAAGTATTATGGCATAAAATTACAAGATATTTGAACACCTCTCAGAGAAACGGAGATCAACTGAAGCCACTCTGCTGAGATCAGCTAACTGAGCACATACAAGGAATTAAATCTGGGATCTTCTGTCTGAACAGCTTAAAGCTACCTAAATGGCAGTATCTTTACACAAAAGGGAACTCCTCATCCTGTGTGTGAATATTTTTCAACATATAATTAGATTATTAGAAATTAACACAGGCTATCAATTAAGCTATCAAAATAATTTTTATAGAGCTCGACCTAACTCACCCATGACAACTGTTTCCAAAACTAAACTAGTCCCATTTGCTGCGTTTGGCCTATTTCCTTCTAAACCTTTCTTATTCATGTACCAGTTCAAATGTCTTTTAAATGTATTCCTACTTATCTCTACCATTTCCTCTGGCAGCTTGTCCCATATATTCATCCTCAAGTCTCCATTATAGATTCTTAGAATTGTATAACAATGAAGATGGATAGTCAGCTCATCAAATCTGTGCCAGCTCTTCCAAACAGCAAATTTGGTCACACTTCCTGATGTATCCTTATAACCCTTCACTTTGTTCTCCTTCAATCTGCCTATCCAATTCCCTTCTGAGAGTTATTAAATCTTTTTCCACCATTCAATCAGGGAGTGCACGTCAAATTTAAATTCAAATCCATGATTAAAAAGGACACTCTGGCAGAGTGCTAAAGGATAGCTTGTGGAACTGTTCCTTGCTTAAGTATATTTCTTGACAAAAAGGGTCTAAGAGCAAAAGAATTGTGACAGGAAGTCACTCAACACTTTATTTTTACGATTTTCATCATCAAAAGCCATCTCAAAGGTTAATATCTATTTTAACCCAGGCTTTTAAATAGGTTTTTGATTTTCATTTTTGAGTTTGAATGTGGGGATGATTCTTTAATTGAATACTTTCAGACAGGAATTGCTTTTCAAACCATAGTGATTTCACTACTTGTCAGGGAAGCAACTGAAAGATTTGATCAATCCAAAAGAGAGTAGATGCTAATATTAACATTGATATCAACAGTTTTTATTTTATAAGCAACTTAATCACCCTTTCAGCAATTGGATCATACAATGAGAAGGATCTGCCTCCCAATCTCCTATAAAATTGAACCTTGCTGTTAAAAAATGTCTGTCACATTTCTTAGGTTAAAATAGTAGCCTTCTTGAGAAGTACTTCACCGGCTGCACAGGGAAATCTATAAGTGCATAATGATATTGGGACATACTGCAACAGAAAAACGCTATCTTAAATAACCTTTTGCTCTCTCCATTTTGCAGCTGGCGACATAGTTAAAATGAAACATACTTCAGTATTCTTTCCTTCTTTGAAGTCATTTCCTCATGAGTATGCACAATACAAGATTTTAATATAGACTACTTCCTCTGGCAAAGTTGAGGAGTGGAGCACACAGTCTTGCTTTAAAGGACATTTTTTCCTTTGAAGTTAGGATTGTTACTCATGTTTCATTAAATTGAGTATCAAAGTAGCTGTTGTTTTGGTACTTTAAAAAGTGTACAATCCCTCTGAAGATTTCATTCACTTAAAATAGACTTTTTGAAAGATACACAGTGCTAGACATATTGAAAGAGTTTTCAGATACTGGAAGCCTCACCTAAACCAGTAAATACTGGAAAGAGTCATGGCGCACTACTACTCCCATTAAACATGAAAAATAGAGGGATTGTGAAGGAGATGGGAAGAGTGGAGAAGTGGGCATTGCGGTGGTGGGGATCTTCTTGCTGCTCAGAATCCCAAGAATTATTGAATTTATTCTGAAAATATTAAAATTGGGCAAGCAACAACATAGAGAGAGTGAGGACTCCAGATGCTAGAGATCAGCATCAATAAGTGTGGTGCTGGAAAAGCACAGTTGGTCAGGCAGCATCCAAGGAGTAGGAGAGTTGATGTTTTGAGCATGAGTTCCTCATCAGGAACAACATGCATTGTAATGGGAGTTACCATTGCTTTAAGTGAACAAAGGGGGAAATTAGCAAAATCATCTATAGAGCTGATAGGCGATGTCTCCTTGACAGGGAGTACTTTTGCAGTGTAGTCACTGTTATAATGCAGGAAATACAGCAATTTGTACACAATAAGGTCCCATGAACTTGATAACATTCATATCATTTGTTTTTGTGATGTTGATTCAGGGATAAATCTTGATCAGGACACGGAGGATAACACCTCTACTCTTTTTCACAATATTGCCATGGAATCACCCACTTGAGAAGGTGGATGGAACACTGATTTAACATCTCAGTAAGATGGCATCTTCAACAGATCAGCACTATCCTCTGTGCTGCACTGGAGTGTCATTCTTAATATTTGTAATCAAATTCTGGAGTGGGAACCTTCTAAGGCTTCTAGGGCATAACAAAAATGCTACCAACTGAATATTAGCTGATTGATCATATGCTGATAACTTGGGATCATTATTTGTACATTGCTCACAATCTCAGTTATGAGCTGGGATTACGAGAAATTATTTCTTGATTAATCTTGCTTAAATGAATCCTATTTTATTCTGGTGGACAGATCATCTTTGTGTCACCATTTCAAAATTGAGGGAGCAGCAATATCCATGTTAAATACAAAAACTTAATCTAGTCATGATTTTCTTCTTCCCAGTATTCTGTGGCATTCTCTGTGACAACGCCTCAAACAATGAGAGATGACTTGCCAATTAATTACATAAGCACAGAACCACAAAATTACCTTGCCCCATTGTATATATTCAGTCTCCCCAAATGAGCATCTCATCTGAAGTTAATCTTCTGCCTCTCCCTGTAATCCTGAACATAATTCCTTTCTTTAACCGAAAAAATGAGGTATCAACCTGGTGCAACTGCCAAACTGGACAACTTGCATACCAGCAAGTGATAGACAGAGCTAAGCAATTCCATAACCAACAGGTCAGATCCACAGTCCTGTCATATCCAGTCATGAATGGGGTGGACATTTAAGCAACTCATTGGAAAAGGAGCCTCCATAAATATCTTTGTCTTTGTATCAGTGTAAAAGATAAGGCTGAAGCATTTGCAATAATCTTCAGCCAGAAGAGCCAAGTGAGTAATCCATCTCAATTTCGCTCAGTTGCCCCACTGGTACCAGTCTGCAGCAAATTTGATTCACTTTATATGATATTAAGAAAGGTTTACAGGCACCGGATACTGCAAATGACAGGCTCAAACAATATTTTGGCAATACTACTGAAGACTTGTGCTCCAGTGCTTGCCACTCCCTGAGCCAAACTCTTCCAATACAGTTACATAACTGACATCTACCTGATAATGTGGAAGATTGTCTATGGATGTTCTGTAAGCAAAAAGCAGAACAAATCTAACCTGACCAGATACTGCTCCATCAGTCTATTTTTGATCATCAGTAAAATGATGGAAGGTGTCATTAACAGTGTTATCAAACAGCATTTGGTCAGCAATAACCTGTTCAGTGATGCCCAGTTTAGGTTCCACCAAGACCAATCAGCTCATGACCTCATTAACAGGCATGGTTCAAGCCAGTCACCATTCTGACTTGGAAAGATATTGCTGTTCTTTCACCGTCACTGGGTCAAAATCCTGGAATTCCCTTCCTAATGACATTGTGGGTCAACTCCTACAGCACATTGACTGCAGTAGTTAAAGACAGCAGTTCAGCTCCACCTTCTCAAAGGCAATTGGGATAGGCAATAATTACTGGCCAGCCAGTAAAGCCCACATCCCATGAATGGTGCCTTAAGCCTGTTCTTCCATCAACTAGGTCATGACTAATCTCCCCCAGGCCTCTACTTCTCTTTTATGCCAGCTCAGCATAGTCCCCCGAGACTCCAAAAATCTATCTACCTCCTCTTTAAATACTTTCATTGATCTAACTTCAACAATGGTGTGCAATAGAGAATTCCAGGTATTCACAAACTTTGAGGGAAGAAATTCTTTTGCATCTCAGTTTTAAATGAGTGTCTCTTTATTCTGTAAACAGGTTCAAGATTCACCCACTAGAGGAAACATCTTCTCAATATTTACTCTGTCAGCCCCCCTCATAATCTTGTATGCTTCAACCAGATTACTAATCATTCTTCTAAACTCAATCCCTTCATGATTTTAAACATTTCAATCAGATCTCCTGTCAGCTGTCTCAAGGGTTGACAGAAGATTTACAAGGATGTTGCTGAGGTTGGCGGATTTGAGCTATAAGGAGAGGCTGGGAATATTTTCTCTGGAGCATTGCAAGCTGAGGGGTGACCTTATTGAGGTTTATAAAATCATGAGGGGTATAGTTAGGATACATATACAGGATATATACAGGACATATATAGGATACATATCCCCTGGGGTGGGGAAAAGTACAGAACTAGAGGGCATATGGTTAGGGTGAGAGGGGAAAGATATAAAAAGGACCCAAGTGGCAACTTTTTCATTCAGACCAGTGCGTGTATGGAATGAGCTACCAGAGGAAGTGGTGGAGGCTGGTACAATTACAGTATTTTTTTAGATTACTTACAGTGTGGAAACAGGCCCTTCAGCCCAACAAGTCCACACCAACCTGCCGAAGCGCAACCCACCCATACCCACTCCCCTACATTTACCCCTTCACCTAACACTACAGGCAATTTAGCATAGCCAATTCACCTAACTTGCACATCTTTGGACTGTGGGAGGAAACCAGAGCACTTGGAGGAAACCCACGCAGACACGAAGAGAATGTGCAAACTCACACAGTCAGTCAGTCACCTGGGGCGGGAATTGAACCCAAATCTCTGGCGCTGTGAAGCAGCAGTGCTAACCATCTGATTGGGTATGTGAATGGGAATGGTTTAGAGGGATAAGGGCCAACTACCGGCAAATGGGAATAGATTAGCTTATGATATCTGGTCGGCATGGACGAATTGACCGAAGGGTCTGTTTCCGTGCTGTACATCTCTATGTCTCTATAAGAACAATGTCAGCTTCTCCAATCTGCCCTTATAACTGAAATTCTTCATCCCTAGAACAATTCCCATAGAACTCCTCGGCACTCTGCTCAATGCCTTCACATTCTTCCTACAGTATCACATTCAGAACTGGTGTTTGAAATAAGTAGAACTGAATGTTCTTCCATACTGGTAAGATCTAGGATACTGTGTGCTTTATTAACTGCTCTCTCAACCTACTGTGCCATATTTAATAACTTATGCATATGCAACAGGTCCCTCTGTTGCTGTACAGAGATATACAGCACAGAAACAGACCCTTAGGTCCAACTCGTCTATGTCGACCAGATATCATAACCTAATCTAGTCCCATTTGCCAGTAGATGGCCTATATCCCTCTAAACCATTCCTTTTAGAGTTGCACCCTCCATGTTTCATAAAAAAATTATCACTTCATACTTCTCTGCATTGAGCTTCACCTGACACTTATTTGCCCAGTTCACCAACTCATCCTTGTCTTTTTGAAGTTCTACAGTAACCTACTCACACTTACAATGCTTCCAAGTTTTCTATCAACTGGGAATTTGGGAACTGTCCTCTGCACACCAAGCTTTAGCTCATTAATATATATGAGAGAAAGAGCAAAAAAAAGGTGTCCCAGAACCAATTCCTGTGGAATCCACAACAAAACAGCTCCTGTCCAATTACTGTTTTATATGCTGTTGCAATTGTTTTGGAACTTCGAAGAAAACAAAGGTCAAACAACAGCACTTGAAAAAGGATGGCTGACAGACAAAGGCAGCAAGCATACGGTCAGTAAGGGAGAGAGAGAAAGAAACCCACACTGCTAACAGACACAGCAATGAATCTCTGCAGTTACTGCCTTTGCTATTTGAATTCATGTATCGCTGGAGATCAAAGTGTGTCTAGGAAACTTAAATAGCGAAATTCACAACTGGTCTTAGAGGAACCTATTGGGAGAGGTCACTCACAGAAACAGATAAGCAAATAGTTTTAAGCATAGCCTTGGTGTAAATCTACAATAGTGAATATAGTGGGTTCTTTCTTGATTATATGTTTTTATTGGGTTCTGTCTCTTGATTAAATTTTAAACACATAAGCCACAAGTGTTAAGTTAGCCTGGAGCAATGTTTTGTAGAGCAATAAGGCGGTGCTATTTTCTGGGTCTGGGTAGACTGGAAGGAGCAAAATGGCCTTTAGTAGAGCAATACGCTCTTCTTGTTGGATGAGAGTGTTTTGGGAGAGTTTACAGGTTGCAGATTATATCTGCAATAAATGTTGTTGGTTGTGAATCCTATCAGATCGAATGGATCGATTGGAGTGACAGTTAGAGGCATTGAGGAATTTACAAGAGCAAGGGGGTGTGATGGATGGCAGTTATAGAAAGAGAGAAAAGCTGCAGATACAGTTAGGTAAACTCCAAGAAAGGTAGGAGAGGTAGGCAGGTACTGCAGAAGTCTTCTGTGGCTATCCCCATTTCAAATAAGTATGCTGTTTTGGAAAACGTAGGGGGTGACGGACTTTCAGGGGAATGTAGCATGAACAGCCAAGTTTCTGGTATCAAGACTGGCTCTAATGTAATGAGGGGCAATCAGGTTCCAAGTGATCGATTGTGTCTGGGGACACTAGTCAGGTGCACAGACAGACGTTTCTGCAGCCAGCAGTGAAAAATCAGAATGGTGTATTGCCTTCCTGGTGCCAGGATTAAGGATATCTCAGAGAGGGCACAGAATGTTTTCAAAGGTGGTAAGGACAACCCAAGGAACTATAGACCAGTGAGCCTGACATCAGTGGTGGGCAAGTTGTTGGAGGGAATCCTGAGGGACAGGATTTACACGTATTTAGAAAGGCAAGGACTGATTAGGAATAGTCAATATGGCTTTGTGCATGGGAAATCATGTCTCACGAACTTGATTGAATTTATTGAAAAAGTAACAAAGAGGATTGATGAGGGCAGAGTGGTTGAAGTGATCTACATGGACTTCAGTAAGGCATTCGACAAGGTTCCCCATGGGAAACTGGTTAGCAAGGTTAGATCTCATGGAATACAGGGAGAACTAACCATTTGGATACAGAACTAGCTCAAAGGTAGAAGCAGCTCAAAGGTAGAAGACAGAGGGTGGTGGTGGAGGGTTGTCTTTCAGCCTGGAGGCCTGTGACCAGTGGAGTGCCACAAGGATTGGTACTGGGTCCACTACTTTTTGTCATTTATCTAAATGATTTGGATGTGAACATAGGAAGTATAGTTAGTAAGTTTGCAGATGACACCAAAATTGTAGGTGTAGTGGGCAGCAAAGAAGGTTACCTCAGATTACAATGAGATCTTCATCAGATGGGCCAATAGGCTGAGGAGTGGCAGATGGAGTTTAATTTAGATAAATGGGAAGTGCTGCATTTTGGGAAAGTAAATCGGAACAGGATTTATACACTTGATGGTAAGGTGCTAGGAAGTGTTGTTGAACAAAGATCTTGGAGTACAGGTTCATAGCTCCTTGAAAGTAGAGTCACAGGTAGATAGGATTGTGAGGAAGTCGTTGGTATGCTTTCCTTTATTGGTAGAAGGTGGGAGGTCATGTTACAGTTATACATGATGTTGGTTAGGCCACTTTTGGAATATTGTGTGCAGTTCTGGTTTCCTTCCTATTGGAAAGAAGGAAGTTGTGAAACCTGAAAGGGTTCAGAAAAAGGTTTATGGTCAGAAGGAAAAATATAAAAGGGACCTAAGGGGCAACTTTTTACACAGAGGGTGGTGTGTGTATGGAATGAGCTGCCAGAGAAAGTGGTGGAGGCTGGTACAATTGCATTATTTGAAAGGCATCTGGATGGATATATGAATAGGATGTGTTTAGAGGGAAATGGTCCAAGAGCTGGCAAATGGGACTAGATTAGATTGGGATATCTAGTCAGCATGGATGAGTTGGACCAAAGGATCTGTTTCTGTGCTGTACATCTCTATGACTCTACTTTACTCTTTGATATAGATTCACACAGAGGTCCACAGAGCGAGTCTGCCCTGGTCAAAAACTATTCAAATCCAATGTTTCAGCACTTGGCCTGTAGTTTTGTATGCTTTGGCACTGCAAGTGCACATCTCATGACCGAAATGTTCTGAGAATTTCTGCCTCTACCACACTTGCAGTGAATTCCAGATTCCCACTACCCTCTGAGTGAAAGAAAATGTTCTCATTCCTTCTAAACGTCCTGCCCTTTATCTTAACTCTATTTCCCCAGTCATTGATCCCTCCACCAAGGGGAAAGTTTCCCTCTGTGTACCCTGTCTATGTCACTTATAATTTTATACATCTTAATCAAATCTTTCCTCAGTATCCTGTGCTTCAATGAAAACAACCCCAGTCTATCCAATCTCTCTTCATAACTAAACTGTCCAGGGTAGGCAACATACACTGGTAAATCTCCTCTGTCCCTCTTCAGTGCAATCAATCCCTCATATAATCGGATTCCAGAATTGCACACAATATTCTAGCTGTGGCGTAACCAATATTTTATACAGTTCCAGCAGAACCTTTCTTAAACCCAATACCTCAGCTAATAAAGGCAAATGTCCTATATGACGTCTTAACTACTTTAACCTTCAAGGAATGGTAGATGTGCATACCAAGATCCCTTCGTACTGCCAGCTTCCAACTGTAAATAATGTCATCACTTTCTTCGTTTGTCCTGCCTAAGTGCATCATCTTACACTTATTCTGAATTGAATTCCATTTGTTGCTAATCAACTCATCTGACCAGCCCTGTCATCCAAGAGTATTTTTCTCATTATTTACCATTCCACTAATTTTTGTATTATCTCCGAGCTTACTGATAAACCCTCCTACATTCAAGTCTAAACAGCGATGGGCTCAACACAGAGGCACCGGCTTCTCGTCACAAAAATGCCTCCCAATTATTATCCGTGGTTCCAATTCTGGAACCAATGAGCCAAATTTCCTTGGATCCCATATTCTCTTATTATTTGTATCAGTCTCCTATGCAGGACCTTATCAAAGCCTGGCTGAAATTCAAGTAGACTATGTCAAATGCATTGCCTTAATGTACACACCTGGCCACCTCTTTGAAAAATTCATTCAAGTTAGTCAGACGTGACATCCCCTTCACAAAATCATGCAGTTTGACTGACCTGACTGTAGTTTCTTGGTTTATCCTTTGCTCCATTCTTCAAAAATAGTAGTACATTGGCTATCGTCCAGCCAATAGCACTTCTCCTGTGGCCAGAGAAGAATTGAAAATTCATGCCAGCACCCTTGCTATTTCTTCCATTGAATTCAATCCATTCAATCAACAGCCTGGAATGCATCTCACCTGGCCCTAGAGAATAATCTACTTTTAAGCTTGGCAGACCATTCAGAACCTCCTTGTTAAAGGAATTAGCATTGACACAGAAATACAGGCTTTCAATCAATACCTACATCATTCCTCTCACTGGCAAACACCATTTAGACATAGAAGAAATTTAGAATCTCTTGTGAGGTTAATTTATTTCAGAACCTATGTCCTCTTGATACATGCACAAATTACTTAATTACAAGTACCCTTACCCTGAATGTACTTGTAAAATAACTTAGGTTTTCCTTTTAAAATATCTACCATTATTCTTTTAGGAGAAAAAAAAGTGAGGACTGCAGATGCTGGAGATCAGAGTCAAAAAGTGTGGTGCTGAAAAAGCACAGCTGGTCAGGCAGGACCCAAGGAGCAGGAGAATTGACATTTCAAGCATAACCACACCCCTCCCATTTATCTCACCACCCTGGAGGCTCACTGCCTTTATTCCTGATGAAGGGCTTTTGCCCGAAACGTTGTTTTTCTTGCTCCTCGGATGCTGCCTGACCTGCTGTGCTTTTCCAGCACTACTCTAATCTAGACTCTGATCTCCAGTCCTCACTTTTCCATTGTTGATTTTAACCTTATTGCGAATCCTCTTGCAAGGATGCCTACCTTGAAGAAGTTCTCCTCCTCTCTCTAGAAGAATCTCAGTGAGTCTCTCTCTCACTGCAACCCCCAGGTCATCTCCTCTGCCCTGAAGCTCTTCAACCATTTCCTGAAACAGACTATCACAGCCACATCTGCTTCCTCAGTGCTTGCCTCTGCAGCCAACTGATACCACATGGACTCTGGACTACATTCAAACCAGCACAGTTTGGCAACATCATCTTCATGACCTGTCCTACTTGCCAATCTTCCTTCCCACCTATCTGCTTTATCCTCCTCTCTGACCTATCATCTTCATCCCCATCTCCATCCACCTATTTTAGAACCTATGTCCTCTTGATAAATGCACAAATTACTTAATTACAAATCCTCATTGAGCCCTACTCTTGGCTATCTTCTCCCCAGCCCCACACCCCTCCCATTTATCTCTCCACACCAAAGGCTCCCTGTCTTCATTCCTGATGAAGGGCTTTTGCCTGAAATGTCGATTTTCCTGCTCCTTTGTTAACATATTGTCTAATGTTCTCTTAGCTACCCTCAAAATTGATTCCTCCATAAACGTAAGCTTATCCAAAACTCTACTGCCCAGATCCTGATGCAACCACATACCATTCATTCATTACTCTGGTTTATATTGATCCCTGTACTGACACGTCAATTTTAACATTCTTATTCCTGTTTTCATATTCATCCATATCTTTACCCTCTTCTTTTGTCTCTGTACTGTTCTCCATTCCTCACCTTGATTCTGTATTTACATTCCTTTGGGTCTTTGAAGATGGCTAATCTAAGAATGGAAGTTTGGATTTGAGTCTCCGTGGAAGACTTGATAATCTACGAAATTATTAGGTCAATAATACTGTAGATGACTGACCAGTTAATCTATTTCACACATACAACTGAAGGAGTAAATGTGACTTCAAATACCCACTGCAAGCTGATGTCCAAATGGGTAGGGTGGGTCACATTTGCACCAAGTTCTGGTAATTATTTCTCAGAACTAGATGAGCAAAATAAATAAATATGAAGAAAAGTAAAAAAGCTACTGATGCTCAAAATGGGAAACAAAAAAATCAGATTAAGTTAGAAACATACAGCACATTAGGCTGCATTTATTGAAAAGGATTAAGTTAACTTTAGAATCTTTTGTCAAAAACTTTGACCTTAAATATGAGTAACTCATTAATCTATTTCTTTCAAAGGTGAAAATCTGACACTAGAGGCTCGGAGTCCATGGCTAAACTTTAAGGCTAATTGCTTCAATTCTTAACTGAAAACCAAATTAGTCTGTTTACTATTGTCCAACTGAGATTGGCTACTTCAACAGAGACTGGGAATCAAAATTCCAAATCAACCGCATTTTACACATCAATAGTATTTCTTTGTTTTCCTTTAAGAAAAGTGAATACTTACACACAGTCTATGAAGTCAGTTGCACAATTGTACCATTTTATCACATTGGTAAATTAAGGGTTATGTATAGTGAGAATAAGGCTAATTTCACAAACCTGGAGTTCTACTTCATCAAAGAGATATCAAGCTTGCTTCTTTACTTACAGTGTCAAGTTACAAAGCATTTGGCTGTGGCTCATTGGTCTGTGGTCTTTTTTAGCATGGGGAAGTGGTCTGGGTGTAGATGAAAGGGTGCTTGTGTCAACTGAATTGCCAAGAAAGAGCTTCAGACTGCCTGGAATTCCAGAGGAAGCAGACAAAGCCCATACATTACTTACTGTAGTTCAGATAGGACTCAGATGTCTCATCCTCAGATGTTACTGAAAGCAATGTGATTTGCTACTGTGAAAGAACATATCTTCTTACAATCAGCATGAACGATTATGCTAAGTTGCACAAATCAGAATTCAGTATCCAGTAAATATTAACCAAGATTCTGTGGCGAATACATGCTCCTTGTGGCTTTTTTAAGCGCTTCCTAGAATAGTTAAATACAAGTAGACATCACCATAATGAGTGTAATTGTGTCTTTTTGATGCAGTTCCTCCAGCAATTGCTGTCTCAGGAAATGTGGCATCTGTGGGCTGTGGTTAACATCTAACATTACACTGAGTAAAAAATGAGGTCTGCAGATGCTGGAGATCACAGCTGCAAATGTGTTGCTGGTCAAAGCACAGCAGGTTAGGCAGCATCTCAGGAATAGAGAATTCGACGTTTCGAGCATAAGCCCTTCATCAGGAATAAGAGAGAGAGCCAAGCAGGCTGAGGTAAAAGGTAGGGAGGAGGGACTAGGGGGAGGGGCGATGGAGGTGGGATAGGTGGAAGGAGGTCAAGGTGAGGGTGATAGGCCAGAGTGGGGTGGGGGCGGAGAGGTCAGGAAGAGGATTGCAGGTTAGGAGGGCGGTGCTGAGTTGAGGGAACCGACTGAGACAAGGTGGGGGGAGGGGAAATGAGGAAGCTGGAGAAATCTGAATTCATACCTTGTGGTTGGAGGGTTCCCAGGCGGAAGATGAGGCGCTCCTCCTCCAGCCGTCGTGTAGTTGTGTTCTGCCGGTGGAGGAGTCCAAGGACCTGCATGTCCTCGGTGGAGTGGGAGGGGGAGTTAAAGTGTTGAGCCACGGGGTGATTGGGTTGGTTGGTTCGGGCGGCCCAGAGGTGTTCTCTGAAGCGTTCCGCAAGTAAGTGGCCTGTCTCACCAATATAGAGGAGGCCACATCGGGTGCAGCGGATGCAATAGATGATGTGTGTGGAGGTACAGGTGAACTTGTGGCGGATATGGAAGGATCCCTTGGGGCCTTGGAGGGAAGTGAGTGTGGAGGTGTGGGCGCAAGTTTTACATTTCCTGCGGTTGCAGGGGAAGGTGCCGGGGGTGGAGGTTGGGTTGGTGGGGGGTGTGGATCTGACAAGGGAGTCACGAAGGGAGTGGTCCTTGCGGAACGCTGATAGGGGAGGGGAGGGAAATATATCCTTGGTGGTGGGGTCCGTTTGGAGGTGGCGGAAATGGCGGCGGATAATACGTTGTATGCGCAGGTTGGTGGGGTGGTAGGTGAGAACCAGTGGGGTTCTGTCTTGGTGGCGGTTGGAGGAGCGGGGCTCAAGGGCGGAGGAGCGGGAAGTGGAGGAGATGCGGTGGAGGGCATCGTCGATCACGTCTGGGGGGAATCTGCGGTCCTTGAAGAAGGAGGCCATCTGGGCTGTGCGGTGTTGGAATTGGTCCTCCTGGGAGCAGATGCGGCGGAGACGAAGGAATTGGGAATATGGGATGGCGTTTTTACAGGGGGCAGGGTGGGAGGAGGTGTAGTCCAGGTAGCTGTGGGAGTCAGTCGGTTTATAATAGATGTCTGTGTTGAGTCGGTCGCCCGAGATAGAAATGGAAAGGTCTAGGAAGGGGAGGGAGGAGTCTGAGACAGTCCAGGTGAATTTCAGGTCGGGATGGAAGGTGTTAGTAAAGTTGATGAACTGTTCAACCTCCTCGTGGGAGCACGAGGCAGCGCCGATACAGTCATCGATGTAGCGGAGGAAAAGGTGGGGGGTGGTGCCAGTGTAGTTGCGGAAGATGGACTGTTCCACATATCCTACGAAGAGGCAGGCATAGCTGGGGCCCATGCGGGTGCCCATGGCAACTCCTTTAGTTTGGAGGAAGTGGGAGGATTGAAAAGAGAAGTTATTCAGGGTGAGGACCAGTTCAGTCAGTCGAAGGAGGGTGTCAGTGGAAGGGTACTGGTTGGTGCGGCGGGAAAGGAAGAAGCGGAGGGCTTTGAGTCCTTCGTGATGGGGGATGGAGGTGTACAGGGACTGGATGTCCATAGTGAAAATAAGGCGTTGGGGACCGGGGAAGCGAAAATCCTGGAGGAGGTGGAGGGCGCGAAAATCCTGGAGGAGGTGGAGGGCGCGAAAATCCTGGAGGAGGTGGAGGGCGAAAACATTACACTGAGTTGGCATTCTGATGCCAGCATTGGTTCAGAGAACATACTTCCATTTGTAATTGTTTAAATGTCATCACTATTGATCTGAACTCATGTTTTAGCTTTGAGGGGAGAATTTCTGAAGTGAGCCAAAGCTTTTAGAAAGTTGAGAGTGTGTATTTATTTTGTCTTTCATCCCAATGGAATCTCTCTTAAAAAATTGAAGTACAGGTTTTAAAACTTTTTATTTTCCTGTTGTGCCTTTAATCACACTTTTCTTGGCTTTGTTCTTTCGGTGCTTTTCTTTAACATTAAGAATATTGCTTGGTGCAAACGCCTTAATCAGCTTACTTTAGTATTCCTATCTCTGTATTTATGACGTTTTCAAGGTTGACAACAAAATAGGAATTGAGTAAATACGGAATGGCATAATTGAATTAAATTTCTTCAGCCAAAAACAGAATCTTGTAAACTTCCATTGAAGTTTGTATAGCTATTTTATCTTCATACTTAAACATACGTGATCTTGTCAGGACAAATCATTTCTGGTTTGAAAGACAGAATTATAACTGAAATCTAGGTTTGCTTGCTGATTTCTCAGCAACAAACACAAACAAGCAGACAAAACATGTCTAGAAACCCTAGTCACTTTCCCCTACATCAAAGACATTTCGGAAATGACTGCCAGACTACTCAGACTCTTTGGCATCATACTAGCCCACAAACCCACCAACACACTAAAACAGCAGCTAATGAACTTCAAAAAGACTCTATACAGACAACAAACAAAACTAATGTCATTTACAAAATACCTTGCAAGAACTGTAACAAACACTACATTGGACAAACCGGCAGAAAACTAGCCACCAGGATACATGAACATCAACTAGCCACAAAAAGACATGACCCACTCTCACTGGTTTCCTTACATATGGATGAGAAAGGACATCATTTCAACTGGGACAACACATCCATCCTAAGATAAGCAAAAGAGACACACATGAGAATTTCTAGAAGCATGGCTTTCCAACTGGAACTCTATCAACAAACACATTGTCAGGGGATGGTAAATAGGATTCAAGTAAAAAAAACAGGAAATGACATCGACATAGGAAACAATATCACCACAGGAAATTACATCACCAACCCAAGGACACCCAAATGCATAAATAGAAAGCCAGCTACACCACCATAGCTTCATCCGGAGGCTCACTGAAGATGTTACCTAGTATGGTGACGAAATGTCTGAAAACAAACCTTCCAGCTCAGCAAGCAAGCCTACATCCAGAACCTCAACCTGAGCTACGAATCTTCTCAAAACTCACAAGAATTGTAACTGATGCTAAGCCTCAGATGCTAAGATTATAACAGATGCTAAGACTTGTTTCTCACTTCAGCAAATCATGCTTCTTTGTAGGTTTTTTTTGTCCTTTAAGCTTTGTAGAGGGGAAGTCATCCCGTGACCCTGCTCTCAAATTGATCCAATATCTGTTGTGTAATGTTGCATTAAACTGCTAGGAGAACAAAATTGAGGGACTTTTTATAGAAAGATATAACAAACATATCTCCCCTTTATTTGATGTCTTCCTACAGCAGCACAGACTCAGTTTAGATTAGATTATTTACAATGTGGAAACAGGGCCTTTGGCCCAACAAGTCCACACTGACCCTCTGAAGGGCAACCTACCCAGTCCCATTCCCCTACATTTACCCCTTCACCTAACACTACGGGCAATTTAGCATGGCCAATTCACCTAACCTGCACATTTTTGGCCTGTGGGAGGCAGAGCACCTGGAAGAAACCCACGCAGACACAGGGAGAATGTGCAGACTCCACACAGTTGCCTGAGGTGGGAATTGAACCCGGGTCTCTGGCGCTGTGAGGTAGCAGTGCTAACCACTGCGCCCCCCCTATTTAGAAGCAATTTATGACCAATTAATACTTTTAAACTGTAATAATTGAAGGAAACAGCAACAATTTGCACATGCATTTGCACAAAGAGAAAAAGCATTTACATTTCAGGCCAACCACTTTTTGATGGTGACACCTGTTTCCCCAAGTACCCTGAGCCATTGAGTGTCTTCAACATTTTCTATTTTTATTTCAGTTCAGATTTTCAGCATTAGCAGTATTTTGTTTCGTGCTTTGTCATTTGGTGATTCCGAAAGTGTTATGGAATTATGGAAATCTTATTGTACTTTTAAATGTTGCTGGTAAGTTAGTTACAAGGATTGGTGTTGGCAATAAGCAAGCACAACTACCGAATAAAACCCTGAATCAAAATTTCCTTTAGATTAAAAAAAAGGATGGAAAACTGAGATGGAGAACGCAGCAAATACGATTCTCTTCTCTACAACTTGATTTTATCTATTTCAGGTGATTTGGATAGCAGACGTTTAAAAAAGATATCAGACGAGATTTTTTTGTGACTGGGTTGGTAATTACGAATTAATGTATATGAATAATGTTTGTTGGAGAGTTGGGCATTGCTAAGATGCCTATTGGTCGTTCCCTTTCTCCGACCGTTGGGCGCGGGGGGGCGGGCGATAAGTGAGCTCGTGCTCGTCGGTTGCTGCCGGCGGGAATTCTATCGGGGGAGGGGGCGGAGGCCGAGGCCGAGGCCGTTGTCGTGCCCGGTTTGTTTTGAATTTCATTCGACGATCCCGACAAAGATTGGAGGTTTCCGAGGGCGTGGACGGTGTTTCTGACAGAAATGTGACTCTGCTTTGTCGGCTGGTTGGAGTAAGTAAACGTCAAATTAGTTTAAAGGTATGCTGTGGGCGGGGCTCGCAACATCGGTCTTTTTGGGGGTGGTGAGAGGGATATTTAAACCTCAAGCTTTGAAGAGAAGGTAGTTATCCTGTTATCTGGATCTTATATTATTTGGGTTGAAGTTGGGAGGCATGAATGAAATTCTGGGCAGGTATAACCATCTCCAGTCAGTTCCCAAGAGGTTCAGGTGGACCACGTCGATCCTATGATGCTAGAGTTTGCTATTGCTTTTAAATACCAGATCTCTTCAGGGGTTTGGTACTCTAGAGGTTTGTTATCTAGACTTTGATTGTTCCTTGAACATGACTTCATCTGTCTGCATGTTTAAAGTTCTCAGTCCGAATGCATCCAATTTGTCAATTTTTATCCTACCCTACAGAGTCAGAGACATAGAGATGTACAACATGGAAACAGCCTCTTAGGTTCAACTTGTCCATGTAGACCAGATATCCTAACCTAATCTAGTCACATTTGCCAGCACTTGACCCAAATCTCCTTAAACCCATCCTATTCATATACCCATCCAAATGTTAAATGGAACGAGGACATGCCGCAACCCAAAGGACTGGCCACACTACCATACATCAAGAGCATTTCCGAACTGACAGCCAGACTACTGCGACCACTAGGACTCATAACAGCACCCAAACCAACAGCCACTCTCCGACAGCAACTCACCAGAACGAAGGACCCGATACCCAGCATGAGCAAAACCAATGTAGTGTACAAAATCCCATGCAAGGACTACACAAAACACTACGTTGGACAAACGGGAAGACAGCTAACAATCCACATCCATGAATACCAACTCGCCAGGAAACGACACGACCAGCTATCCTTAGTAGCCACACACGCAGATGACAAGCAACATGAATTCGACTGGGACAACACTACTATTATAGGACAAGCCAAACAGAGAACAGCCAGAGAATTCCTAGAGGCATGGCACTCATCCACAGATTCAATCAATAAGCACATCGACCTGGACCCAATATACCGACCACTGCAACGGACAGCTGGAACTGAACCGGAAGCGGCAGAGACAAACCATTATAAATGCCAGAGGAAACATCACTGAAACGCTTCATAAGAGGCTCCCAAGCACTGAGGTTGTCACCTAGACAGGGGACGAAACGTCTGCAACACAAATTCCCAGCTCAGTGAACAGAACCACAAAAACGAGCACCAGAGCTACAAATCTTCTCTCAAACTTTGAATATCCTCACCTAATCTAGGCGAACCACCTTTTGATGGTGACATCTGAAACAGTAACTATTTCTCTTTCTCCAAGTAGTGCCTGAGCTATTGAATATTCTTCAACACTTTCTATTTTTATTTTAGTTCAGATTTTCAGCATTAGCAGTATTTGGTTTCATCCTTTATCATTTGGTGATTCAGTGTTATGTATGAAGGTTTCTTTCCCTCTTGCTATGTTTGATGAATCCTCATCACTTTGTATGGGCTATCTGTACAAATGGTTATCAAGTAGATTTGCTGGATCTATCCTCCTCTTAGTTGGAATCTACAGGGCCTGCTCAGGCGAGTGATATAGAGGAAACCCACTTAATGGCCGAATGTGAGTTTTTTTGTCTGAAACAAGATGTAATTTATTGCATGACAACAACCAGATGCAAGTTACATGGTGTGATTAATGTTATTACAAAGGGGATGAAGTAAACCTAGATGGTAGGTCCATCTCCTTCACTACAGCTGTCCCCTTGCCCAAAAGTCACATTTAATGCATTTCTAATCTTGAAACCTTAAGACCATAAGACAGAGGAATTAAATTTGAATTTTTTTTAAAAAAAGCGCAGAGCGGACTGGGAAGCTGGTGTAGCGCAAGCTTACCTGGGTAAGTTGTTTTCCTATAAAGGCACGCAGGAGAAGAACCCGAGGCACCACAGAGGTAGAGCCTCCCACCCGCCCTCCTCCTCTCACCCGCCCTCCTCCTCTCACCTGATAATAAGACCCGTTGTGGTAAGAAGGTAAGTGCTGCATTTTGCTTATTCTCGTGTTTAGACCTAGTTTTTTTAAAGGTTACTTTTAGAGGGATGGCAGTGAAGGCAGTGCAATGTTCCTCTTGCAACATGTTTGAGGGGAGGGATGCCATGGTCGTCCCTGCTGATTACACTTGCAGGAAGTGCACCCATCTCCAGCTCCTCCAAGACAGTGTTAGGGAACTGGAGCTGGAGTTGGATTAACTTAGGATCATTCGGGAGGCAGAGGGGGTCATAGATTGGAGCTTTAGGGAAGTAGTGACTCCAAAGTTTGCAGACAGATGGGGGACAGTGAGGGGGACTGGGAGGAAGCAGCCAGTACAGGGACCCCCTGCGGCCGTTCCCCTCAAGAACAAGTATACCGTTTTGGATACTTGTGGGGGGGACGACTTACCAGGGGTAAGCAATGGGGTTCAGGCCTCTGGCACGGAGCTTATCCCCGTTGCTCAGAAGGGAAGGGTGGAGTAGAGCAGAGCAATAGTTATTGGAGACTCAATAGTTCGGGGCACAGATAGGCGGTTTTGTGGGGGCGAGAGACTCACGTTTGGTATGTTGCCTCCCAGGTGCAAGGGTACGTGATGTCTTTGTTCGTGTTTTCCGGGTCCTTAAGGGGGAGGGGGAGCAGCCCGAAGTCGTGGTCCACATTGGCACCAACGACATAGGTAGGAAGAGGGATGAGGATGTTAGGCAGGCTTTCGGGGAGCTAGGTTGGAAGCTCAGTTAGAACAAACAGAGTTGTTGTCTCTGATTTGTTCCCCGTGCCACGTGATAGAGAGTCGAGGAATAGGAAGAGAGAGCAGTTAAATGCGTGGCTACAGGGATGGTGCAGGAGGGAGGGATTCCAGTTTCTGGATAACTGGGGTTCTTTCTGGGGAAGGTGGGACCTCAATAAACAGGATGGTCTACACCTGAACCTGAGGGGCACCAGTATCCTTGGGGGGAGGTTTGCTAGTGCTCTTTCGGGGGATTTAAACTAACTCTGCAGGGGCATGGGAACCTATACTGTAGTTTTAGGGTGCAGGACCTGGAGTGTAGGGAGGTTAGGAACCAACCAATCTCGAAGGAGGGTGCCTGTAAACAGGAAGGTGGTTTGAAGTGTGTATACTTCAATGCAAGAAGTATAAGAAATAAAGGTAGGTGAACTTGCAGCGTGGGTTGGTACTTGGGAGTTTGATGTTGTGGCTATTACAGAGACATGGGTAGAACAGGGACAAGATTGGTTGTTGCAGGTTCCAGGGTTTAAATGTTTTAGTAGGGTCAGAGGTGGGGGTAAAAGAGGGGGAGGTGTGGCATTGCTTGTCAAAGATAGTATTACAGCGGTGGAAAGGACGATGGATGAAGACTCACCATCTGAGGTAGTGTGGGCTGAGCTTAGAAATAGGAAAGGTGAGGTCACCCTGTTAGGAATTTTCTACAGGCTTCCTAATAGTCCTAGAGACGTAGAAGAAAGGATTGCGAGGATGATTCAGGAGAAGAGTGAAAGTAATAGGGTGGTTGTTATGGGGGATTTTAACTTTCCAGATATTGACTTGAAAAGCTATACCTCGAGTACGTTAGATGGGTTGGTGTTTGTCCAATGTGTGCAGGAGGGTTTCCTGACACAATATGTAGACAAGCCAACAAGAGGTGAGGCCATATTGGATTTGGTTCTGGGTAACGAACCAGGCCAGGCGTTAGAATTGGAGGTAGGTGAGCACTTTGGGGACAGTGACCACAATTTGGTGACTTTTACTCTAGTGATGGAGAGGGATAAGTGTGCACTACAGGGCTGGGGGCAGGGAAATTATGATGCGGTGAGCATGACTTAGGATTTGTGGCTTGGAAAAGTAGGCTTCAAGGGAAGGGTGCAATCGATATGTGGAACTTGTTCAAGGAGCAACTACTGAGTGTCCTGGATAAGTATGTACCTGCCAGACAGGGAGGAAAGAGTCTTGTGAGGGAGCCGTGGTTTAATAAGGAAGTGGAAACCCTTGTTAAAGGGAAGAGGGTGGCCTATGTAAAGATGAGGCGTGAAGGTTCAATTGGGGCAATTGAGAGTTAAGGTAGCCAGGAAGGATCTAAAGAGAGAGCTAAGAGCAGCAAGGAGGGGACATGAAAGGTCCTTGGTTGGTAGGATTAGGGAAAACCCAAAGACTTTCTATAGGTATGTCAGGAATAAAAGGATGATAGGGTAGGAATAGGTCCCGTCAAGGATAGTAGTGGGAAGTTGCGTGCGGAGGCTGAAGAAATTGGGGAGACACTGAATGAATACTTTTCGTCAGTATTCACTCAGGAACAGGACATTGTTGCTGATGTGAATATTGAGTCACAATTAATTAGAATGGATAGCTTTGAGATATGTAGGAAAGAGGTGTTGGAAATTCTGGAAAAGGTGAATGTAGATGGCATTTATCCTAGGATTCTCTGGGAAGCAAGGGAGGAGATTACAGAGCCATTGGCCTTGATTTTTATGTCCTTGTTGTCTACAGGAATAGTGCCAGAAGACTGGAGGATATCAAATGTGGTTCCCTTGTTCAAGAAGGGGAGTAGGGATAACCCTAGTAACTATAGGCCGGTGAGTCTTACCTCTGTTGTGGGCAAAGTCTTAGAGAGAATTGTAAGGGATAGGATTTATGAACATCTGGATAGGAATAATGCGATCAAGGATAGTCAGCATGGTTCTGTGAAGGGCAGGTCGTGCCTCACAAACCTTATTGAATTCTTTGAGAAGGTGACTAAGGAGGTGGACGAGGGTAAAGCGGTAGATGTGGTGTATATGAATTTTAGTAAGGCGTTTGATAATGTTCCCCATGGTAGGCTACTGCAAAAAATACAAAGGTATGGCATTGAGGGGGAGTTGGAGGTTTGGATTAGGAATTGGCTGGCTGGAAGAAGACAGAGGGTAGTAGTTGATGGTAAAGGTTCATCTTGGAATGCAGTTACCAGCGGTGTTCTGCAAGGATCTGTTTTGGGACCATTGCTGTTTGTCATTTTTATAAATGACCTGGAGAAGGGGCTAGAACGTTGGGTGAGCAAGTTTGCAGATGATACAAAAGTTGGTGGAGTTGTTGACAGTGAGGAAGGATGTGGCAGGTTACAGCGGGATATAGATAAGCTGCAGAGCTGGGCAGAAAGGTGGCAAATGGAGTTCAATGTAGCTAAGTGTGAAGTGATTCACTTTGGTAAGAGTAACAAGAAGATGGAGTACTGGGCTAATGGTCGGATACTTGGTAGTGTGGATGAGCAGAGGGATCTTGGTGTCCATGTATACAGATTTCTGAAAGTTGCCACCCAGGTAAATAGTGCTGTGAAGGCATATGGCATACTGGCTTTTATTGGTAGAGGAATTGAGTTCCGGAGTCCTGAGGTCATGTTGCAGTTGTATAAGACTCTGGTGCGGCCGCATCTGGAGTATTGTGTGCAGTTTTGGTCGCCATTCTATAGGAAGGATGTGGAGGCACTGGAACGGGTGCAGAGGAGGTTTACCAGGATGTTGCCTGGTATAGTAGGAAGATCTTATGAGGAAAGGCTGAGGCACTTGGGGCTGTTTTCATTGGAGAAAAGAAGGTTTAGGGGTGACTTGATAAAGGTGTACAAGATGATTAGGGGTTTAGATAGGGTTGACCTTGAGAACCTTTTTCCACGTATGGAGTCAGATATTAAGGGGTGGTAGGTATAGGACAGATGTTAGGGGCAGATTCTTTACTCAGCGAGTCGTGAGTTCATGGAATGCCCTGCCAGTAACAGTGGTGGACTCTCCCTCTTTATGGGCATTTAAATGGGCATTGGATAGGCATATGGAGGAAAGTGGGCTAGTGTAGGTTAGGTGGGCTTGGATTGGCACAACATCAAGGGCTGAAGGGCCTGTACTGCGCTGTATGTTTCTATGTTTCTAATGGGAGCAAGGCCATTCGGCCCACTGAGTTCATTCCACCATTCAATAATGGCTGATGGGCTTTTCAATTCCTCTTACCTGCACTCTCCCCAAAGCCCTTAATTCGTTGCAAGATCAAGAATTTATCAATCTCTACTTTGAAGACACCCAACATCCTGGCCTCCGCTGCGCTCCGTGGCAATGAATTCCACAGGCCCACCGCTCTCTGGCTGAAGAAATGTCTCCTCATTTCCGTTCTAAATTGACCCCCTCTAATTTTAAGGCTGTGCCCATGGGTTCTAGTCTCCCCGCCTAACAGAAACAACTTCCCAGCGTCCACCCTTTCTAAGCCATGCATTATCTTTTAAGTTTCTGTTAGAACTCCCCTCAACCTTCTAAACTCTAATGAATACAATTCCAGGATCCTCAGCCAATCATATGTTAGGCCTACCATTCCAGGGATCATCCATGTGAATCTCCGCTGGACACACTCCACTGGCAGTATGTCCTTCCTGAGGTGTGGGGGCCAAGAATAGACACAATATTCTAAATGGGGCCTAACTAGAGCTTTAAAAAAAGTCTCTGTAGCACACCGCTGCTTTTGTATTCCAACCCTCTTGAGATAAATGACAACATTACCTTTCCTTTCTTAATCACTGACTCAACCTACAAATCAATCTTTAGAGAATCCTGGACTAGGACTCCCAGATCCCTTTGTACTTGGCTTTATGAATTTTCTCACCATTTAAAAAATAGTCCACGCCTGTGTTGTTTTCCCAAAGTGCACTTGCACTTGCTGAAGTTGAATTTCACCTGCCATTTCCTGGACCACTCTCCTAAACTGTCTAAATCTTTCTGCAGCCTCCCCACCTCCTCAGTGTTACCTATCCACCTAACTTGGTATTATCGGCGAACTTCGCCAGAATGTCCCCAGTCCCTTTCATTGCATATCATTAATGTATAAAGTGAGCCTAACATTTTTCCAATACGTCCCTTTGAAAAAGTTAACAAACGCTTGGAATCGCAAATTTCTCTCCGCGGATGCTGCTTAACATTTTCTGCTGTCATTTTAGTTGTTCAGCATCTGTTATACTTTACTTTATTGCTTGTTCAAATAAACTGATTTTTAAAAGATACACACCGTTAATTTCGATCCTGATCTTCAGCTGGAGAGAGTGCGTCGCTTTTATCCCTTTATCCAGTTGATGGCGCATGAAGTCCATTCCGAATGCCACCAAGAACTTTCACCAGTTTTGAATTGTGGAAATCCTATTAGACTTTTAGTATTACTCGTAAGTTAGTTACGAAGGTTTGGTCTTAGCAGTAAGCAAGCACAACTACCGAGTAAAAACCCTTGAATCAAAACTTGTTTTGAGAGATGTAAATCTAAATGGATGGAGAACGCAGCAAACACCATTCTCTTGTTTCTAACCTGATTTTATCTATTTCAGGTGAGTTGAATAGCAGACATTTAAAAAATATCAGACGAGTTTTTTATGACTAGGTTAGTAATTAGGAATTAATGTATATGAATAATGTTTGTTGAAGAGTTGGGCATTGCTAAGATGCCTGTTGGCCGTTCCCTTTCTCCGACCGTTGGTCGCCGGGGGTGAGAGAGCTCGTGCTCGTCGGTTGCTGCCGGCGGGTTTCGCGGGAATTCCATCGGGGGAGGGGGCGGAGGCCGTTGTCGTGCCCGGTTTGTTTTGAATTTCATTCGACGATCCCGACAAAGATTGGAGGTTTCCGAGGGCGTGGACGGTGTTTCTAACAGAAATGTGACTCTACTTTGTCGGCTGGTTGGAGTAAGTAAACGTCAAATTAGTTTAAAGGTATGCTGTGGGCGGGGCTCGCAACATCGGTCTTTTTGGGGGTGGCGAGAGGGATATTTAAACCTCAAGCTTTGAAGAGAAGGTAGTTATCCTGTTATCTGGATCTTATATTATTTGGGTTGAAGTTGGGAGGCATGAATGAAATTCTGGGCAGGTATAACCATCTCCAGTCAGTCCCCAAGAGGTTCAGGTGGACCACGTCGATCCTATGATGATAGAGTTTGCTATTGCTTTTGAATACCAGATCTCTTCAGGGGTTTGGTACTCTAGAGGTTTGTTATCTAGACTTTGATTGTTCCTTGAATATGACTTCATCTGTCTGCATGTTTTTTTTTGTAGATATTTTTATTGAAATTTAACATTTTTGCAAATTTACAAAAATAAACAAAACTCTCAAATACAAACATTGATGTACAATTAAATCATATATACAATAGTCATTTAACAAAGAAAAGAGAAAGAAAGAAAACAAAAAGAGAAAAAAAGAAACAAAAAAGAAAGAAAAAAACCTCAACTTTCTACTAATCTAACCTATAACTAACCAGAGTGTATACCTAAGTCTCTTACATGCTCAGAATGTATAAACATCAAATATAATAAAACCCGTATTCGCGCAGGATTCCTCTTCCAAAGGGCCCCGGAGCAGCCCGGTCTGAAATCTTCACTAAATAAAAGCCCTTGTTAGGATAGCCGAAATATCTGCATTTATATAATTCAAAAAGGGCTGCCATATTTTATAAAATAATTCAGTCTTTCGGTGCACCATATTTGTGAGGAAGTCAAGGGGGATATATTCCATAATTAATCTGTGCCAATTTGAAAGTCCAGGGGGGCCCTCAGCCACCCAGTTCACCAAAATATTTTTCCTTGCACAGAAAGAGAGAATAGAAAATAGTCTCTTCCCATGCATATCCAGAGATGAGAGGTTCGAAAAGCCCAAAAGGAGAGATACAGGGTCCACCCTAATTTCCGTTCCTAAAATTTCTGTCAGGGTATTTGCCACTTTAGTCCAGTATCTGCGGATTTTCTGACAAGTCCACAGACAATGTGCAAGAGTACCCACCTCTATTTTGCATTTGGGACACATTGGAGATGCTCCTGCCTTAAATTTTGCCAGTCGAGCCGGAGCTATATGGGCCCTATGAAGTATCTTTAGTTGGATAGCCTGAGTTCTGTTACAGATAGCAATTCTTCTAGCATTTTCCCAAATGTCATTCCACATATCCTCAGAGATTTCTAGCCTTAAGTCCTGCTCCCATGTTTTAAGCAGGTCATCCATGTCTCCTGAGACTCCATCATGTAGCAAATGGTATATAGTACTAACGGAGGATGCCCCCGCTGGTCGTAAGACATTACGTTCTCTGTCTGATTTATAAAGACTATCTATTAATGTAGTCTTCCTCTGTATATAATCTCGAACTTGGAAGTATCGAAAGAGATCCCCATTAGGTATTCCGAATTTCAGACGCAGCTGCTCAAAGGACATCAGGATCCCATCTTTAAATAGGTCCCCTAAGCATGAGATGCCCCTGGATCTCCAGAGTTTAAAGGTGGCATCTGTAATCCCCGGTTGGAATCCCCATGCGCCTACTATTGGTGCATGGGGGGATGTTTTATGTGAGTTACCCTCATTTTGCCGCATTATATTCCAGGCCTTAACTGTGTTTAATATTATGGGATTTTTACAGTGGTCTGTAATGATTTTCCTCTTATCTGAAAATAAAAGGTTAATAAGTGGGTATTTTACTTGGGAGGCTTCGATATCCAGCCAAATTGATTGTGGATCAGATGAAACCCAATCAGCTATGTAACTTAGTAGGGAGCTTAACTGATATTTCCTAAAGTCTGGGAAGTCCAGTCCTCCCCTTGCCTGTGGAAGCTGTAGCTTCTTCAGCTTAATAAGGGGCCGTCTATGGTTCCAAATAAAGGAGCCCAACCAGCCATATAATTTACGTAGGGCTAGCCTTGGCAGCATCAGCGGGAGCATTCTCATAGGATATAAGAGACGGGGCAGAACATTCATTTTAATTAATGCTATTCTCCCTAGCCAGGAAGTCGGAAGGTCTCTCCATCGCTGGAGGTCCTGCCTTATCCTTTCCATTAATTGTACAAAATTAGCCCTATACAGCTGATCAAATACTGGCGTGATAAAAATACCTAAATATAAGAAGCCCTCCAGGGACCAACGGAAGGGAAAAGGGGATCCGTCCATTAAGTGGGGTATCATAGCCAGACCACCCATTGGCATGGCTTCCGATTTTGAAAAATTAATTTTATAGCCTGAGAATGCACTAAATGTATTAATAACTTGAATTAGAAGAGGCACTGACATTAAAGGATTACTGAGGAATAAGAGAACGTCATCTGCATAGAGGGTAATTTTGTGTTTACCCGTACCAATCCTCGGGGCCGTTATATTAGGATCAGTCCGGATGGCTTCTGCTAATGGTTCGATTATCAGTGTAAACAACAATGGTGAGAGAGGACATCCTTGACGGCAGCCCCTACCCACACTGAAGCCATCCGATCTTAACCCATTAGTAATAACAGCTGCTTTGGGGTCATTATACAATGTTGAAACCCATTTGGTAAACACCTGTCCAACGCCAAACCTTTCCAATGTGTAAAATAAATATGACCATTCAACCCTGTCAAATGCCTTTTCCGCATCCAATGAAATTACTACTCCTGGTATCTTTCCCTGATGACAGGCTTGGATCATATTCAAGACCCTTCTGATATTATTGGATGATCTGCGGCCCTTAATAAATCCCGTCTGGTCCTCCTTTATAATATATGGCAGTACCCTTTCTAGTCTTAGTGCTAACATTTTTGAGAGAATTTTAAAGTCTACATTTAGTAAGGATATTGGTCTGTAAGATGCACAATCTTCTGGGTCTTTTCCTTTTTTGAGGATAAGAGAAATATTTGCTTCTTTCAGCGTGGGTGGGAAACAGACCTGACTATGCGCAAAATTATACATATCCATAAGTGGGTCAACCAATATTCCTGTAAATTCTTTATAGAATTCAGCTTGAAAACCATCCGGGCCCGGTGCTTTTCCGCTCTGAAGTTGCCTAATTGCCTCAAGTATTTCTTGGACTGTTAAAGGGGTATTTAGGGCCGACACCTGTTCCGGAGTCAGGTCCGGGAAGGTCAAATTTTTAAAAAATGACTGCATCCTCCTAATCCTATCTTCACAATCCTGCGATCTATATAGTTCAGAATAAAATTCTTTAAAGGTCGCATTGATCTTTTTATGATCATGAGTCAGGGTACCTGTACTTTCCTTGATGGTCGGAATAGTTTGAGGGGCTTTCTTTTTCTTTGCAAGAAATGCTAAGTATCTACCCGGTTTGTCGCCATATTCATATAATCTTTGTTTCGCAAATAATATTTCCCTTTTAGCCGTTTGAGTAAGCGCGGTGTTTAAAGCTGTCCTAAGAGCTGTAATCCTCTCCAATTTTGTGATAGAAGGTCTATCAGCGTATGCTGTTTCGGCTGCTTTTAGGCGAGCTTCGAGCAGACGCTGTTGCTCTCCCTTCATTTTCCTCTGGGTCGCTGAATAGGAGATGATCAGACCTCGTGCATAAGCTTTGATGGTCTCCCACATCGTTGACGGATTGCTAGCCGTACCAGTATTAATTTCTAAAAAAGTTTTAAGTTCTTGGGAGAAGTACTTTAAAAATTTGCTATCTTTTATCAGGAAGGGGTCCATACGCCAATGCCGAGCGGATGTCCCATTGTTCTTTACCTTAGTTTCCATGTATACAGCGGCATGGTCAGAGATTGCTATAGTACCTATTTTACAGGTTGCTATAGAATTTAGAAAAATCGATGGGGCAAAAAACATATCAATTCTTGTGTGACATTTATGTGGATTAGAGTAGAAAGAAAAATCTCTACCCTGTGGATGGAGACATCTCCATACATCTACCAATCCTAATTCTTTATTCAGGTCAGCCAGTTGTCTAGATCTGGGAGATACTCCAGCGGCACTCTTGGGAATCCTGTCTATTTCCGGATCCATAATACAATTAAAGTCTCCCCCTATAATTGTATGACGGGCACCAAAGGCCATCAGTTTTGAAAAAGCTTCCGTTATCAATTTAAAGGGGTGTGCCGGGGGGCAGTACACATTTAAGATCCCATATTCCTCTCCATTTATGAGGGCTTTAATCAAAATATATCGTCCAGATTCGTCTTTTATCTGATTTAGAATTTTCAAAGGGAAGTTCTTCCGGACAAGGATAACGACTTCCCTGCTTTTTGAATTAAAAGAGGAAAAAAAGGCCTGATCAAATCCGCCCTGTCGTAATTTTAAGTGTTCTTTATCCGACAGGTGTGTCTCCTGTAGGAGAGCTATATCAACTCTCTCCTTCTTAAGATTTGATAATATTTTCTTCCTTTTAACTGGCGAATTACTCCCCCTGACATTCCAGGTGCACCACTGTTCAGTCATAATCGTCTGGACAGATCCGAGACCCCTCGGGAGGGGAAACCCTATCTAGAACATCCCGAGCATGGAGCGTACAAGATTTACAAAAGTAAAGACTCTCTGATACACTCAAAACAATATGACAAAAAACTCTTTCTAAGTATAAAAGATATAAAACATTCCGAATTGGAGATTTTCTCCCTTGTTCCCAGAGAGCGTCACTTCCTCTCCCACAGTCCATCTTACCCTCTTCCAACCAGTGCCCCACCCTTGACCCAGGTGTTCCTCAATAAAATGAGGAGAATTCAAATATAATATAAAGCTAGAGTTAACAGTGAACACCCCACCCCCACCCACACCCAAATATATTTGGGAATATTAATACCATATATAACTATAAGATTACAATCTCAACATGTAATACTTAAATATAATACCACAAAATAACAGGGGAAAGAAAAACAACCCCGCTCCTAAAAACAGAAGTAAAATAGAATAAGGTAACCACCTCTCCCCACCAACATTAACCAAACGCCCCAACATATATATATACATACACACACAGGGGGAAAGATAGGAAAAGATGAAGGTATGTAAACCAAAATAATGGGAAAGGCAGACCAACGTCCACAATCTCTTACAGTTTATTTAAGAGAGTCCAAGAATTCCTTAGCCTTCTCCGGTGATCCGAAGTTATATATGGATCCTTCGTGGCTAAGGCGTAGCGTCGCTGGATATCGTAAGGAGTACTGGATATTTAAGTCCCTTAAACGCTTCTTCGCCTCATCGAATGCCTTCCTCTTTCGGACCAAAGCTGGGGAGAAGTCCTGGAACAGCATGATCCTGGATCCTTTGTGGGTCATAGCTTGGGGATCTTTTCCCAGATTTCTTGAGGCTTCCAGGAGCATCTGCCTCTCCCTATAGCTCTGCAGCTGGAACAGGACCGGGCGTGGGCGCTGGGTTGAGCCGGGCCCACGTACTGTGACCCGGTAGGCCCATTCTACCCTTACCTGGCCTGATCCAGCAGGCAGATTTAAAAGTTGTGGCAGCCAATGCTCTAAGAATGCTGTGAGCTTGCCTCCCTCTTCCTGCTCGGGCAGGCCCAACAACCGAATATTTTTTCTACGACATCGATTTTCGAGGTCATCAATGTGGTTTTCTAGGTTCTGGACTCGATTCTCGAGAAAACGGATGTGGTCGGCTGCCGATTTTATCGCAGTCTCTGAGGCTGCGGCCTTCGACTCCACCTCTCTGACTCGACACCCCAATTCCTGAATGTCTCTGCCCTGCTTCTGCAGCTCGGCTGATAGTGCTTCTGTGCTCTGCCGAGACTCATCGATAAAAGCATCAATCTTCGCCTCCCACCTGGCAAACATCTCCTCAAAGCTCATCTTCATTGGTAAATCTCCTGAAGTAGCTGAAGACACCTTTGTTGCAGCTGAAGAGGGAGAGGGTGGGGGAGGGGTCCCTGCTTTCTTAGAGCCGCCTGTTCCCTTCCTTTTACTCATTTTCCAGCTAGTATTAGACTATTTAAATGTACTAATAGGTAACTATTTAAGGTTAACAACTATTATAAATGGTTTAGTGAGTGTGGTGGGGGTGGGTGATCCACTTTGCCCAAGTTTTGGGTAGAGCACTGTGGACTCAGTCGTGCTGGGTCGCCGCCATCTTGGATCCCCCTGTCTGCATGTTTAAAGTAATCAGTCCGAATGCATCCAGTATGTCAATTTGTATCCTACTCCATAGAGTCATAGAGACATAGAGATGTACAACATGGAAACAGCCTCTTAGGTTCAACTTGTCCATGTAGACCAGATATCCTAACTAATCTAGTCACATTTGCCAGCACTTGACCCAAATCTCCTTAAACCCATCCTATTCATATACCCATCCAAATGCCTTTTAAATGTTACAACTGTACCAGCCTCCATCACTTCCTCTGGCAGCTCATTCCACACATGCACCACCCTGTGCATGAAAAAGTTACCCCTTAGGTTCATTTTATATCTTTCCCTCCTCACCTTAAACCTATGCTGTCTAGTTCTTGACTCCCCAACCCCAGGGAAAAGACTGTCTATTTACCCTATCCATGCTCCTCACGATTTTATAAACTTCTGAGGTCACCCTGCAGCCTTCAACGCTCCAGCGAAAACAGCCCCAGCCTATTCAGCCTCTGCCCATAGCTCAAATCATCCAACCCTGACAACATCCTTGTAAATATTCTTTGAACCCTTTCTAGTTTCACAACATCTTTCAAATAGGAAGGAGACCAGAATTGCATGCAATGTTCCAAAAATGGCCTAACCAACGTCCTGTACAGCCACAATATGACGTTCCAACTCTGACCAATGAAGGAAAGCACACCAAACACCGCCTTCACTGTCCTATTTAACTGTGACTGTACTTTCATGGGGCTATGGACCTGCACTCTAAGGTCTCTTTGTTCAGCAACACTCTCTAGGTGAAAGTGAGGACTGCAGATGCCGGAGATCAGAGCTGAAAAATGTGTTGCTGGAAAAGTGCAACAGGTCAGGCAGCATCCAAGGACCAAGAGAATCAATGTTTTGGGCATAAGGCCTTCTCCAGGAATGAGGAAGGTGTGCCAAGCAGGCTAAGATAAAAGGTAGGGAGGAGGGACTTGGGGGAGAGGCGTTGGGAATGCGATAGGTGGAAGGAGGTTAAGGTGAGGGTGATAGGCCGGAGAAGGGGTGGGGGCGGAGAGGTCGGGAAGAAGATTGCAGGTCAAGAAGGCGGTGCTGAGTCCGAGGGTTGGGACTGAGATAAGGATTTAAGGATTTAAATTCTTGGATCACGGGTATGTTTTGTGGTAAGCATAAATTATACAAGAGAAACGGTTTGCATCTTAATAGGTTAGGGACCAGCATTCTGGCAGGCAGGTTTGCTACTGCATCACAGCTAAGTTTAAACTAAGTAGCGGTGGGTAGGGGACAAATTGGATGTTTAAGAAGGAAATTGAAGGGAAAGTTGGAACAAGGGAAGTCAAGAAAGACAACTGTATCAATGAAGCAGAAAACTCAAAAAGGGATCATGCTGTAAGGTTGAGTGAAATAGGAGTTGATGGGAAGGGTGAGGGCAGTAAATTCAAAATACTATATATGAATGCACGAAGCATTAGAAATAAGATGGATGAACTTGAGGCTGTTTTGGAAACTGGCAAATACGATATTGTGGGGATAACTGAGACGTGGCTTCAAGTGAACAAGGCCTGGGAAATGAATATTCAAGGCTACACACTGCTATCGTAAGGACACACTGACGGGCAGAGGGGGTAGGGTGGCCATGTTGGTAAGGGATGATATTCAGTCCCTTGCGTGGGGGACCTAGAATCAGGAGATGTAGAGTCAGTATGGATAGAGCTGAGAAATTCTAAGGGTAAAAGGACCCTCTTGGGGGCCTGTAGATAACTCCCAAACAGTAGTCTGGATGTCAGATGTAAGTTGAATCAGGAGCTGAAATTGGCCTGTCGCAAATATGTTACTACAGTTGTTATGGGGGATTTCAACATGCAGGTAGACTGGGAGAATCAGGATGATATTGGACCTCAAGAAAGAGACTTTGTGGAGTGCCTCCGAGATGGTTCTTAGAACAGCTGGTGCTGGAGCCGACCAGGGAAAAGGCAATTCTGCATCTGGTATTGTGCAACAAACCAGAATTGATCAGGGACCTTGAAGTGAAGGAGCCATTGGGAAGTAGTGATCAAAATACAATATGCTTCAATCTGCAATTTGAGAGGGAGTGGGTACAATCGGAAATGACAATATTTCTGTTGAATAAAGGGAACTATGGAGCTATAAGGGAGGAGCTGGCCAAAGCACAATGGTGCAATACCTTAGCAGGGATGACAGTGGAGGAACAATGGCAGATATTTCTGTGTATAATGCAGAAGATGCAGGATCAGTGCATTCCAAAAAGGACGAAAGATCTTAGGAGGAGGCATGGGTAGCCTTGACTGATGAGGGAAATTTAAAAAAACATACAAAGTTAAAAGAGAAAAAGATAAGTGGGAAAACGGAGGATTGGGAAGCTTTTAATACAACAGAGGATTAGTAAGAAGGAAATACGCAGAGAAAAAAATGAGGTACAAAGGTAAACTGGCCAAAAATGTAAAGGAGGATAGTAAAAGCTTTTTTAGGTGTGTGAAAGGCAAAAACATAGTTAAGACGAAAATTGGGCCCTTGAAGACAGAAACAGGGGAATATATTACGGGGAACAAAGAAATGGCAGAAGAACTAAATTGGTACTTCAGATCTGTGTTCACTGGGGAAGACACAAGCAATCTCCCTGAGGTAACAGTGGCTGAAGGACCTGAACTTAAGGGAATTTATATTTGCCAGGAATTGGTGTTGGAGAGACTATTAGGTCTGAAGGTTGATAAGTCCGCGGGGCCTGATGGTCTACATCCCAGGGTACTGAAGGAGGTGGTTCGAGAAATTGTGGATGTGTTGGTGATTATTTTCCAGAGTTCGATAGATTTGGGATCAGTTCCTGCAGATTGGAGGGTGGCTAATGTTGTACCACTTTTTAAGAGGTGGGAGAGAGAAAGCAGGAAATTATAGACCAGTTAGTCTGACTTCAATGGTGGGAAAGATGCTGGAGTCTATTGTAAAGGCTGAAATTACGACACATCTGGATAGTAGTAACAGCATAGGTCAGAGTCAGCATGGATTTATGAGGGGGAAATCATGCTTGACTCATCTTCTGGAATTCTTTGAGGATGTAACTCTAAAGATGGACAAGGGAGATCCAGTAGATATAGTGTACCTGGACTTTCAGAAAGCTTTTGATAAAGTCCCACACAGGAGTTAAGTGAGCGAAATTAGGGCACAAGGTATTGGGGGCAAAGTACTAACTTGGATTGAAAGTTGGTTGGCTGACAGGAAACAAAGAGTAGTGATAAACGGCTCCATTTCGAAATGGCAGGCAGTGACCAGTGGGGTACCGCAGGGATCAGTGCTGGGACCTCAGCTTTTTACAATATATATTAATGATATAGAAGATGATATTAGTAATAACATTAGCAAATTTGTTGATGATACTAAGCTGGGTGGCAGGGTGAAATGTGAGGAGGATGTTAGGAGATTACAGGGTGACCTGGACAGGTTAGGTGAGATGCATGGCAGGTGCAGTTTAATGTGGATAAATGTATGGTTATCCACTTTGGTGGAAAGAACAGGAAGGAAGATTACTACCTAAATGGAATCAATTTAGGTAAAGGGGCAGTACAAAGAGATCTGGGGGTTCTTGTACACCAGTCAATGAAGGTAAGCGTGCAGGTACAACAAGTAGTGAAGAAGGCTAATAGCATGCTGGCCTTCATAACAAGAGGGATTGAGTATAGAAGCAAAGAGGTTCTTCTGCAGCTGTACATGGTCCTGGTGAGATCACACCTGGAGTATTGCGTGCAGTTCTGGTCTCCAAATTTGAGGAAAGATATTCTGGCTATTGAGGGAGTGCAGCATAGGTTCACGAGGTCAATTCCTGGAATGGCGGGACTACCTTATGCTGAAAGACTGGAGCAATTGGGCTTGTATATCCTTGAGTTTAGAAGACTGAGAGGGGATCTGATTGAGACATATAAGATTATGGAGGCACTCTGGAGGCAGGAAACATGTTTCGGCTGATGGGTGAGTGCCAAACCAGAGGACACAGCTTAAAAATACGGGGTAAACCATTTCGGACAGATGAGGAGAAACTTCTTCACCCAGAGAGTGGTAGGTGTGTGGAATGCTCTGCCCCAGAGGGCAGTGGAGGCCCAGTCTCTGGATTCATTTAAGAAAGAGTTGGATAGAGCTCTCAAAGATAGTGGAATTAAGAGTTACGGAGATAAGGCAGGAATAGGATACTGATTAAGGATGATCAACCGTGATCATATTGAATGGTGGTGCAGGCTCGAAGGGCAGAATGGCCTACTCCTACACCTATTGTCTATTGCCTGTAAGGTGGGGGGAGGGGAAATGAGGAAGCTGGAGAAATCTGCATTCATCCCTTGTGGTTGGAGGGTTCCTAGGCGGAAGATGAGGCGCTCTTCCTCCAGGCGTCTTGTTGCCATGGTCTGGCGATGGAGGAGGCCAAGGACCTGCATGTCCTTGGTGGAGTGGGAGGGGGAGTTAAAGTGTTCAGCCTTGGGGCGGTTGGGTTATTTGGTGTGGGTGTCCCAGAGGTGTTCTCTGAAAATTCCCGCAAGTAGGCGGCCTGTCTCCCCAATGTAGAGGAGGCCACATCAGGTGCAGCGGATGCAGTAAATGATGTGTGTGGAGGTGCAGGTGAATTTGTGACGGATATGGAAGGATCTCTTGGGGCCTTGGAGGGAAGTGAGGGGTGAGGTTTGGGCGCGAGTTTTGCATTTCTTGCAGTTGCAAGGGAAGGTGCCGGGAGTGGAGGTTGGATTGGTGGGTGGTGTGGACCTGACGAGGGAGTCGTGGAGGGAGTGGTCTTTCCAGAATGCTGATAGGGGAGGGGAGGGAAATATATCCTTGGTGGTAGGGTCTGGTTGGAGGTGGCAGAAATGACAAAGGAGGATACGATGTATGTGGAGGTTGGTGGGGTGGTAGGTGAGGATTTCAAGACCGCTAGAAAACAAGTGCAGGATGCACTGCTGAGGTTGTATAAAAGTCTGGTCAGACTACATTTGGAATATTGTGATCAGTTATGGGCCCTGTATCTAAAAAATGATGTACTGGTATTGGAGGGGGTCCAGAGGAGTTTACAAGAATGATGAGCTTGCCATATGAGGAGTGGTTAAGGATTCTGGTTTTGTACCCATTGGAGTTTAGAAGGATAATGGGGAATCTAATTCAAAATTACTGAATATAATGAGGCTGGATAATATAAGACCATAAGACATAGGAGTGGAAGTAAGGCTATTCGGCCCATCGAGTCCACTCCGCCATTCAATCATGGCTGATGGGCATTTCAACTCCACTTACCAGCGTTCTCCCTGTAGCCCTTAATTCCTCGAGACAACAAGAATCTATCAATCTCTGCCTTGAAGACATTTAGCGTCCTGGCCTCCACTGCACCCTGTGGCAATGAATTCCACAGGCCCACCACTCTCTGGCTGAAGAAATGTCTCCACATTTCTGTTCTGAATTGACCCCCTCTAATTTTAAGGCTGTGTCCACGGGTCCTAGTCTCCTCGCCTAATGGAAAAAATTTCCTCGCGTCCACCCTTTCCAAGCCATGTATTATCTTGTAAGTTTCTATTAAATCTACCCTTAATCTTCTAAACTCCAATGAATACAATCCCAGGATCCTCAGCCGTTCCTCATATGCTCGCAATATGGATGAGGAGAAGATGTGTCCATTGGTAGGAGAGATAAGAACCTAAGGGCACACCTCAGAATGTAGGAGTAACCCTTTAAAAATGTGATGAAGAAAATTTTTTTCAGGCAGAGGGTGGTGAATCTGTGGAACTGATTGATTGATTGTCACGTGTACCCAGATATAGTGAAAAGTGTTGTTTTACATGGTCTACAGGCAGATCATGCCATATAAAGTGTATCAGGGTAGCAGAACAGAGAGCAGAATACAATGTTACAACTGCAGAGAGAGAGAGATTAGAATTAACATCTTGAGGTCCATTCAAAAGCCTGATAACAGCAGGGAAGAAGCTGTTCTTGAATCTATTCGTATATGTAGTCAAAGTTTTCCAAACTCTTCTGTCAGGCAGAAAATATAAGAGAGTATAACCGGCTGGGAGGGGTCTTTGATTATATTGATTGCTTTCCTGAGGCAGTGGAAAGTATAGATGAAGTCATTGATGGAAGGCTAGTTTGCATGATGGATTGGGCTGTGATCACAACCCTGTAGTTTCTTGTGGTCTTGGGAAGAACACTTCTCAAACCATGCTGTGATGCATCCATATAAGATGCTTTCTATGGTGCATCTACAAAAATTGGTAAGAGCCCTTGCGGAATGCCGAATTTCCTTAGCCTCCTGAGGAAGTAGAGATGTCGTAATAGTTGTCAAGATGGGTGGACCAGGATAGATTGCTGGTGATCATCACTCCCAGGAAATTGATGCTTTCAACAATCTCCACTTCTGTATAATTGCAGACAGGGGTGTGCCCTCAACTCTGCTTTCTGAAGTAGAGGGCTGTGGAGGCCAAGTTGTTGGGTTTATTGAAGATAGAGATGGATTGATTCTTTATTTGTAAGAGGATTAAGGGTTATCGGGAGAAGGCTGGAGAATGGAATTGAGAAACATATCAGCCATGATCGAATGGCAGAGCAGACCTGATGGGCTAACTGGTCTAATTCTGTTCCTATATATTTTGGTGCTTTTGTTTCGCTCATGGGCCATGAGCATTGCTGATTGCGTCAACAATTATTGCTCATTCCTAGTTGCCCTTGAGAAGGCAGTGGTTGGACCACTGCAGTCCATGTCTTTGCCCCTCCATGCTGCTTCTCACCAAATGGTGTCTCCAGGCACAAACTAACATTGTAGGACACAGTAGCAAATAGCATTAGAAAGGTTGCAGCAGGGACACTTTGTGTGCAGACATCAACCCAGCTCATGGATTGGGCAAGCTGTATCTTGGGGCTGCTTGTTTGATCTCTTAGTGCCTTCCTGCTTGTTTGCAGTTTCCATACTTTGCCTGATTTATCATACCAGTTAGCACATTGGCACTTCATCCAGAGCCAAAAACTGTCACTACAGCCCTGTTGACATGTTATTTTGTGTAGAGACACGGGCTGCTTGATGCAGGGATCTGTCTGGTGGGGATGGATGCCTTGCTGTGCAGCATACCAAGATGTCAAATGGCCATGTTGGAAACTGGGTTGGAGCTTATCCTCAGTCCAGCCAAGTGTGGGAACTACAATTGGTCAGGGGGCCCTGGTACTATCAGTCAGGGGCAGAGTTTATATATCATCTGGGGACTTGGCCATGGACAATTATCTTGGGACATCGCTGTCAGGGGATCTTTCCAACTGCAGTGCAGGAAGGGAGGAACGGCCCTTTGTGTTGGGCTAATAGCAGCCTAGGGAATTGCACCTTATCAGTTAGGGAGCTACAAAGATATGCATCTGGCCAGTCATGTCTTGGACCTACTTGTCAAATCAAAGATCTGGGGGGAAATACCGTTCTGGGCTGGTCCATTGTTATGGAGGGTGATAGGGAAGTCTGTAGAGGCAGCAAGAAATCTGTGGAGGGGGACACAGTGGAAGCAGAGGCATTTGTGGAGTTGGGAACAAAGACGGTGACCAGAGGTGGGTGAGGGGTATGTGAAACAGCATGGGAGGGCATAGTAAGCTATGGGAAGGGTGGTTTATTGGCAGCGACCACCACAGGGGCCTCAAAATGGGGAGCTTAGAGGAGCAGGGTGGGCATTGTTCAAGTGTAATTTCAGGGGTGGGAGTATAGTTGCATATAGGTTCAGGGATAGGGAGTATACATATGTGGTGAGTCTCTACTTTGGGGCAGTGGGTGGAAATGGACTGTCTGGGCAGTACACAATACAAAGAAAATTGATGACTGTGATTAGAGATGGGGAGTGGATGACCAGATTGTGTCATCCCCATTTCCAACCACAGTCTTCAATTTTCCTTGCGTGTCTGTTGGGTAACTCGGTTCGGTGTGACCACTTGTCACTCTGTAAGTGTGCAATGCAACTGAAAAAGGATTCGGGACAATGTCCAGATTGGGCAGAGTCAGAGTCACGTTTTGAGTGAACGCAAGATCCATTTCTGCTGAACATTAAGACATGGAAGGGGCAAATATGTGAAGCGCGTTGTTTGCAAACTCTAGTTACATTTAATTTGCAAACACTTCTTTGCATTGCATATTGAGTGAACGTTTATGTGTATCCAATGTTATTCAAAAGTGAATTGCACTGTGCAATTAGTACTAACCAAATTGACATCCCATTTCAGTCAGAAGTTAGCAGCAGTAATGTAACTGGAAGTGAATGTTGGCAAATATACCATATCATTTGTGAAACTACTAAGGATGGTGTGGGATGAGGAGAACCTCACCTCATCATAAATCATGGCTCTGTGATGATGGACTCTAATAAATGCATTAGAAAGTGAGTGAGTATGATGTATTTAAGGACAGTTAAACTATGTCCATAATTGTCATATGGTGACCAGGTGAGAGAATAGGGTTGCAGGTGTGAGGGAGTGTCAACTATGCCATGTGTAGTTTGGCTTTGTGGTGCCAGTGAGGAGCAATGCTGGATTTCAACATTTGTCTAGGTACATAGCAGCCTTTATTGTGTGCAGTTCTGGTCTCCAAATTTGAGGAAAGACATTCTGGCTATTGAGGGAGTGCAGCATAGGTTCGCGAGGTCAATTCCTGGAATGGCGGGACTATCTTATGTTGAAAGATTGGAGCGATTGGGCTTGTAAACCCTCGAGTTTAGAAGACTGAGAGGGGATCAGATTGAGACGTATAAGATTATTAAAGAATTGGACACTCTGGAGGCAGGAAATATGTTTCCACTGATGGGTGAGTTCCGAACCAGAGGACAGCTTAAAAATAAGGGGTAGGCCATTTAGGACAGAGATGAGAAGAAACTTCTTCACCCAGAAAGTGGTGGGTGTGTGGAATGCTCTGCCCCAGAAGACAGTGGACGCCCAGTCTCTGGATTCGTTTAAGAAAGAGTTGGATAGAGCTCTCAAGGATCGTGGAATCAATGGTTATGGAGATAAGGCAGGAATAGGATATTGATTAAGGATGATCAGCTGTTATCATAATGAATGGTGGTGCAGGCTCGAAGGGCAGGATGGCCTACTCCTGCACCTATTGTCTTTCAAAGATATCACAGACATGAGGAATGCTGGTTTTTCCGCAATTGTCTGCTGAGTAGTGAGTTCTGAGAATGACTTGGAGTGAGATGGGAATACAATCAAATGTGAGAGATTACACAAATTGTATCCCTTGGAGTTGATTTGATTGAAGCTGTTATTGTTGAAACTCTTACAGTCAACATTATGGACATGATTTAGAGGTGCCGGTGTTGGACTGGGGTGTACAATCTTATACTCCCGACCTTCTACTCCATAACCACCTAATGAAGGAGCAGTGCTCCAAAAATTAGTGCTTCCAAATAAACCTGTTAGACTATAACCTGGTGTTGTGTGATTTTTTAACATTATGGACAGTTTTAATTTCCTTCAGAAGTATACACTTGCCATAGTGGAAGTGCAACAGAGGTTCACCAGACTAATCCCTGGGATGGGAGGATTATTTTATGAGGAGAGATTGAGGAAATTGGGCCTGTATTTGCAAGAGTTTTGAAGAATGAGAGATGATAATAATGAAACATAAAATTCTTAGAGTGTGTGAGAGAGTGATGTAAGTAGAAACATTCCCCTGACTGGTGAGTCCAGAATTAGGAAACACTGTTTCGGAGAAAGGAGCAAGCATTTAAAATCAAGGAGGAATTTCTTCATTTCGAAGGTGGTAAATCTTTTGGAATTGTCTACCACAGCAAGCTTTGCAAGCTTAATCATTGAGCATATTCAAACCAGAAATTGATATATTTCTGAAACTAATTACATCAAGGGATTTGGTGATAGTACAGGAAAGTGAAGTTGAGATGACCAGCCATGATCTGTTTAAATGGGAGAGCAGGCTTGATGGACTGAATGACCTGCGTAACTTCCTATATTTCTGTTTCTAACATCATGAGAAGGTCATGATTAGGTAGAAATTTTATTGGGCCAGCCTCACAAATAATTGGACTACCGGAGTAGGCTGCATATTCTGCAGCAGGTGAAGTATCTCCTGACTCTCTAGAATCATGCTGTCATTTTTAAGGTACATATCTGCATGACGGAATACTGTAGAAGTTTGACTAAGTCTAATACCAACAATAGTGAAGTTGTTAATTGTTCTCTTTCTGAAGCCCATCTTTTTTGGTCTATGAACTAAAATGAGAAACTGGTTCAAACCAAAAAAACCACAAGTTCTTTGCAATTTAAAAAAAAACTTATTGGAACATAATAATTGTTGTTTCTGCAGTGTTGCTTTATTCGAGTAATAAGGGAGAATTCTAGACAGAATGGTACACCACCTGTGTTGTTCAGGATAATTTTGCCCAGAAACAATCTTTTCATTTGGCTTTTTTGAATCAGGATATTTGGCTCAGGAGGGTTCAGCAAACTAACAAATAGTTTCTGAGTGGTGGCTACAGCCTTGGTGTGGACAATATAGAAAAGTCCAACCAACGCAGAGAAAGCCTCCATCTTCTTTCCCTTCTTTTTGGCAAAGTAAAACAAAATCCCTCATAGTTAGCAATTTTTCTTCACTTTCCTATGTTAACTGCTCTCTCTGTGAAATTTCATGGAACGAAGTAGGAGAAAAAAATACTTTTGAGAGGCACTGAGAGGGCAGATTCTCAACCATTAAATGTGAGACTAAAGATCAGTGTACCCTCAATCTTGCATCATTAGCAAAGAATCAGAATTGAAAGAAAACCAAAATAAAATAACTTAACAACATATATGATCGAGACTGGTGCCAGAACTAAACTTCTAATGTTCTTTTGTTCCTCCTTTTCACCCACCCACCATTTGTTTTTGTCTTCTCTTTTTGTTTGTTAGCTTGTATGTGAATGGGAATTTTGTTAAATGTTATTGTAATCAATAGTTCTGTTATAGAGTTACATATTGGCAATTTAATTTGTCTATTCTCTGTCATTGGTTAAACAAATTGATTACAATTAATAATTATCTTCTTGAAACTACTGTGCATATTCTTTTAACCTGAATTAGACAGTTGGGTAAAGTTAGGCATTTTAATGATTTAATCAATGTGAGGACTCCAGGAAAAGTGGGGCTTGATTTCCAGTGCACTATCCCAGTGAGTTGTGACAATATAAAAACAAAATGTCTGTCTGCTTTTGGTGCCGGAGATCTCATTGGCATTTCTAATTAAGAAGGGAAGCTAGTGATTTTCCCTTCCATTTAATACTTCTTTGTGATATGCAAAAATTCGCAAGGCCTTCGTCCCTACAGAAACACCAGCAAACTGCAAGAATTTTGATCCTAAAATGTATGGTTCCGATTGATGTCCAGAATGTTTCAGGAAGTTTGTTGCAATCTTTGCCCCTGTCTTTTACATTTTGTAAAAACATTAAATCTGTAAATTTAAATTTTGTTTCAAATTAGAGTTTAAAAATGTGAATAGAACAATTATAGAGTACAGAATGTTAGCAGGAAAACTAAAGATTCGTGTCCTAACTGATAAGACTAGTTCCGCCCAAGTTGCAAACTGTTGTGGATTTCTTTGAATCTGATTCTATTTAAGTTGCATTTTGGCGAGTCAGATTTTAGCTGGAACACCACTGTTTTCTGGAACACCACCTGTCCTAGGGCATGCATTTGTTTCGAGCATGAAGAAACCTTAGGTGAAAACTTGTTTAGCTGCCTATATTTCTTCTATGTGGGCAAAAGATAAACTTTCATTTATGTAAAATCATATTGTGTTTTAAGTCTCCCAAAGTACTTCACAAAGAATGTTATGCAGAATGTTAGAAGTTTCTGAAATATTGGTTGAGGAAGCAATTTTATGAGAATACTAGAACTTCCTGTTCTTTGAAAAGTTCAATGGATTCTTTTAAAAAGCACTCAGATGGGCCTGGCTACGATGTTCCATCTGAAGGATGGACGAATAGACCTTTTTATCAAGTACTCCTGAATTTGATCATGCAACACATTGAAAATTCCCAAAATATAATGGGAGGTGTTGAACAGTTCAGTTCAACTTGATATACCCCCAATACATTGCCTGCTGTATTGATGAGATGTACACACAAGGAAGGTCCCAAGTTAAACAGTTCCACAATAAAAATATCTATGTCAGGAAGTTGTGTTCTGATTTTAGGAAGTTAACTTTTATGTTTTTTTGTTTTTACCCTTTGCATTGCAAAACATTTAATTTATATTATCTGCATGCTCACTAAGAAATTAATGTTGCTTTGGAAAGAGATACATCACCTTGTGCAATATGCCAGAAGAACATACACAATATGCCAGAAAAGCATTCAAAATATGTTGAAGTTTCACAATGTGCTAGAAGTAGTCGCGATGATAATCTTTCTCTAGACTAACAAGGAAATCACTTGCGTACATGCGAATGTGCAACTGAGGCCACAGATTCTGTGGACTATCCATTGCTAGAAAGTGCACATAACTGGTTGTTGGGTTAGTAAAGGATTGGACCTGAAACATTTATTCATGATGTAGCAGCGTGTGAGGAAAACAGTGTAGGTCTTATATCCTGCAATAGTTGCAATGATACATCGTCTGACATCTAACTTCTTTGCCAAGTTGAGTGTCTTTGTTGAGCCTCACTGAATTCTTTTATATCTTACTTTCAATTACTTCTATTTCCTCCCCTTACCCTACCATGGTGATCTCTATTTGTGTTAACATACGCCATTAATTTCCATGAGACCGTTTACATTTACCTTCTCCACTTACTGTTCTTTCAATATACGTTACAAATCAAAGATCATTCTTCTCCACTATTTGCAAGATATTGTACTTTACACGAGATTTTTAAAGTTTTTCTCGATGAGAACCTATTCCCTATTTTCAAAAATCCAACTTTAAAGAAAATAACATTCTTGTGCCTTAGTTGTTGCTCCATAACCATTTTTGTATCCTTTTATCTTCCTTTTGTTCAAAAAGTATTTTTCTGTATGTGAGGAGAGCTACAGAAATGAACAGTATGATCCAGCTTTATATGCTAAAGGTGAGTGGGTTTGTTTTTAAAAAAACAGTTTTAAGCATTTGAAATTAAAACTTAAATTATTTTTTGTTCAGGTTAATGGACTGTATGAAGCTTTATATATATTGTATCAAAATTAAGATACTTCATATGCCAGAGACAGAAAAGGAACTTGTTGTACCCCAAGAATGTTCCTGACAAATTTCACAGTTGCAAGAAACCCCTATTATTATCAGTCAGATAATAGATCAGTTATTCTTGTAACCTTTGTTTTGTGGATTCCGTGGGCAAAATTAAGCAAGTTATTTGTGCTGTTAAACCCATTCCACTGAGAACAATATTGTGATTGATCATAAAAGCTAAATCTGGAATTATCCCATTGATTTGCATTGAATTTCAGACCAGCTGTCTTAAAGGAAAGGAGCAGTAATTCCACCTAGTCATTGCTGATCTGCATTTGTTGCTGATCGATGTTAATATCAGACATAAGGCTAGTTAGACCCATCTGTAAGTCTCTCATTCTGAATCAGAAGCTTATTGGTTTGAGCTCCATGTTAGGAGGTTTTAGAAGGTACAAGGAGTGCCTGTCCTAATTGTTGATGATTGGAGATGCCGGTGTTGGACTGGGGTGTACAAAGTTAAAAAATCACACAACACCAGGTTATAGTCCAACAGGTTTAATTGGAAGCACACGAGCCTTCGGAGCGTCGCTCCAAAAGCTAGTGTGCTTCCAATTAAACCTGTTGGACTATAACCTGGTGTTGTGTGATTTTTCCTAATTGTTGATGTATTTTAGTATGAGAAGTTCAGCTGGATAGGTGAACATGTGTTGAGATTTCCAGGATTTTGTGCCTGTCACAATTGGATTGCAGAGAAGCAAACAGCTTCTTCTGAAACTCTGCTTCATACCTGGTAGAACAATTGTTTAATCAAGTATGGACTCAGATTTTGTGGTGAGTTGTCTTGCATATCATCAGATTTTAGGCCAATCATAATATTTTGCAAGCCAGTGACTATCATCCTTTGATGCGTCCCAACTACTTGGAATCTGAAAAATTCCAAGATGACTATAATGGAAGACTTTGAACTGTGTCAAACTTTTATCGGAAATCTGGTAACTAATTGTCTAAGCAAACAACTCTGCAGTACTCCAGACATAATTAGTAATTGGCCAGCCAGCCTGGGCGTTTGAGAGCTAAACATGGTTAGGTTGGTTAGTAAGGTTAGGTCACATTGGTTAGTTCCCCCTGAATGCCATTGGATACAACATTAGCTTGAAGGTAGGAGACAGAGGGTGGTAGTGGAGGGTTGTATTTCAAACTGAAGGCCTGTGACCACTGGTTTGCTTCAAGGATCAGAACTGGGTCCACTATTTTTCTTCATCTATATCAATGATTTGGGTGTGAATATAGGAGGTATGGTTAGTAAGTTGCCGATGACGCCAAAATAGGTGGTAATGTGGGCATTTGAAGAAGATTATCTCAGGTGAGCAGGACCTTGATCAGGTGGACTAATAGGTTTACTGGCGGGTGGAGTTTAACTTCGATAAATGTGAGGTCTTGCATTTTGGTAAGGCAAACCAGGGCAGGACTTATGCTGTTAATGGTAGGCCCCTGGGGAGTGTTGCCAAACAAAGAGAGATAGGGGTGCAGGTGCATAGTTCCTTGAAAATGGAGGCTGAGGTAGATAGGGCAGTGAAGAAGGTGTTTGACATGCTTGCTTTCATTGGTCATAACATTGAGTATAGGAGTTGGGATGTCATGTTGCAGCTGTAAAAAGCATTGGTGAGGCCATTTTTGGAATACTGCATACAATTCCAGATGTCATTTTATAGGAAGGATGTTGTTAAACTTGAGGGTGCAGAGAAGATTTACAAGAATCTTGCCAGGACTGGAGGGTTTGAGCTGTCGGGAGAGACTGAATAGATTGGGGCTTTTTTGCCTGGAGTGCAGACTAAGAGTGATCTTATAGAGGTTTACAAAATCATGAGGGGCATGGACAGGGTGAACAGTCAAGGTGGTTTTCCTAAGGTGGGGAATCCAAAACTAGAGGCTTTGGTTTAAGGTGAGAGGGGAAAGATTTAAGAAGGACCTGAGGGATAACTTTTACATGCAGGGGGTGGTGCATGTATAGAACAAGCTGCTGGAGAAAGTATTGGAGGCTAGTATAATTACAATTTAAAAGGCATCTGGAAGGGCACGTGAATAGGAAGGGTTTAGAGAAAGTAGGAGCAAATCACTGCAGATGCTGGAATCTGTACTGAAAACAAAAAAAATGCTAGCAATCACAGTGGGTCAGGCAGCTCTGAGGAGGAGTCTTCTAGACTTGAAATGTTAGCTTGCTTTCTCTCCATGGATCTTGCTTGACCTGCTGTGAATTTGAGCATTTTTTTATTTTCAGGATTTAAAAAAAGAGAGGCCAAATGCTGGCAAATGGAAGTAGGTCGGATTGGGACATCGAGTTGATGCGGATGAGTTTGCGTGCTGTCTAACTCTGACTCTATTGTGGTCTAATTCTTCAAATTGGTGGTACATATATGTTGGTCAACTGCATGTTTTGTGATGAGCTAAGTCCATTGGCTACCTCTGAATGTACTTTATGGTAGTGGAGGGGTGTGTGGGGAAGAGTTCCTCAGCATTGCCTACGATCACTGAATTTAATTAAACTCTAATCTGTCCCCAACACGCACCCTATGTCGGGCAAACTATGTTACTTGAGTTGATTTATTTCAGTCATTTGGTTTGATTCTCATCATGGAGGGGGCTACAGAATAATGACAGCACTTTCTGGAAGTGTGAAAATGGAGAAGAGCTTTCAATTCATTTAGTGAAGAAAAGATATTGCAGATTATGGTTATAAATTGACTTTTGCAATCACAGTGCAAACGTCTTATTAGCAATCCTTCTGGATGAATGTAAACTGCACATGGGTTTCAAAAGCATGCTAGGGGACTTAAAATTGTTTGTGCGTTTATTTACATAGGAGTTTTCTTTGGCTATATTACTAGTGCGTGGAATTTTTAAATTTTGGAAGGGAATTTGCTGCACTATGATCAGAACACGCAGATTATTCTAAGGTTTTGCCAGTTCTATTGTAAGTTTACCCATAAATGTCTTCACTTCTAAAATGGCTTTACTTTATGATTGATTTGGCTTGGAAAATTAAGTGCTAAAATTCTGCGGTCAACAAAGTGAATGAAAACAGATGCTCCAAAGACTTTAACCAAGTTAGAACGGTGACCTAATTGAAACTCCCTTCCTGACAGCATAGACAACCTACCTACAGCACATGGACTGCAGTGATTCAAGAAGGCAGCTATCCATCACCATCTCAAGGGGCACCTATGGATGGAAAATAAATGCTGGCCCAGCTAGTGAAGTCCATATCCCATGAATAGACAACAAAAGTTAATGCTCATCATTTTCTGCTATCCATTTACTTTACCGAAATGGTATACAACAGTCTGTATACTGCTTAATATTGCATGCTCTTGCTGTTGAAATTAGTGAAGTGGAGTTGTCTATATATTTGTTATTAAAAATTGTATCCACGCACTCTTACTTTTACCTTGCCCATTTATAAAATCCATGCCGATATTAACAGTAAAATCTGCCTACATTAGTTCTTCACTGAAAGTTGAAGTTGAAAAGTATAACAGTTTTAAATAAATCAGATTTTCGCATTACAACCTATGTAAAATCTGTAGTTATGTTCTATGGAACCTTTTGCATCGAAAAACAATTGAAACTTTTATATATTGTAAGTTGAAATGCTGTGCATTCATATGCTTGTAAATGAAATAACAAATCAAAATAAACTCAAAGTATAAAAGAAATATGATAATTCATTCAATTTAACATTCTGCAATTGAAGTCACACACCTGCAGGCTGTGAGACACTCATTTAACCTTGAATCTCCTTGTGTATCGCCACAGAATTTGCATTTCTTTAGCACGTTACACAATCCTGGAGTTTGCAAAGGTCTTTAAAATCAGTGAGTTACTCATGAAGTGTAATCATTGTAGTAATGTTGGGTTGTGACTTATGTTCATGTATATGCAAGGTTTCACTGTTCAATGATAAAAGATTCATTTTGATTATTTGCTCTGATACCAATTTAATAGCAGAATGTACATCTCTGACAAGTAGCTAATAATATTCTCTTGGCAGAAGACCAAATGGATAAAGGTACAGTACTAAGTTGTTTGAAATGAATTTGAACAGACCAGGTAATCCTTGGTTCAGTGGCTGGATCTGGACTAAGGCTGATAACAGGAGAACAGCAGTTGCACTGTACAGTAAAATTAATTTGACAGTAATGAATGTGGTCTATTGTTTGCATTGCTTTTGAGTTTGCTGAAGATTTTTCCCACCTGTATTCCACTTCTGAAGGTTCTCTCTCATTTGGGTATAGTTCTACGGATGCACCAACCCCTCAGTGTTTCATCGAAGTGTGCCTCCGCATTTCAGATGCATTGCATGGTTTGCTTTGCACACACCAGATGGTAATTAGATTAGATTAGATTCCCTACAGAGAGGAAACAGGCCCTTTGGCCCAACCAGTCCACACCGACCCTCTGAAGTGTAGCCCACCCAGACCCATTTCCCTCTGCCTAATGCACCTAACACTATGGGCAAATTAGCATGGCAGTTCATCTGACCTGCACATCTTTGGACTGTTGGAGGAAACTGGAGCACCCAGACGAAACCCACATAGACATGGGGACATTGTGCAAACTCCACACAGACAGTCGCCAGGGAATGGAATCAACATGGGACCTTGGTGCTGTGAAGCAGCCGTTCTAACCACTGAGCAACCATGTCGCCCGGAAAGCCAGTGCTCCGAGTGAGGCTGGAACGCACAGCCTCAGTCAGCATTGCCCACTGCCTGTACTGCTCTATAAGTACTGTGCGCTAACCGATTGCGCCACTGGAGCTGCATCAGGACAAAGTCAAGGTGCATTGATGCATTTTGTAGTGGAGGTTTTACATAGGCCTTGCTGTCTCTCTCTCTCTCTCTCTCTTTCCCCTCACTTGACTTGTCTCTCTCCCTCTTCTCACTTCTCTCTCACACTGCACTCTCGCACCTTTTCTTTGGAAAAGCTTGGCTACATCAGCGCTGACTGCAGATTGAGTGTAAAGCCTTCCTATTTGGCATGTCTCGGATGGTTGTTGTAATTGCAGTTGAAATTTTAGCTGTCCAATACCCAACTCTGGTTAGAGACGAAGAAAACTGCAGATGCTAGAATCCAACGTAGACAAGCAAGGGTAAGGCAGGAGGTGGAGAAGTCACTGTTTTGGGTATAACCTTGCTTCATGCTTGCTGTGCTCTTCCAGCCTCCTGCTTGTGTACCTTCAATACCCAACTCTGACAATGATTTAGCAGTCTTTTCAAAATTAAATTTGGCTTTCTGCTGTTTCATAGCAACACAGTTATAGGAGTAAACCATTAGTTCCTTGAGCCTGTTCCACCATTTAGTGAGATCATGGCTGAACTGTAGCCTAAAACCATTAACCTGCCTTTGGCCTATATTCCTTAATACCAATGCTTAACAAAAATGATCTATTTCAGATTTAAAATTAACAACAGGTCCAGCAACCACTGACACTTGTGGAAGAGAATTCCAAACGTCTACTACTCTTCACTTCCTAATATTGCTCCTGAATGATCTGGCCCTAATTCTCGGACTGCGCCCCATAGTTCTGGAATCCCCGACCAGTGGAAATAGTTTATTTTATCTACCCTGTCTTTTCACCATGACGTTTTTCATTCTCCCCAATTATTTCTTCTAGCTTCAATAGCTTTTTTGCTATTGGAAGAGTAGATTTGGTGCAATATGACATTGATCTTTTGAATTGAACTACTTTCCATTCCTTCAGCGCTGCTTCATTTGAGAATTGCCTTGTATGCATCAATGTGGGATTCACTCTTTTTTTTAAATGATTCCTTTGGCAATTTTTCACAACTGCCTCCACCCTTCCATTTGACTAGGGATAGTGATTAGATAGTCTGTATGATACATTTTGTCTTCACTTTTTCATGCTAAGTCATTATAAGGTTAATCATGCTGACTACATCCTCTGGGATAGATAATTGATTATATAAGTATTCTAGCCAATGCAGAGACTGCTTCTTAGCAGCAAAGTTGATGAATAAGAACTAAAATTTGAGTGAGATAGGCAATGAAATGCAGAACAGCATAGAATCTCATGATCTCTTAGAATTGATATAGGATCAGACTAGTTTCTGTTCTACCAGTCGTCATCTTTTCCTTGCTGGAAATGTAAACTTCTGCCTGAATTATTATTATTAGTAGTAAAATTCTGTGTAGATTGGGAAATGTTGGGCCACAGGGCGGTGTGGTTGATGCTACTTTCTCCCCACCCCCACCCTCCTCTCATTTATCTCTCCACCGTTCAGACATTCTGCCCGTATTCCTGATGAAGGGCTTTTGCCCAAAACATCGATTTTACTGCTCCTCAGATGCTGCCTGAACTGCTGTGCTTTTCCAGCACCACTAATCCAGGATCTGGTTTCCAGCATCTGCAGTCATTGTTTTTATCCATTTCTCCAGCGTCCACCTGAAACGTATTAAAACAGCCATCCCCTATGGACAAGCCCTAGGCATACACAGGATCTGTTCAGATGAGGAGGAATGTGATGGGCTCTTGAAAGTACTCAAGAATGCCCTCATAACAGGATACGATGCTCAACTCATCGACCGCCAGTTCCATAAGGACCTCCACAGGAGACAGACATGAGCTGCAACCAACTGGGTACTCTTCGTTGTCGAGTACTTCACAGGAGCCGAGATACTATGCCATGTTTTTCGCAGCCTGAAACAAATTATCAATGAGGATGAGCACCTGGCCAAGACCTTCCCCATGCCTCCACTTCTCTTCTTTTTAAACAACCACCAAACCTCAAACAAACTGCTTGGCTTTCAGGACAACACTGTACAACGTGGCAGACGCTGCAAGTCATATCAGTGTCGACATGGATACCATCATTACGCATGAGGACACCACCCACAATGTACGTGGCAGGTACTCGTGACTTGGCCAACATTGTCTGTCTCATACGCTGCAGGCAAGGATGCCCTGAGGCATGGTATATTGGCGAGATCGAGCAGGGGCTACGGCAACGGATGAACAGACCCTGCAACAATTAACAGACAGGAGTGTTCCCTCCAAGTCGGAGAACACTTCAGTGGTCTGGGATGTTCGACCTCTGACTTTTGGGTGACCATCCTCCAAGGCTGACTTTGGGACAGGCAAAGTGGCTGAGCAGAGGCTGATAGCTAAGTTTGTTACCTACGGGGAGGGCCTCAACCGGGACCTTGGGTTCATGCCACACTACAGGTGACCCCACTGCACTATGCACTCTCGCACGCACACAGACACACACTCTCCTATAGAATCAGGCTGAATACTGGGGCACAGGCAGCCTCACACCTCCAATGCATTATCTGGGCCAACATGGTACCTATCGTGAAAGTTCACTTCAAAATGTTACTTTAAAATAAAAATTTCTGGGATTTGCATATGAAAGAACTGAAACCAACATGGTCATTCTAACAGATGAGAGACTTAACAAACGATCCAGGTCTTTTTCAATGTATAATTTCAGTTCCAACACACTGTAAACTTTTGTTATAAATTCTAGTGCTTACAAATAAACGTGTTGGACTAATACCTGGCATTGTGATTTGTAACCTTTTACATGAAATGTCTGAAAGCATTTGTGCAGTGAATTGCTAGATATTTTAATGAGCAACAAACTTTAGCAACAAAGAAAAAGTGAAACATAAATTCATAATCTTAAATTGTAGAATTGAGCTTTTCTAAATGAAAATGTTTCCCTTAATATTTTGTGGTTAATTATTTGCAAAATAATGAGTAAATATAATGAAATAACAAACTGCGTGGAAAATAAATGGATTTTTCTAAACATATTTTTGTAATTTTTTTTATTCAGTGCATATGAGTAATAATGTTCAGTAGAAAGCCAGAAACATGTTGTGTATCTTTTGACCACTCTTTTTAAATATCCTTTTTATATGTAATGAATGCTTGCTTTCTGTCCTCCTAACTTTCTTCCTCCATCCACACTAGATGAACACAATTTTCAGCTGGAACCACTAAAATTGTAATCCTTACAAGACCAGAGATTTTATCCAAATGCAAATATTAGCTAACTACGTAAGGGCTTGTTTTAACTGGCCTGCCACGATTTTCTTGGAGACTTTTAAAAATTTCTTTGGTGAATTGCCTGAATATGTAAAAGATGTTGCTGGGTATGTGCGGCTCAGAATCAAAAGATACATCTGGGTCATTAAGGAATTGTTATTAGTTTCATTTAACTAATACTTTTAACATTCAAATACCAAAGCATCAAAAATACAGTTAAAAATCACACAACACCAGTTTATAGTCCAACAGGTTTAATTGGAAGCACACTAGCTTTCGGAGCGTCCCTCCTTCACCAGGTGATTGTGGAGGACACAATTATAAGACAGAATTTATAGCAAAAGTTTACAGTGTGATGTAACTGAAATTACACATTGAAAAATACCTTGATTGTTTGAGTCTTTCATCTGTTCGAATACCATGACAGTTTCACTTCTTTCATGTATAAATCACAAACAGCAAGCAACATTTGCGCCATACAAACACCAGGCCATGACCATCACCAACAAGAGACAACCTTACCACTGTCCCTTGACATTCAATGGTGTTACCATTCACTGAATCCCCCAACATCCTGGGAGTTATCATTTGATCAGAAATTCAACTGGACTTGCCACGTACTTGCAGTGGCTACAAGGTCAGAGGTTAGGAATACTGCAGCAAGTAACTCACCACCTACCTCCCCAAATTCTGCCTACCATCTACAAGGCAGAAGTCAGGAGAATCCACAAGCCTCCATTCCCTCCACCACTGATGCTCAGTAGCAGCAGTGTGTACAATTTAGAAGATGCCCTGCAGAAATTTACCAAAGATCCTCAGACAGCACTTCCCAAACCCACAACCACTCCATCTAGAAGGACAAGGGCATCAGATATATGGGAACACCACCATCTTCAAGTTCTCCTCCAAGCCATTTACCATCCTGAAAATATCACCGTTCCTTCACTGTTGCTGGGTCAAAATGCTGGAATTCCCTCCCTAAGGGTATTGTGGGTCAACTCACAGCAGGTGGACTGCAACAGCTCAAGAAGGCAGCTCACCTCCACCCTCTCAAGGGTAACTAGGGACAGGCACTAAATGCTGGCCAGCCAGTGATGAGCACATCCCATAAAATTAATTTTTAAAAATTTATCTTGTTTCCCCTTAATGCATCTATCAAATTCACTCATTACTACTTGTGGTAAAAAGTTTCATATTTTAACTGCTGTACTCCTCTGAAGCCTGAGATGTCTAAGTATCCCAGACATTGGGAGAGGTGTGAGAGAATGAAATTCCAGCTGTAAACATATAGTTTTAAGTGAATATGAAATAGAATCTTACAGTTTGTAGACTTTATTTGGTCATAGAGCTCTTCAAGCAGTAGACTTTGTTAGTTGTCTAATGTTGCTCTTCCTCTTTCCCTCGTGTGAATCAGCATAAGTATTTGATGAGGGGGGGTTACAAACTGTCCCCCATATAACAGGAATTAGAAGACCGTTTTTTTACAATTTTACAGGTGAAGTTGAATTTAAGTGTATTTCATCCAGAGGTATCTGCATTTGGACATAACACATAAAGGAGACAATGGTAACGTCATTGGACCAATAATCCAGAGCCAAGGCTAATGCCTTGGCACATTGATTCAAAATCCATGGCAGCTGGTGGGATTTCAATTCAATGAATAAAATTTGGAATTGAAAGCTAGTTTGAGTAGTGGTGACCTACGAAACCATTGTCAATTGTTGAATGAGACTATCTAGTTCACAATCCAGGTCAGGCCTATATGTGACTCCAGCTGAAAATGTGTTGCTGGTTAAAACACAGCAGGTTAGGCAGCATCCAAGGAACAGGAAATTCGACACTTCGGGCCAGAGCCCTTCATCAGGAATGAGGAGAGTGTGCCAGGCAGGCTAAGATAAAAGGTAGGGAGGAGGGACTTGGGAGAGGGGTGATGGAGATGTGATAGGTGGAAGGAGGTCAAGGTGAGGGTGATAGGCCGGAGTGGGGTGGGGGTGGAGAGGTCAGGAAGAAGATTGCAGGTTAGGAGGGCGGTGCTGAGTTGAGGGAACCGACTGAGACAAGGTGGGGGGACGGGAAATGAGGAAACTGGAGAAATCTGAGTTCATTCCTTGTGGTTGGAGGGTTCCCAGGCGGAAGATGAGGCGTTCTTCCTCCAACTGTCGTGTTGTTATGTTCTGCCGATGGAGGAGTTCAAGGACCTGCATGTCCTCGGTGGAGTGGGAGGGAGAGTTAAAGTGTTGAGCCACGGGGTGGTTGGGTTGGTTGGTCCGGGCGTCCCAGAGGTGTTCCCTGAAGCGTTCCGCAAGTAGGTGGCCCGTCTCCCCAATATAGAGGAGGCCACATCGGGTGCAGCGGATGCAATAGATGATGTGTGTGGAGGTGCAGGTGAATTTGTGGCGGATATGGAAGGATCCCTTGGGGCCTTGGAGAGAAGTAAGGGAGGAGGTGTGGGCGCATGTTTTACATTTCCTGCGGTTGCAGGGGAAGGTGCCGGGAGTGGAGTTTGGGTTGGTGGGGGGTGTGGACCTGACGAGGGAGTCACGAAGGGAGAGGTCTTTGCGGAACGCTGATAGGGGAGGGGAGGGAAATATATCCCTGGTGGTGAAGTCTGTTTGGAGGTGGCGGAAATGACGGCGGATGATACGCTGTATACGGAGGTTGGTGGGGTGGTAGGTGAGAACCAGTGGGGTTCTGTCTTGGTGGCGGTTTGAGGAGCGGAGCTCAAGGGCGGAGGAGCGGGAAGTGGAGGAGATGCGGTGGAGGGCATCGTCGATCACGTCTGGGGGGAACCTGCGGTCCTTGAAGAAGGAGGCCATCTGGGCTGTACGGTATTGGAACTGGTCCTCCTGGGAGCAGATGCGGCGGAGACGAAGGAATTGGGAATATGGGATGGCGTTTTTACAGGGGGCAGGGTGGGAGGAGGTGTAGTCCAGGTAGCTGTGGGAGTCAGTCGGTTTATAGTAAATGTCTGTGTTGAGTCGGTCGCCCGAGATAGAAATGGAAAGGTCTAGGAAGGGGAGGGAGGAGTCTGAGACAGTCCAGGTGAATTTGAGGTCAGGATGGAAGGTGTTGGTAAAGTTGATGAACTGTTCAACCTCCTCGTGGGCGCACGAGGCAGCGCCGATACAATCATCGATGTAGCGGAGGAAAAGGTGGGGGGTGGTGCCAGTGTAGTTGTGGAAGATGGGCTGTTCCACATATCCTACGAAGAGACAGGCAGAGCTGGGGCCCATGCGGGTGCCCAAGGCAACTCCTTTAGTTTGGAGGAAGTGGGAGGATTGAAAAGAGAAGTTATTCAGGGTGAGGACCAGTTCAGTCAGTCGAAGGAGCGTGTCAGTGGAAGGGTACTGGTTGGTGCGGCGGGAAAGGAAGAAGTGGAGGGCTTTGAGTCCTTCGTGATGGGGGATGGAGGTGTACAGGGACTGGATGTCCATCGTGAAGATAAGGCGTTGGGGACCGGGGAAGCGAAAACCATGGAGGAGGTGGAGGGCGTGTGTGGTGTCCCAAACGTAGGTGGGGAGTTCTTGGACTAAAGGGGACAGAACCGTGTCGAGGTACTTGGACTAAAGGGACTATATGTGACTCCAGACCCACAGCAATGTAGTTGACTCTTAACTGCTGTTAACAAGCCAAATAGTTCAAAGGAAATTATGATGGGCGATAAATAGTGGCCTTTCCAGTGACACCAACTCCCCATTTTAAAATGAAAAGTAAGACCTTTCAAAAGATCTTACACATTTGTATTAAATCCATTGTACACCACATAAGTATCCAAAATCCAAATTAGCCAGACTCAAAAACCTCGGAGAATATGTTTAGATTCTCTGATATTTGGAAAAAAGCTAATGTTTTGCAATTTTGAACTGAAAGAAATGTTTGAATGTCACTACAGATTTTAGAAAATATCATTGCCCCAATGTCATAGCAATTTCCCCAATAATCTATTTATGGGATGAGCTGAAAGGATCTGTTCAGTGTCACATCAAGGCATTTGAAAAATTAAATGCTAATCTTTGGCTGCATACTGGAATCATCATTTCTCATTCAGAAAGCCAATAGTTTAGCAGTAAGTTGGATTGATATTCGATGAAGATGACAGTAGCTTGTCTTTACTCTCTACTCTCTTTGTACCAGCAGGAGAGGCTCAGCAATTTTTTTGTTAGTCGATCCTTACTGCATGCAGAAAATTTAAAACTGTCAAAATGTTTAAAATGACTACTTTGGGTTTATCATTGATGCAAAATGCTTAAAAAATTTACAGTAAAGGTTGCTGTAAAACTGGGATGTTTACACAATTTGTTTGGTAGGAGGAAGTAAGTTGTTACACTCAAGGATATCTAGTTGAGCAAAGATATTGAATTGCAACTTCTATTTCAGGTTAAAACTGTGCTTCATGAAGGCTTCTGTCAGTCGTGTTGAAGGATACAAACTAGGCGATTCTTTCTTTTTGCCGCAAATGCATTTAACCTGACAATGTCGATTATTGTTGTGGACCCTGGTCTTGCAGAACAAAATCTCTTCAGCAAAGTGGTTCTTGAACCTTATTGAAGACATTCTAAAATATTCAATTAAGTATGTTTATCAGTAGCATCATTCCAAAACATTAAACATCCAAACATTGCTGCAAATCAACTTGTTAAACATGCAAAAAGCTGCTGTGTTCCTATTTTCTAATCTGCTGATCAGATATCTACTCCATTCAGAAGCTTTTCTACCAGATTATACACCAAGAAAAACTGTGAATTTTGAAGGTAAGAAACCATGTGCTTTTATTATAAATTGTACTTTAATTTTAAATTGAGTAGCATTTGCTTCCAGTTTCCCCACAGCTTCCAAAAGTAGAGGAGTAGTACTTAGTTTGGTTCCTTCTGTTTCCATTGTTTTCTTCATTTGTCCTTTAGCATCTAGTGATCCTTACCAAAGCTACAATAATTGCTGATCTCTTATTGCCCAGAAAATATTGGTGGGTCTTTTACTCAAAACAAGTGAATTACTGGGCAATTTAGATTCTATTTCAGTCAACAATATTGTGTCAGATTGGTCTTGCTTGTACCCTTCTCCATTCACCTCACAAGTTCTCCTTCCTGAAAATCCATTTGTGTTTTTATTGGCATTCTGCAGATTTGCATGTTTTTTTTTCTGCTGCTTCATTTATTGGTTAAATAATTTGCCTTAGTGATACTTAAACGCTTATTTACTAGAATAGCACTATGAATTGCTGTACCCAAAATTTAATTTCTCTGTCTATTAAAGGATTTTTTATTGCTATCAGTCTATGTCTTGAATGTATCTCTTTTTTTTAAAGCACCGATAGAGTTGCAGCCAACAATCCTCCAATATTTTCTTCAAACAGTCAATGCTTCATCGAAAACCAGCGAACTATTCACTCCTGGAGAGATTTGGTTTTGCTGTAGTTGTTCAGTTCCACGAAGTAGATTTCCATACTCAACTTTCCTGTCACTAAATTATGTGTACGCAACTCCAAAATTCAATTTAGTTTAATTATATGGTAGTTTCACATACATAGTTGAGTTCCCAATAAAATTATTTTCAGGTTATAACTGGTTTGGATAAAACAGGTCTAGAAACTTGATTCTTCTCTTGTTCATTGCTGTGCAGAAATTCTACCCGACAAGGTGCAAATCGGAGAGAAATGCACATCTAATTGTAGTTTCTAAAGGTTTCTGAGGAATGAGAGAGTGGTCACCCAGGAACCATTAGGAACACCTCTTTGTAAAATAGCTATAATTCTAAAATCTCATGTGAAACTAAGTCCAACTCTAATTATCTTCTGACTCTCAAAGATTCTGATAATGGCAGCAAGGATATTCAAAACGCTTGTCTTTTTTCAATGTCCGTATTTTGTTTGCACCTTTTTAAATAATCTAACTTGTTAATGGTGATTGTTTTGCAGATATCTGGTACAGTTACAAGCACAAACCCAACTCTAATGTGTAGTGTATATCTGGAAATAGGGGATGAGCTCTTCCTTAAACCTTTAATATTTTAACAGCTTTCCATACGGTTTTATCTTTATAGATGCAAATCTGAAAACGTTCGCTGAACAAAGAATCTCTAATTACTCAACATTGCTGCTTAGTGAGGAGCATAACCTACTGTTTGTAGGAGCCAGAGATGCAATCTTCGCACTCAATATTGACAATGTTTCAGATAGTATTTCACAAGTAAGCATATTGAGAGAAATCTCCATTTTTATTATATAAATCATGTTTGTTGATGTGAATAAAACTGGTAATGTACTGGAAAATCTATAGTTCCCCAATGCAAGATCTTTTAAAAATCATTCATTTCTAAATTATTTCTCATGTTTACTTTTCATTAACCCTGCTTTCATCTTTAGATCTTCCTGTGCTACTGTTCCTCACTGAAACCTATGCGAATACTGCTTGTAGGAAATCCAAGGATCTTTCATGACAACAGAAGAAAGAAACAGAAACTAAAATAAGTCATTCGGCATGTTACCATTTGATAAGATCATTGCTGATATGATTGTGACCTGACCTGGATTTTCCACTTGACTGCCTCTCAACTACAACCTCATCTCCCTCGTGAATCAAACAGTTTTCTATCTCAACCTTAAATATATTCAATAACTCCACCTCCGTTCTCTCTTGAGGGATATACTGTACTGAATTTTTGATTCAAGTATGGCAACCAATAGAAAGCACTCTTTTATGTTGTATCACCAATGCCTTGTACATATGTAACGAGATATAGAAACATACAAGGTTGGATAAGGCCAGTCAGCCCTTCAAGCCTGCTCTGCTATTCATCGTTATCATGGCTGATTGTCCAACTCAATAGCTTAATTCTGCTTTCGCCCAATAATCTTTGATCCTATTTGTTTCAAGTGCTATATCTAGCTGCCTCTTGAATACACAATATTTTGGCACAATACTTCCTGTGATAATGAATTCCAAAGGCTCACCACTCTTTGGGTGAAGAAATGTCTCCTCATCTCTATCCTAAATTGACCACCCTGAATCCTCAGACTGTGACCTCTGGTTCTGGACACACTCACCATCGGGAAGATCTTTCCTGCATTAACCATGTCTAGTCCTGTTAGAATTTTATAAATCTCTGTGAGAGGGGAACCCCACCCTACCTCCCCAACTTGTCTGAGCTCCAGTGAAAACAGTCCTAACCTAGTCAATCTCTTCTCGTACCTCAGTCCTGTCATCCCAAGAATCAGCCTGGTAAACCTTTGCTGCACTCCCTCAAGAGCAAGAGCATCCTTCCTCAGAAAAGGACACCAAAACTGCACACAATATTCTTGGTGTGGCTCACCAAGATCCTGTATAACTGCAACAACACATTGTTGCTCCTATATTTGAAACTTGCAACGAAGGCCAACAAACCATTTGCCTTCTTTACTGCCTGCTGCACCTGCATGCTTACATTCATCTATTGTACTGTTTGGTACTTTCTCCCCAGCCCCACCCTCCCCCCATTTATCTCTCCACCCGGGAGGCTTCCTGCCTCTATTCCTGATGAAGGGCTTTTGCTTGATATGTCAATTTTCCTGCTCCTTCGATGCTGCCTGACCTGCTGTACTTTTCCAGCACCATTCTGATCTAAACTCTGGTTTCCAGCATCTGCAGTCCTCACTTTTGTCCTGCTTACCTTCAGCGACTGGTGCACAAGGACACCCAGGTCCTGCTGCGCACTCTCCTCTCCCAATTTACATCCATTCAGGTAATAATCTCTCTTGTTTTTGCTTCCAAAGTGAATAACTTCACATTTATCCAAATGAGATTACATCTGCCATTGATTTGTCCACTCACCCAACCTCTACAGATCATGCTGACAGATCTCTGCATCCTCATCAAAGTTCACCCTCCCTCTCAACTTGGTATCATCTGAAAACTTTGATCTTTATTATAGGATAGCAGAGTTATCCTACAATAAAGACCAGCATGTCTAGGGTGAATGGGTTATTGCGGTAAGGCTGAGCAGATAAGGGTTGTACTTAGAATGAGAGACGATATTATTTAAGTATATAAGATCCTTAAGGGATTTTGATTAGGGAGAATGTTTCCATTATGAGGAGAATTGGGAACTAGAGGACAGTTTCAAAATAAGGGGATCCCTTTTAAAACACGGAGGAGAAATTTCTATTCCGAAGGAGCAATTTCTACTCTTGAGGGTGGTTAATCTTCCTTAATTGTGGCTATGTTGAGTAAATTCAAGGCTGAGTCAGATGGATTTTTTTGAATAGCAAGGAGTCAAGCAGCAAAGTGAAGTTGGAGCCAGAATCTGATCAACCATGATTTTACTGAATAATGGAGAGAGGTTCAAGAGTATGAACGACCTGCTTCTTTGATTTATCATGATCTGATCTGCTGAGGATTTTCAGTATCCGAAATAGTTTTCTTTTGTTCCATGTAATTTCAACACACATCTTTCTCTCATATCCCCTTTAATTTTATTCCTTCCTTTCCTGAGAATACAGACTTATATTTGGTATAACCTTGTGTTTTCTTTCCTAAGTCCCCTTTTTTTACATATAAGCTCAGGCAGTGATGTTTGGCAGCCTGTTCAGTTAATGGGGCAGGAGTATCACAGCCAATAGTTCTCATGTCCCTCTCTCATTTTCATTGGATGCTTACATATTTCAGCAATGTGTCAAGCATTAGAGATTGAGTAGGTGTTCTCGTTGTGGTATTTTCACTTGCATGGCACTTTTAAAAATGAAAGCAACATACTGCCGTTGCTGGAGATCTAAAATAAAAACGAAGTGCTGAAGAAACTCTCCAGTTTTTGCAGCATCTATTTAGAGAAGAGTCTTTGCATTTGATTAGTTGGACAAAATCTTATTGGGGCTTGAACAACGCAAACTATGATGAGAAAATCACGTCTGATTGTAATCTGATTAAAACTTTTTCAAAAATCACGTGCAAAATTGGACAAGGCCTTTCTTGATGTCAGGAGCAACCCGATGCATTTTCAAACAAAGACTTTTTGGCATCAAAGCAAGATTCTCACTAGACAGTGGTGTGATCCCATTCATGGTGACTATTGTTTGTTGATGGATTCATTAAAAACAAATGCCACCTCAGCAATATGCAACTTTCTGTTCTACCACTGTCCTGTGAAGAAACAAGATGTTGACAGTTCCTGATGTGAAAGTCAAAGTGAGTTCTTGAAGATATCAGGCCTGGCATATTGTCATGGTGACTCAGTGGTTAACACTGCACCCTCACAGCACCAGGAACCTAGGTTTGCTTCCAGTCTCGGCCACCTATCTGGGTGGAGTTTGCACATTCTCCCCGTGTCTGCGTGGGTTTCCTCTGGGTGCTCCAGTTTCCTCCTACAATCCAAAGATGTGCAGGTTAGGTGGATTGACCATGGGAAATGAAGGGTTACAAGATTCGGGTCAGTCTGGGTGGGATGCTATTTGGAGTGTTAGGTGCGTTAGTCAAGGAAAATGTAGAGAAATAAGGGGATGGGTCTGGGTGGGTTACTCTTCGGAGGGTTGGTATGGACTTATTGGGCCTGTTTCCACACTGCAGGAGTTCTAAGTTCGAAGTTGTCAGCAGTCCTTAATTAAGTCAAGGAGGTCCACTTTCCATTGGGGGTTCCAGTTCAGTAAGATAAGGCAAGCCTCTGATATCAATCAGTGGACCTTTCAGCCACTTGGGGCGATCAGACTTCCTTCATTGGGATGAGGAGTAAAAGGAAAAAGTGAAGTCTGCAGATGCTGGAGATCAGAGCTGAAAATGTGTTGCTGGTTAAAGCGCAGCAGGTCAGGCAGCATCCAAGGAACAGGAAATTCGACGTTTCGGGCATAAGCCCTTCATCATGAATTAAAATGAGGAGTAAAATACTGGGTAGTACACCAACCGTCTTGATACTTTCTACTGTATTATCTGCTGTATTCCGCTGGAATGAACGAAGTGAAAATAGGTGTCATAGCTGTTGGTGCTCGTGCAGGTGGGGGGAAGAATGAGTCCTTAGGCAGTGTAGAGTACCTGCAGAGTTTGTAATGTCATGTGTTAAGATGGGTGAGAGTTAATAGGGAAAATGTTGCATGCAATAGTGCAAGTGGTGGAGTTTGAACCTTGATGGGATGCATGTGAAATAGCAGAGAAGTTGATGGCTGTTAGTCTGGCAGAGTGAAGAAGGTAATTGCCCTTCTTCCTGGACTGCTGCTTATGCTCTAGATGGCTGAGACCACACTGACCTGGTGGCAACCTCAGACCACGCTAGCAGAGTTTGGTGGCCAGAGCTGGACGAAGATAGTGGACAGGCTTTGGGGAGTCAGGATGTGAGTTACTCGCTTCAGTATTCCTAGCCTCTGACCTGCCTTTGTAGCCTCCTCATTATATAGTCATGATTTGGAGATGCTGGTGTTGGACTGGGGTGTACGAAGTTAAAAATCACACAACACCAGGTTATAGTCCAACAGGTTTAATTGGAAGCACACTAGCTTTCGGAACCCTCCACTGTCACCTAATGAAGAGTGTCACTCCGAAAGCTAGTGTGCTTCCAATTAAACCTGTTGGACTATAACCTGGTGTTTGTGATTTTATCATTATATCATGAGTAAGTTAAGTTTCTGGTCAATGGTAACCCAGAGGATGCTGATAATGGGAGATACAATGATGGTAAATCATTGATTTCAGTGATGGTAAAATCTAACCCTTTAGATTTTCCCTTATTGGAGTCAGTCATTGTGCAGTGCAGCTCCAGACTAAAAGTGCTTGTCTGTGCGCACAACAGCCTTTTAAACTTGGCACTGGTGCCAGAGTTGGCATTCAACTGCAGGATATTTTCAACAATGGCAAGTGCTTTCAAATACAATGAGTAGTCAAATTGGGCTAGTGTCTAATGACTGCATTGTTACGGTGTGGGGTGGGTAGTTTAGCATGTTATGGATCTTGCAAGAGAAACCGTCCATGAAACTTGACAAAATTGATATTTAAACAAATTCAGCCCATTAACTCTGTTTCTCTCTTCACAGATGCAGCCAGACATTGTGAGCTTCTTCAGCATTTTTTGATTTCATTTCAGATTTTTAATATTTGACAAAATATAGCACATTTTAAAATACTTTTTTTTTTATCTCTGACAGATTAATTCAACTCTGAATAATAAAGGGAGAATTTTTTAATTCACTTATGAAACATGGTGGTCAGCATTTCTTGCCTGTCCTGGTTACCCTTGAAGGTGGCAGTGAGCTGTCTTTGTGAACCTTGCAATCCACGTGCTATGGGTAGATCCACATGCTGTGGTCAATCCACTGTGCCATTAGAGAGGGAGTTCCTGGATTTTGACCCAGCGACAGTAAAGGAATGCCAATATATTTGAAGTCAGGATGGTGAGCGGCTTGGAGGGAAATTTGCAGATGGCGGTGTTCCCATGTATCTGCTGACCTTATCCTTCTAAATGGAAGTAATCGGGGTTTTGGAAGGTGCTGTCTAAGGATTCTTGGTGAATTTCTGCATTGCATCTTGTAGGTGGCAAATTTTTCTGCTCTTGAGCATCAGTGGTGGAATGACCAAATATTTATGAATGTGTTGTCAATCAAGCAAACTACATTGTCCTGGATGGTGTCAAGCTCCTTGAGTGTTGTTGGAGCTGCACTCATTCAGGCAATGGGGAGTATTCCATCCCACTCCTGTCTTATAGATAGTGGACAGGTATTGGAGAGTCAGGCTGTGAATTACTCGCTTCAGTATTCCTAGCCTCTGACCTGCCCTTGGGTCAGTTAAGTTTCTGGTCAATAGTAACCCAGAGAATATTGATAGGAGGAGATTCAGTGATAGTAACACCATTAAATGTCGAGGGGCGGTGGTTCGATCGTTCCTTCTTGGAAATGGTCATTGTCTGGCATTGTCATGAATGTTACTTGCCACTTGTCAGTCCTAGGTAAAAGTGAGGACTGCAGTTGCTGGAAATTAGAGTCTAGATGAGAGTGGTGCTGGAAAAGCACAGCAGGTCAGGCAGCATCTGAGGAGCAGGAAAATCGACATTTCGGGCAAAAGCCGTTCATTAGGAATTGTCTGTCCTAGCCTGGATATTGTCCAGGTCTTGTTGCATTTGAGCGTTGACTGCTTCAGTAACTGAGGAGTCATGATTGGTGCTGAACATTGTGCAATCATTGACTAACAAGCCTACTGCTGACCTTATGGAGGAAAGTTCATTATGAAGCAGTTGAAGATGGTTGGGCCGAGGACACTACCTTGATGGACACCTGCATTGATGTCCTGGAGCTGAGGGGACGAACCTCCAACAACCACAACCATCTTCCTATGTGCCAGCTTTTGACTCCAAACAGCAAACAGTTTGTCTCCTCATTCCCATTAGTTACAGCTTTGCTAGGGCTCCTTGACACCACACTCAATTGAATGCAGCCTTGCTGTCAAGGGCTGCCACTCTTGTTTCACCTCTGAAATTCAGCTCTTTTGTTCATGTTTGAACCAAGGCTATAATGACATCAGGAGCTGAGTGGCCCCAGCAGAACCCAAACAGAACATCAGTGAACAGTTTATTGCTTATCAGATGCTGCTTGATTGCACTGTTGACAACATCTTCCATTACTTTATTGATGATTGAGACTAGACTGATGGGGCGGTAATTGGCCGTCCTGAATTTGTGTACAGGATATACCTCATAAAGTTCCCACATTGTCTGGTAGATGTCAGTGTTGGAACTGTATTGGAACAGCTTTGCTAGGGTAGTGGCACATTCTGGAGCACAGATCTTCAGTACTATTGCCAGAATATTCTATACCATATCCTTTGCCATATTAAGTGCCTCCAACAGTTGCTTGACATCACGTGGAGTGAATCGAATTGGCTGAAGACTGGCATCTGTGAAGGTGGGGATTCTTGGAAGATCAAGATGGATAATCCACTCAGTGCTTGTGGCTGAAGATTGTTGTGAGTACTTCAACCTTATCTTTGTACTAATGTGCTGGGCTCTTCCATCATTGCAGTTGGGGATATTTGTGGAGCTGCCTGCTCCGGTGAGTTGTTTAATTATCTTGCTTGCACTGTTTGCGATTAGATGCAACAGGACTTCAAATTTCATTTGATTGTTTTGTGTGATTGCTTAGCTTAATCCCTGTCAATACCATTTGGCAAGCAAGTAATCCTGTTTGGTAACTTCTCCAGGTTGATATCTTTATTATTAGGTATGCCGAGTGCTACCTCCTGGCATGCTCTCCTGCATTGTCCATTGAAGCAGGGTAGATTTCCTGGGCTTAATTGTTTTGGTTGAGTGGGTTATATGCCAAGTAATGAGATTGTACATTCTTTCGGAGTACAATTCTGCTCCTGTTGATGGTCCACAGTGCCTCATGAATGCCCACTTTTGAGTTGCTAGATCTGTTCGAAGTTTGTCCCATTTAGCATGGTAATGGTGCCATACAATATGATGTAGGATATTCTCAATGTGAAGGCAGGTCTTAGTCTCCACAGGGAATGTGTGGTGGTCAGTCTTACCAATACCATCATGAACAGATGCATCTACAGCCTGCGAATTGGTGAGGATGAGGTTAGGTTCCCCCAACACCTGCTGCAGACCCAGTTTAGCAGCAGTGTCCTTTAGGACCCGACCAGCTCAATCTGTCATGCTGCTCCACAGCATGTCTACTGTGGCTTAGTTGGTATCACACTCCACTTTGTGTCCCAAAGTTCTGGATTCAAGCTCAATTCCAGGGCTTGAGTGCAAAACTTCATGCACACTATTCAGCGTAATATTGCCTGGGTGACCTACTGATGGAATGGGCTTTGTCCCAGATTTCATTTTTTTTGGCGGAATTTTTTATTTTTCCACATGTTTGTTGCAGCAGATCTGTGTGCCGGGCTGTCCTGAGTGTGTATGGGGTAATGGTACTCAGCACTGGCAATGTCAAAATTCAGATTGGGCAAGGATCAATGGCTGCAGGACCCCTACCCCTTCCCCACTCTAAAGGGGTTGCTTGCAGTCCTCCTCACCTCTTGAGACTCCATCAGTACCAACAGCATTCTAGGCTTTGCCAGCTAACTATGGCCCCCAATCCTGTTCTAAATGCTTCAGCAGTACTCCCTATGGCAATGTATCTGCTATTGTCTTCAACCAGAGGTTGGTTACCCTCTGGCTATTGGAGTGCCTTCTTTCAATAAAACATGAAACTGTCTCTGTGTGGGTGAATAAAACATTTGCTGGCACTGATTTGGAGAAGGGATATACTCCTCTGTGACCTGGGACAAAATTTATCCCACAGGCATCATAATTTAAATACACAGATTATCTATCTGGACATTTATCAAAATCTGTATTGTGGGAGTTTGCTGTGTGCAAAATGACTTCTGCATTTATAACTGTAATGACTACTTCTCAATGAAGTACTTAATTGTTTGTAAAAAAACCTTTGAGAGCTAGGTGCTTGTGGAAAATACTAAATAAATGCAAGTCTGTTTTTTATCCCCCTTTTTTGTACCAACAAGGACAACTGGAAAGTGATCTTGCTGCAAAGTTGGCCTGTCTTGGCAAGATTAAAAATTGCACAACATCATGTTATAATCCAACAGGTTTATTCGGAGGCACTAGCTTTCGAAGTGCTGCTTCTTCATCAGGTGATTGTGGAGCAGCCACAACTAAAGCTAGTGCCTCCAAACAACCTATCAGCGTTCCGCAAAGACCTCTCCCTTCGTGACTCCCTCGTCAGGTCCACACCCCCCACCAACCCAACCTCCACTCCCGGCACCTTCCCCTGCAACCGCAGGAAATGTAAAACTTGCGCCCACACCTCCTCCCTCACTTCCCTCCAAGGCCCCAAGGGATCCTTCCATATCCGCCACAAGTTCACCTGTACCTCCACACACATCATCTATTGCATCCGCTGCACCCGATGTGGCCTCCTCTACATTGGGGAGACGGGCCGCTTACTTGCGGAACGCTTCAGAGAACACCTCAGGGACGCCCGGACCAACCAACCCAACCACCCCGTGGCTCAACACTTTAACTCTCCCTCCCACTCCACCGAGGACATGCAGGTCCTTGGACTCCTCCACCGGCAAAACATAACAACACGACGGTTGGAGGAAGAACGCCTCATCTTCCGCCTGGGAACCCTCCAACCACAAGGGATGAACTCAGATTTCTCCAGTTTCCTCATTTCCCGTCCCCCCACCTTGTCTCAGTCGGTTCCCTCAACTCAGCACCGCCCTCCTAACCTGCAATCTTCTTCCTGACCTCTCCGCCCCCACCCCACTCCGGCCTATCACCCTCACCTTGACCTCCTTCCACCTATCCCACCTCCATCGCCCCTCCCCCAAGTCCCTCCTCCCTACCTTTTATCTTAGCTTGCCTGGCACCCTCTCCTCATTCCTGATGAAGGGCTTATGCCCGAAACGTCGAATTTCCTATTCCTTGGATGCTGCCTAACCTGCTGTGCTTTAACCAGCAACACATTTTCAACTGTGATCTCCAGCATCTGCAGACCTCACTTTTTACCTGTTGGATTATAACTTGGTGTTGTGTGATTTTTAAATTTGTCCATCCCAATCCAACTCCAAATCAATCTTGGCAAGGTAACACAAAGAGCTACCATCAACATCAGCCTCAAGAGTTTCAAATTCAGCAGCAAAACAAATTGGCTGGGGTCCCATTGCTGATGGCTATCTAGAACTGCTTGTTGGAAAGCATGTGTGCTGGTAATAGGTGTGTACGGAACTGGGCTTATCTAGACTTTCCTCTTGCCTAAAAGACACATTGCTTACTGATATACTCTCTCTCTGGGATTGCTCACAAAGAATAGCCACTTGGAATGCCATGTAATGAGTGCCTGCACAATGATTCCCATGCAGTAAGTCAGAGAGGAATAAAATGGCAGTTACAGAAATAATATGCAACTTGCCAAAGGAATAGTTTTTCTTTTTTCATGTAAAAGAACTAATTGAATTGTCAGTCGCAGATTGTGTTTTCAATCAATAAGCTTTTTAAGAAAAATCCCATTATTTGATTTAAGCAACATAAACGGTGCAAAATATTTAGCACTTGAAATAAGTTGTAATTCTCATAATTTGAATTAAAAATAGTTTGTTTACTCATGAAGGCAACCTTCCATTCTATTAAATGTTCTAACTCTTCAAGTTAGCCATGTTGTAGATGTTAAACCTTCTTGATGAGTAGATTAAAAAAGATGAGTCAAAGAGATGTGCTAGAACACATTAACACTGTTTTACGAGAAATGTCTGTTTCAAAACCTTTTACAACTGTGCTGACATGGGACTGTCAGTTGCCTACTGGATAATTGGCCTTGGACACTGACCCTTCGAAATAGGTTTGTTTATAGTTCATTTCTGCAATGAGAATAGCTTTTTGTAACAGTGGGAGTGAAGCAACAATTAGCATTTCAAATTGTGTGGGAAAGCAGTCTTCGTGAAAGGAAAACTATTGTGTGTCAATAAACATATTAATGAAGCATCCTAATTTACAACTGGTGATTAATTGAATAAAAATAGGTTTTTCACTTCTGCTACAGAAGTCAGCTCAGAGACAATGTACCATGGGACTACTGTGTTACGTTTGTACAGCTGGCTGGGATGAGTCTTTCCTGTAGTGGGCAGGAAGTTGCTGTTCTGTTGATGTCTTTGTTTTGGAAAGTGTTTTTGACTTTGGCATAGTTTCTTCAACTGAGGCCAGGCAGTTAGTGTCGGCTGTAATTCTGTGTCACAGGAAAGGTTTTATCTAGCAGGGAACAGGTTGTTTCTTTCAAGTTCAATCTGCACCAAGTGAGAAGTTCCTTAAAAGGGATCATTGCTTTAAAACGTTCTGGCAAATCTTTTATTTCTTGGAAAAGGAATGGTGGAACAATAATTTCTGTTTCTGTAGTATTCTAAGTTTCAATATCCTGTTGTTTACAAACAAGCACACAGGAAAACCATGTTTTCAGAATTTCAGACTGGAGGCCTGTGACCAGTGGAGAGCCACAGGATTGGTTCTGGGTCCACTACTTTTCATCATTTGTAAAAATGATTTGGATGTGAGCATAAGTGGTATAGTTAGTAAGTTTGCAGATGACACCAAAATTGGAGATGTAGTGGACAGCAACAAAAGTTACCTTAGATTACTATGGGATCTTGATCAGATGGGTCAATGGGCTGAGGAGTGACAGATGGAGTTTAATTTAGATAAATGTGAGGTACTGCATTTTGGGAAAGCAAATCTTTCCCAAGCAAATCTGAACAAGGAGACATTGGAGCGCAGGTTCATAGCTCCTTGAAAGTGCAGTCGCAGGTAGATAGGATAGTGAAGAAGGTGTTTGGTATGCTTTCCTTTATTGGTCAGAGTACAGGAATTGGGACGTAATGTTGCGGAGGTACAGGACATTGGTTAGGCCACTGTTGGAATATTGCGTGCAATTCTGGTCTCCTTCCTATCAGAAGGATGTTGTGAAACTTGAAAGGGTTCAGAAAAGATTTACAAGAATGTTGTCAAGGTTGGAGGATTTGAGCTATAGGGAGAGGTTGAATAGGCTAGGGCTGTTTTCCCTGGAATGTCAGAGGTTGAGAGGTGACTTATAGAGATTTGTAAAATCATGAGGGGCATGGATAGGATAAATAGAAAAAGTCTTTTCCCTGGGGTGGCAGAGTCCAGAACGAGAGGGCATAGGTCTAGGGTGAGGGGAGAAAGATATAAAAGAGACCTAAGGGTTGACATTTTCATACAGAGGGTGGTACGTGTGTGGAAAATGAGCTTCCAGAGGAAGTGGTGGAGGCTGGTACAATTCCAGCATTTAAAATGTATCTGGATGGGTAAATGAATAGGAAGGATTTGGAGGGATATGGGCTGGGTGCTGGCAGGTGGGACTAGATTGGGTTAGGATATCTGGTCAGCATGGACGAGTTGGACCGATGAGTCTGTTTCTGTGCTGTACATCTCTATGACTCTGTTTAAAAAGTGGTGGGAGAAAGTGAGCACTGCAGACACTGGAGATAAGAGTCGAAGAGTGTGGTGCTGGAAAAGCACAGCTAATCAGGCAGCATCGAGGAGCAGGAGAATTGACATTTTGAGCATAATCTCTTCATTAGGAATGAGAGGGTGGCCCAAGGGGGCTGAGAGATAAATGGGAGAGGGGGGTGGGGGTGTGGTGGGGCTGTAGTGAAGGTAGTTGAGAATGCGATAGGTCGATGAAGTTGGGGGTAAAGGTGATGATAGGTTGAAGAGGAGGGTGGAGTGGATAGGTGGGAATGAGGATTGACAAGTAGCATAGGTCAAGAGGGCAGTGCTGAATTGGAAAGTTAGATCTGGGATTAGGTGGGGGGAGGGGAAATGAGGAAACTGGTAAAATCCACATTGATCCCTTGTGGTTGGAGGGTCCCAAGGCGGAAGGTGTGGAGTTCTTCCTCCAGGTGTCAGGTGGTAAGGGTTTGCTGTTGGAGGAAACCAAGGACCCGCATGTCCTTGGTCGAGTGGGAAGGGGCCGTCGGGTTGTTTTGTGTGTTTGTCCCGGAGATGTTCTCTGAAGCATTTAGCAAGAAGCCACCCTGTCTCCCCATGCAGAGGAGGCCACATTGGGAGCAATGGATACAGTAGATAACATGTGTGGAAGTGCAGATATATCACTGGATGTGGAAGGCTCCTTTTGGGCCTTGGATGGAGGTAAGGGGGGAGATGTGGGTGCATGTTTTACAATTCTTGTAGTGGCAGGGGAAGGTGCTAGGAGGGGACGATGGGTTGGAGGGGTGTGTGGACCTAACAGGGGAGTTGTGGAGGGAATTGTCTTTATGGAATGCAGATAGGAGTGGAGAGGGTAATATATCCCTGGTGGTGGGGTCTGTTTGTAGGTGATGGAAACGGCGGAGGATAATGCAATGTATCGGCAGGTTGGTCGAGTGAAAGGTGAGGACTAGGGTTGGGAGGAATGTGTCCTTGTTGCGGTTTGAGGGAGGAGGTGCAAGAAGTAGATGAAATGAGCAGGAAGGCATCATCAACCACGTGTGAGGGAAAATTGTGGTCTTTGAAGAAGGAGGCCATCTGGTATGCTCTATGGTGGAATTGGTCCTCCTAGAAGCAGATGTGGCAGAGGCGGAGGAATTAGAAATAAGGGATAGCATTTTTACAGGAGGCAGGGTGAGAGGAGATGTAGTCCAGGTGGCTGTGGGAGTCTGTGGGTTTGTAGTAGATGTCTGTGTTGAGTCAGTCACTGTTAATGGAGCTGGAGAGGTCCAGGAAGGGGAGGGAGATGTTCGAGAAGGTCCAGGTGAACTTAAGGTTGGAGTGGAAAGTGTTGTTTAAATTGATGAACTATTCAACCTCCTTGTGGGAGCATGAGGTGGTGCCGATACAGTTATCAAATTAGCGGAGGAAAAGGTGAAGAATGGTGTGGATGTAGCTGCAGAAGATGGACTGTCTCATACACCTGACAAAGAGACAGGCATTGCTTGGGCCCATGTGGGTGCTCGTGGCTACCCCTTTGGAGGAAGTGGTGTTAGCTAGGAGGGATAGGAAGGAACAGCAGAAAAGATAAAGAAAAGAAGATTGAATATCTAAGCAAGATTAACAGAATTATGGGTTCTTGGGGAGGGGATTGGGGAATAGAAGGAAATGGAGACCGAAACTTGGAGCCAAACATTTATTTTAGGAAGGAACATGATTGGAAATGAGTACAGTTTCCATTTGTATCTTCCAGTACATTAACGGATTTTTGTGTGTTCCTATTATGAAAGAGTGATGCCAATAGCTCCCATTAAAAAATCAGACTTTTAAAATGAGTGCAAGAGGTTTGTCCTCTGAGCTGTCTTGTTCTCTCACCATTAGCAGTTTTCTTAATTCACCACGAGTAAAACATTTTTTATTGTTTTAAGGGTGCAAACCAACAAAAAGAACTGTAAAAGACAAATGGTGATGGTAAACAGTGAGAGGTGTGGAATTTCAAAGTATGTCTTAAGATCACTATAATTAACATGCATATTTGTTCCAACCCTGAATAACTTGGACGAGGTTAAAACTGATCTGCAGTTCCTGCACATGCGCATGTTACCACATTTCCACTCCTACAGTCAGTGATTACAATGGTGGTCTGTGAACTATTTAGTGTCATTAGGAAGGAATTACTCAAGGACAAAAGAGGAAAGTTATGCGTCGAGTCAGAGAAAATGGGTGAGATTCTTGGTGAATACTAATGCAAAGTATTCATTGAGGAGAGGGCCATGATGGATGTTGAGGTTAGGGATAAATGTTTGATTACTCTATGCCAGTTTGGCATAAGGTGGGAGGAAGTGTTCGATATTCTAAAAGGCATTAAGGTGGACAAGTCCCCAGGCCCGGATGGGATCTATCCCAGGTTACTGAGGGAAGTGAGAGAAGAAATAGCTGGGGACTTAACCCATCTTTGCAGCATCCTTGAACACAGGTGAGGTCCTGGAGTGCCACAAGTATCGGTGCTGGGCTCTCTACTTTTTGTCATTTACATAAGTGATTTGGATCCGAGCATAAGAGGTACAGTTAGTAAGTTTGCAGATGACACTTAAATTGGAGGTGTAGTGGACAGCGAAGAGGGTTACCTCAGATTACAACAGGATATGGACCAGATGGGCCAATGGGCTGAGAAGTGGCAAATGGAGTTTAATTCAGATAAATGCGAGGTGCTGCATTTTGGATAGCAAGAAGCTTTTTTCCAGAGTGGGGGACACAATTACTGGGGGTCATGAATTCAAAGTGAGAGGGGAAAGGTTCTTTATGCAGAGGGTAGTGGGTGCCTGGAACACATTGCCAAAGAGGGTGGTAGAGGCGGGCACGATAGCATCATTTAAGATGTATCTAGACAAATTCATGAATGGGCAGGGAGCAAAGGGATACAGACCCTTAGAAAACAGGTGATTGGTTTACATAGAGGATCTGGATCGACGCAGGCATGAAGGGCTGAAGTGCCTGTTCCTGTCCTTTAACTTTCTTTGTTCTTGTTCCACTTCTAGGAGAAAGTGAGGACTGCAGATGCTGGAGATCAGAGCTGAAAATGTGATGCTGGAAAAGTGCAGCAGGTCAGGCAGCATCCAAGGAGCAGGAGAATCGACGTTTCGGTCATGAGCCCTTCTTCAGGAATGAGGAAAGTGTGCCAAGCAGGCTAAGGTGGGAGGGAGGGACTTGGGGAAGAAGCGTTGGAAATGCAATAGGTGGAAAGAGGTTAAGGTAAGGGTGATAAGATGAGGGTGATAGGCCGAAGTGGGGGTGGGGGCGGAGAGGTCAGGAAGAAGTTTGCAGGTTAGGAAGGTGGTGCTGAGTTCGAGGGTTGGGACTGAGACAAGGTAGAGGGAAGAGAAATGAGGAAACTGGAGAAATCTGAGTTTATCCCTTGTGGTTGGAGGGTTCCTAGACAGAAGATGAGGCGTTCATCCTCCAGCCGTCATGTTGATATGGTCTGGCGATGGAGGAGTCCAAGGACCTGCACGTCCTTGGTGGAGTGGGTGGGGGGGGGGGGAGGGGGGAGTGGAGTTGAAGTGTTGAACCACGGGGTGTTTAGGTTGGTTGGTCCGGGTGTCCCAGAGGTGTTCTCTGAAACGTCCCACAAGTAGGCAGCCTCTCTCCCCAATATAGAGGAGGCCACATCGGGTGCAGCGGATGCAGTAAATGATGTGTGTGGAGGTGCAGGTGAATTTGTGGCGGATATGGAAGGATCCCTTGGGGCCTTGGAGGGAAGTAAGGGGGGAGGTGTGGGCGCAAGTTTTGTATTTCTTGCAGTTTCAGGGGAAGGTGCCGGGAGTGGAGGTTGGGTTGGTGGAGGTGTGGACCTGGCAAGGGAGTCAAGCAGGGAGTGGTCTTTTCGGAACGCTGATAGGGGAGGGGGTGGGGAATATATCCCTGGTGGTGGGGTCCGTTTGGCGGTGGCGGAAATGACGATGGATGATACAATGTATATGGAGGTTGGTGGGGTGGTAGGTGAGGACCAGTGGGGTTCTGTCCTGGTGGAAGTTGGAGGGGGGGGCTCAAGGGTGGAGAAGCAGGAAGTGGAGGAGATGCGGTGGTGTGTATCGTCAACCACATCTGGGGGGAAATTGCGGTCTTTGAAGAAGGAGGCCATCTGGTTGTTCGGTATTGGAACTGGTCCTCCTGGGAGCAGATGTGGCAGAGACGAAGGAATTGGGAATATGGGATGGCATTTTTACAGGGAGCAGGGAGGTTGAACAGTTCATCCACTTTACCAACAACTTCCACCCCGACCTCAAATTTACCTGGACCGTTTCAGACTCCTCGCTCCCCTTCCTAGACCTCTCCATTTCTATCTCGGGTGACCGAATCAACACGGACATTTGCTATAAACCGACCAACTTCCACAGCTACCTAGACTACACCTCCTCCCACCCTGCTCCCTGTAAAAACGCCATCCCATATTCCCAATTCCTTCGTCTCCGTCGCATCTGCTCCCAGGAGGACCAGTTCCAATACCGAACAACCCAGATGGTCTCCTTCTTCAAAGACTGCAATTTCCCCCCAGACGTGGTTGACGATACTCACCACCGCATCTCCTCCACTTCCTGCTTCTCCACCCTTGAGCCCCGCCCCTCCAATTGCCACCAGGACAGAACCCCATTGAACCTCACCTACCACCCCACCAACCTCCATATACATCATATCATTCGCCATCACTTCTGCCACCTCCAAACGGACCCCACCACCAGGGATATATTTCCCACCCCTCCCCTATCAGTGTTCTGAAAAAAACCACTCCCTCCGTGACCCTCTCGTCAGGTCCACACCCCCCACCAACCCAACCTCCACTCCCGGCACCTTCCCCTGAAACCGCAAGAAATACAAAACTTGCGCCCACACCTTCCCCCTTATTTCCCTCCAAGGCCCCAAGGGATCCTTCCATATCCGTCACAAATTCACCTGCACCTCCACACACATCATTTACTGCATCCGCTGCACCCGATGTGGCCTCCTCTATATTGAGGAGAGAGGCTGCCTACTTGTGGGACGTTTCAGAGAACATCTCTGGGACACCCGGACCAACCAACCTAACCACCCCGTGGCTCAACACTTCAACTCCACCCCCCCCCCCACTCCACTCCACCAAGGACGTGCAGGTCCTTGGACTCCTCCATCGCCAGACCATATCAACACGACGGCTGGAGGATGAGCGCCTCATCTTCCGCTTAGGAACCGTCCAACCACACGGGATGAACTCCCGATTTCTCCAGTTTCCTCATTTCCCTTCCCCCTACCTTGTCTCAGTCCCAACCCTCAAACTCAGCACCACCTTCCTAACCTGCAATCTTCTTCCTGATCTCTCCGTCCCCACCCCCACTCTGGCCTATCACCCTCACCTTATCACCCTTACCTTAACCTCCTTCCACCTATCGCATTTCCAACGCCACTCCCCCAAGTCCCTCCTCCCTTCCTTTTATCTTAGCCTGCTTGGCACACTTTCCTCATTCCTGAAGAAGGTCTCGTGCCCGAAACGTCGATTCTCCTGCTCCTTGGATGCTGCCTGACCTGCTGCTCTTTTCCAGCAACACATTTTCAGCTCTTGTTCTACTCCCGCCTCATTATTCTGCTGCCAGGAAGCAACTTCATCATTCCCAATGCATCTGTATGATCTGCAATGTTCAAAATTGCTGTAGTCCATTTAATTAACTGGAATGCTGTGGCTCAGCAGCAAGTGACTGAATTTCCTTCAGCAGGTGACACTTAGGTCAGACATTCAGCTTGGTGACTGTAACTGCATCATTGTTGCTTGTCAAAAACAGAAGGTGAAGTTTGGGACTTCTAACATCAAGATCAACTTGACCAGAATTCTCTCATATTTAGCCATTGTCCATGTCACTGGGGTTTGTATAAGATTCTGTCCCATGTTGATCATTCACCTAGATTTCAAGAATCCAAACTTAGTACGGATGACATTAAAAATGTATATAAATCTAAGTTTACATCACTTTTAAGGCTGGCAGAAGTTCTGAGTTGAGAGTGTGGTGCTGGAAAAGCTCAGCAAGTTAGGCAATATCCGAGGAGCAGGAGAATCAATGTTTTGGGCAAAAGCCCTTCATTAGAGGTTCTGAATCTACTGATAGCCAAGGAAATGATTGAATTGGTAGTGGGGTGGGGAAGATGGAGGAGGAGGAAGAGGAGTACACTGAAACTAGCCAAGAAAACATTGAAATAGAACTCCCAGAACTGCAAAAGTTGTAAATGACAGTTTGACGCAGGAGTTGAGTTGCGCCATGATGCTGAGGTGGAAATATGATTTGGAGATGCCAGTTTTGGACTGGGGTGTACAAAGTTAAAAATAACACAGCACCGGGTTATAGTCCAACAGGTTTAATTGGAAGCACACTAGCTTTCGGAGCGTCACTACCACCTGATGAAGGAGCAGCGCTCCGAAAGCTAGTGTGCTTCCAAACAGACCAAAAAAAGAGAAAAATCTTATTTCTGTATTGCCAACTGCAATTTTGGCAAAAGCTATAACAAAGTTCATGATATTTTAAAATTGTCAATGTAAACATCAACTGTTTATGTTGCAGTTTTCCTGTCAGCCTAAACACAGTATGACAGTATTTTCTTTCTGCTAATATAGTTTGATATTGATGTGGGAGTTATTGGGCTCTGTACACTGTTTAAAAACCATCATCAACTACTTCACACTCTTAAAATTAGCATAATGATTTACAAAGCCTTAATAGTTAACAGTTGATAAGAGTTTAAATTCTTTCATCTTCTGTGACTCAGGCCAATTCAAAGAGGGTGAGTGAGTGGGTGAGGGAAGTGTGGCAAAACAGACCAATAATGTCTTGCTTTTTTCACTGACCTCCTTCCTCTGTGAGGAAGTGCTTGGACTCTCTGCTGTGTGCTTCCTCAAGGTGATGTTCCAGGTACTTGTAACATGCTGTCTTGACTACTACTTTTGGTGCAAATATTGTACTATCGTACAGCCTTGACAGTTTGCCAAGTTGTTTTTTGTTGAGATCTGATTTCTCATACTTTTGCCAAGTTGTTTTTTGTTGAGATCTGATTTCTCATACTGTGTGCCTTTGTCTTTTACATTCCGTGTTGTTCCTATGCTCCAATTTAAATCCGTTAAAAAGAGACACAATATATAGAATGTTTAAAGTTGAAAAATAGTTTATGCTTTTTGTTTAATGTCTAAGTCTTTCAGCGACCAGCTCAGCACGTTTCCACAAAGTAAAAGAGAATCTTTGCAGACAGCTGAACGGAAGCTGGTATTCTATATCCTCCAATGTCACTGAGTATTGAGAGACCTCTTTTGGTAATCAACATGCAACGTGTTAAAGTGGCTGCAGCAACATAACCAACTTGTCAATATTTGTAGTCTTATCCATTAAATCACCAGTTCAACAACACATACGATATCCAGCGAAGACTGTTTAAAACTGTGCAAGCAGTGGAGGTGTGCTTAGTCATCCGGAATAATAAGCTTTTAACTGTTCGTTCCAACTGTGTTTAGGTCTTGATCCAAGCACAATGTTGATACAATGTTCTAAATTGAGCATAAACTGTTTACTCATTTAAAGAGATAGTCAGTAAAGTGTGTGCTAGAAGTCAAGGACAACTCACAAAATGTTGTCATTCTACATCCAGACTTTGAAAATGCTAAGATTATGGAAGTCTTAATCAAAAGTTAGGTGTAGAGTTTCTTTTTGTCCGTAAGTGGAACATTGTGTGACCACAACGTGGTCAAAATTGCAACGATTGAGTACAGTTTCAATTCTTGCAAAAAAATTAATATTTGGCATACACAAATGTCAACCTTGGTGCAGCAGTCCAGTCAGACAAAAGAATATTTTTTTCCATTTAAGTAGTATTTCTTTATATTGTGGTTCTGTTCGCTGAGCTGGGAGTTTTTCTTGCAAACGTTTCGTCCCCTTTCTGGGTGACACCTTCAGTGCTTGGGAGCCTCCTGTGAAGCGCTTCTGTGCTGATTCCTCCCGCATTTATACTGGTTTGAATCTGCCGCTTCCGGTTGTCAGTAGCTGTCCACTGCAGTGGCCGGTATATAGGGTCTAGGTCGATATGTCTGTTGATCGAATTCGTGGATGAGTGCCATGCTTCTAGGAATTCCCTGGCTGTTCTCTGTTTGGCCTGTCCTATAATAGTGGTGTTGTCCCAATCGAATTCATGTTGTTTGTCATCTGAGTGTATGGCTACTATAGCTGCTCGTGTCGTTTCATGGCCAGTTGGTGTTCATGGATGCGGGTTGTTAGCTGTCTTCCTGTTTGTCCTATGTAGTGTTTTGTGCAGTCCTTGCATGGGATTTTGTAAACCACGTTGGTTTTGCTCATGCTGGGTATTGGGTCCTTTGTCCTGGTGAGTTGTTGTCTGAGAATGGCTGTTGGTTTGTGTGCTGCTATGAGTCCTAGTGGTCGCAGCAGTCTGGCTGTCAGTTCATAACGATTTTTGGCACGCAATTTCTTGTCTGTATTTGTGGAGTCTTATGTGAGCGTCTGGATCATCCTGAGTCCGTTCTGTCTGGCTGTGTCCCTGGCTTGTGGATTGTTGACTGGTGGTCTGTATCTGACACATTGTGGAAGGATTCGATTCTTCTGGCATTCATGCAGGTTTACAAAATCCCATGCAAGGACTGCACAAAACACTACATAGGACAAACAGGAAGACAGCTAACAACCCGCATCCATGAACACCAACTAACCACGAAACGACACGACCAGCTATCCCTAGTAGCCATACACTCAGATGACAAACAACATGAATTCGATTGGGACAACACCACTATTATAGGACAGGCCAAACAGAGAACAGCCAGGGAATTCCTAGAAGCATGGCACTCATCCACAAATTCGATCAACAGACACATTGACCTAGACCCTATATACCGGCCACTGCAGTGGACAGCTACTGACAACTGGAAGCGGCAGATTCAAACCAGTATAAATGCCGGAGGAATCAGCACAGAAGCGCTTCACAGGAGGCTCCCAAGCACTGAAGATGTCACCTAGAAAGGGGACGAAACGTTTACAGGAAGAACTCCCAGCTCGGCGAACAGAACCACAACAACGAGCACCCGAGCTACAAATCTTCTCACAAACTTTGAATTTCTTTATATATTTGAATTGGAGCCCGATTCAGCCTCTTCAATACAGCTGAAAGTAACTTTATCATAAAAAGTATGCATTTTTAAGAAGTGTCCAACCCTCCACCTGAGATTAACTTGATTTAAATTAAGTCAAAAGTACTTCAAAAACTATACTCAACAAGTTACTAGTTCAATTGGTGTGCTCCAATATGTATCTTGGTATATTGTCTTTCCAAAAAAATTTTTAAAAAAATATACTGTGCCAATTTCAAAACCTGCATACCAAATTAAATTAGCCTAATTTTAAGAGCATTCTTGAACAAGTACAATTGGTAAAGGCTTGCAATTCATAATTGGGGATAGTATTTTGTTTCGTGCCTGATGAAGACAAATTGTATCTTAAATCAGCATAAAAGATCTCAATCTCAAATGCAAATGTATTTGGGAGTACCTTTAAAGTCCCTGAACATCTACTTCATTTAATCTAGATTATACTGCTTTTGTTGGCAACAAGGAGTGGAATCTCTACCCCTCTATTTTCTTTTGAACTGGAGATCAGCTTTGTGTTTCAGATAACACTCAAAATTTAGCTCTGGATGTATGTTATATTGAAATAATTCCCTTTTTATTTCAAATTTAATGCTCACCGATTTAATTAGGGATGCAGTTTATTTATTTTATCAGAACTTTTTATTTTCAGTGTTGTGAATCTGGAATTTTCCTAATTTGAATACACACATACGAAATAGATGCAGGCACAGACCATTTAGTCCCTTGAGTTGTTCCCCCTTTCAGAAAGATTATAGCTAATCTGTTTATGTTTTGAATTCCACATTAATATATGATTCTTGTCAGGTAAGGGAATCTACCTGTTTTAAAAATATTCGCTGGTCCTGCCCTTCACTGTCTTTTGTGCCAGAGGACTCTGAAGCTGCACAAATTGTCAGGGCAGGAAAAAGTATTCTCCTCTTCTCTCTCCTGAAAGGACAATCCCTGATTTTAAAAGTGCCCCCAGTTCTGATCGACAAGAGGAAATATCCTTTTCAAATCTGCCTAATGCCCATTCAAGATCTTATACACTTCAACAAAATCACTCTTCAATCTTCTAAGCGCCAGCACAGACAATGTTGGCCTGTCCAAGCTATCTAAAGTAAACAGCTCAATCTTGGTATCAGTTTAGCTAACCATCTCTGAACCTCCTCCATAGCTTTCACTTTGTGCAGTAACTTTTGATGTGGCATCTTATCAAGTACTTTCTGGAAATGCACGTCTAATGTGTCCAAAGACTCCCATTTATCCACATCGCATCTGATTCCTTTGAAGAATTCATCAGTTGGTTAAACATAATTTCCTTTTGATGAAACCATGCTGACTGTTCTTGATTAATTTGATGTTTTTCTAAGTGCACAGCTAGAATTTCTTAATGATCGATTCTAACACTTTGTTCACAACAGACATCAAATTGACTAGGCTGCAGTCTCCTGTTTTCTGGATCAGTGGTGCTGGAAGAGCACAGCAGTTCAGGCAGCATCCAACGAGCAGTGAAATCGACGTTTCGGGCAAAAGCCCTTCATCCAGAATCTGATTTCCAACATCTACAGTCATTGTTTTTACCTAGTCTCCTGTTTTCTGCCTCCTTGTACCTTGAATACAGGTGCCATATTTTCTATTATCCAATGCAGTTGAAATCCAGGGAGTTTTGGAAAATTAATGTCAATGTATCTATGACCTCATTAGGATTCTAAGATGAAGTCCATCTGAAGCCAAATACTTGTCTGCCTGTAGTTTCATTCGTATGCTTAATATTACATCTCTAGTCATAGAGTCATAGAGATGTACAGCACAGAAACAGACCCTTTGGTCCAACTCGTCCATGCTGACCAGATAGCTCAACCCAATCTAGTCCCAACTGCCAGCACCTGGCCCATATTCCTCTAAACTCTTCCTATTCATATTCCCATCCAGATGCCATTTAAATGTTGCAATTGTACCTGCTTCCACCACTTCCTCTGGCAGCTCATTCCATACATCTACCTCCCTCTGCATGAGAGGTTGTCCCTTAAATCTCTTTTACCTCTTTCCCCTCTCACCCTAAGCCTATGCCCTCTAGTCTGGACTCCCCCACCCCAGGGAAAATACTTTGTCTATTTATCCTATCCATGTTCCTCATGATTTTATAAACTTCTATAAAGGTCACCCCTCAGCCTCTGACACTCCAGGAAAAACAGCCCCAGCCTATTCAACCTCTCCCTATAGCTCAAATCCTCCAACCCTGGCAACATCCTCATAAATCTTTTCTGGACCATTTCATGTTTCACAACATCTTACTGATAGGAAGGAGACAAGAACTGCATACAATATTCCAACATTGGCCTAACCAATGTCCTGTACATGACCTCCCAACTCCTGTACTCCGTATTTTGACCAATAAAGGAATATGTACCAAAAGCCTTTTTCACTATCCTGTCTACTTGCGACTCCACTTTCAAGGAGCTATGAACCTGCACTCAAAGGTCTCTTTGTTCAGCAACACTCATTAGGATCTTACCATTAAGTGTATAAGTCCTGCTAAGATTTGCTTTCCCAAAATGCAGCACCTCAAATTTATCTAAATTAAACTACATCTGCCACTTTTCAGCCCATTGGCCCATATGATCAAGATCCCGTTGTAATTCTTCGCTGTCCATGACACCTCCAATTTTGGTGTCAACTGCAAACTTACTAACGAAACCTTTTATACTCATATCTAAATCATTTGTATAAATGATAAAAAGTAGTGGACCCAGCACCGATCCCTGTGGCACTCCACTGGTCACAGGCCTCCAGTCTGAAAAACAACCCTCCACCTCCACCCTCTGTCTTCTACCTTTGAGCCAGTTCTGTATCCAAATGGCTAGTTCTCCTTGTACTCCATGAGATCTAACCTTGCTAACCCAGTCTCCCGTTGGAAACCTTGTTGACTGCTTTAATGAAGTCCATTTAGATCACGTCTACTGCTCTGCCCTCTTTGTTACTTCTTCAAAAAAACTCACTTAAGTTTGTGAGACATGACTTCCCAAGCTGAAAATGTGTTGCTGGTTAAAGCACAGCAGGTCAGGCAGCATCCAAGGAACAGGATGACTTCCCAAGCACAAAGCCATGTTGACTATTCCTAGTCAGTCCTTGCCTTTCCAAATACATATATATCATGTCTCTCAGGATTCACTCCAACGAGTTGCACACCACTGACATCAGGTTCACTGGTCTATAGTTCCCTGGCTTGTCCTTACCACCTTTTTTTAAACAGTGGCTCTATGTTAGCCAACCTCCAGTCTTCCGGCACCTCACCTGTGACTATCGATGATACAAATATCTCAGCAAGAGACCCAGCAATCACTTTCCTAGCTTCCCACAGAGTTCTAGGGTACACCTGATCAGGTCCTAGGAATTTATCCACTTTTATGCATTTTAAGACATCGAGCACTTGCTCCTCTGTAATCTGGACATTTTTCAAGATGTCACCATCTATTTCCCTACATTCTATATATTCCATGTCCTTTTCCACAGTAAAGACTGATGCAAAATACTCGTTTAGTATCTCCCCTATCTCCTATGGCTCCACACAAAGGCCACCTTGCTGATGTTTGAGGAACCCTATTCTCTCCCTAGTTACCCTTTTGTCCTTAATGTGTTTGTAAAAACTGTTCGGATGCTCCTTAACTCAATTTGCCAAAGTTATCTCATGTCCCCTTTTTGTCCTCCTGATTTCCCTCTTAAGTATACTCCTACTGCCTTTATGCTCTTGTAAGGATTCGCTTGATCTATCCTGTCAATACCTGACATATGTTTCCTTCTTTTTCTTAACCATACTCTCAATTTCTTTAGTTTTCCAGCATTCCCTATACTTACCAGCCTTTCCTTTCACCCTAACAAGAATATACTTTCTCCGGACTCTCGTTATCTCATTCCTGAAGGCTTCCCATTTTCCAGCCATTCCTTTACCTGCGAACATCTGCCCCCAATCAGCTTTTGAAAGTTGTTGCCTAATGCTGTCAAAATTGGCCTTTCTCCAATTTAGAACTGCAACTTTTAGATCTGGTCTATCCTTTTCCATCACTATTTTAAAACTAATAAAATTATGGTCACTGGTCCCAAAGTGCTCCCCCACTGACACCTCAGTCACCTGCCCTGCCTTATTTCCCAAGAGCAGATCACGTTTTGCACCTTCTCTCTAAGGTACATCAACATACTCAACCAGAAAATTTTCTTATACACACTTAACAAATTCTTCTCCACCTAGACTCTTAACACAATGGCAATCCCAGTCTATGTTTGGAAAAGTTAAAATCCCCTACCATAACCACACTATTATTCTTACAGATAACTGAGATCTCCTTGCAAATTTGTTTGTCAATTTCCCTGTGACTATTAGGGGGTCTATAATATAATCCCAATAAGGTGATCATCTCTTTCTTATTTCTCACTTCCACCCAGATAACATCCCTGGATGTATTTCTGGGAATATCCTCCTTCAGCACAGCTGTAATGCTATCCCTTATCAAAAATGCCACTCCCCCTCTTCTCTTGCCTCCCTTTCTGACCTTCCTGTAGCATTTGTGTCCTGGTACATTAAGCTGCCAGTCATCTCCATCCCTGAGCCATGTTTCTGTAATTGCTATGATATCCTAGTCCCATGTTTCTAACCATGCTCTGAGTTCATCTGTCTTCCCTGTTAGGCCTCTTGTATTGAAGTAAATGCAGTTTAATTTGTCAGTCCTATCTTGTTCTCTGTTTTATTCCCGCCTACCCTGATTGTTTGACTCACTTCTTTTCCCAACTGTACCAGTCTCAGATTTATCTCTCTTTCCTCACTATCTCCCTGGGTCCCACAATGTCCCCAACCCCCACCATACTAGTTTAAATCCTCCCAAGCAACTTTGGCGGCACGCTGGCTCAGTGGTTAGCACTGCTGCCTTACAGCACCAGGGTCCTGGGTTTGATTCCCGCCTGTCTGTGTGGAGTTTGCACATTCTCCCTGTGTCTGCGTGGGTTTCCTACGGGTGCTCCAGTTTCCTCCCACAATCCAAAGATGTGCAGGTCAAGTGAATTGGCCATGCTCAATTGCCCATAGTGTTAGGTGCGTTAGTCAGGGGTAAATGTAGGTTGGGGGAATGGGTTTAGGTGGGTTTCTCTTTGGAGGGAACGGTGTGGACTTGTTGGGCCAAAGGGCCTGTTTCCACACTATAGAGAATCTAATCTAACTCTAGCAAATCTCTCTGCCAGTATATTAGTCCCCTTCCAATTTAGTTGCAACCGTCCTTCTTGTACAGGTCACTTCTACCCCAAAAGAGCTTCCAATGAATCAAAAATTGTGAATCCTTCTCCCATACACCAGATCCTCAGCCATGCATTCATCTGCTGTATCCTCCTGTTCCTGCCCTCACTAGCTCGTAGCACTGGGAATAATCCAGATATTACTACTATCGAGGACCTCCTTTTTAAATTCCTGCCTAACTCTCTATAATCTCCCTTCAGAATATCAACCTTTTCCCTTCCTATGTCGTTGGTTCCAATGTGTACAATGACCTCCTGCTGGCCCTTCTCCCCCTTGAGGACATTTTGCACCCTCCCTGAGACATCCTTGATCCTGGCACCAGGGAAGCAACACATCATTCTGATTTTTCGCTCCTGGCCACAGAAACGTCTGTCTCTATCTCAGACTAAAGAGTCCCCTAACACAATCGATCTCTTGGAAGCCAACGTACCCCTCATTGCATTAGAGCCAGTCTCAATATGAGAAACTTGGCTGATTATGCTACATTCCTCTAAGAATCCATCATCTCCTACATTTTCCAAAACAATAAATCATTTAATCAAGAAAGAACCCGCTCTACTCCCTACTACAAACTTACTGTAAGGCCACGCTTAAAACAACCACTTATCTGTTTCTGTGCTGTGTCCTCTCCTCCAAGATCAGTTGTGAATTTCATTGTTTGTTAATTTTCCCAAATGCACTCCAATATCCAGCGATACATGGATTAAAACAGCAAAGGCAGTAACTGTGCAGGTTCACTGCTCTGTCAGTTAGCAGTGTGGGTTTCTTTCTCTTTCTCTTTCTTGCACTGACCTCATCCTGTGCTTTCTTTGTCTGTAGCTCTCCCTTTTAAAAGTGCTGTTGTTTTGACTTTTTTTTCCTACGAAGTTCCAAAACAATGCAACAGCATATAAAATAGTAATTGCTGCTCCTGGAATTTGAAGAAATCACCTCCAACACCTATAATACCTCCAAAAAGGAGCAGCTGTTACAGCCAGAAATTTTTCCTGTCCTCCATCTTGGTCTAGTGATTTGTAATTTTGCAAAGTTTATCTTTGAACTCCTGAATTACAACTGTTCCAGTAATATTTGTTGTATTTTCTATAGTGAAGACAGAAGTAAACATTTGTTCATTTCATCAATTATTTCCTTTATATTGTCTCTTAATTCCTATTCTTACTCTCTAGAGGATCAATACATCTTTTACTTACCCTTTTCTTTTTTGCATATGTCAGATACTCTTATTTTTTATATACTTAACTAGCTTCCTCGTGTATTCTAATTTATATCACCTGATTTTAACCTGTTAGTTATTCTCTACCATTCTTTTTTAATCTGACTGAGTAATATCTGACAAGGTGGTTGAACCTGCTTCCAAAAATTATCTTAAAGACAACTGAGCAGGTCCTTGAAGATGAGGAGCTTGATAGGATTATTGACAAAAAAAAGGCGCTGGTAACTAAGCCTGACTGCTGTGTCAAAGAGGAGAAAGTGAGGTCTGCAAATGCTGGAGATAGAGCTGAAAATGTGTTGCTGGAAAAGTGCAGCAGGTCAGGCAGCATCCAAGGAACAGGAGATTCGACGTTTCGGGCATAAGCCCTTCTTCAGGAATGAGGAAAGTGTGTCCAGCAGGCTAAGATAAAAGGTAGGGAGGAGGAACTTGGGGGAGGGGCGATGGAGATGTCCATCGCCCCTCCCCCAAGTCCCTCCTCCCTAGCTTTTATCTTAGCCTGCTGGACACACTTTCCTCATTCCTGAAGAAGGGCTTATGCCCGAAACGTCGAATCTCCTGTTCTTTGGATGCTACCTGACCTGCTGCGCTTTTCCAGCAACACATTTTCTGCTGTGTCAAAGAGCCAGCACAGGCACAAGAGCTAAATCACTTCCTCCTATACTGTAGGTTCCACTGATTCCATGTCTGGGAAGTAGCTTGGGATTCTGGCATTGTGTTCAAGAATTAGGTTTGCTTTTCAATGCGTATGGTTTATTTTGTTAACCTTCTTGACATGCTAAGAAAGTGATAAATAACATTTGTTTCTTGTGCTGATTATTTGCTATGGATTTGTAGATGTCTGTACTGGTGCAGAAATCAGAATATAATGTTTCAACATGATAAGAGAGTGTATGTAGAAAAGTGAGTTAGTTTACTTTTTAGGCTTCGTAACCCTCAGGATTGAGAGATGTTACAGATGAGCAGTATTAAACAGTAAGCCGAGAAGGAAAAGGGAAAAACACATGCAGACATTGCATCCTTCTTAGACGGTGCCTCAGGATCAAAGATTACTTGCTGCAGCTCCAGTTCGATGATTTGAGATGACCAATAAGTCTAATGTGCCAAGTGATGCCGGTGGTACATGAAGGCTTGAATACATATGTTTTCCTTTGGATGCTTGTGCATGCCTCAATGCTTGTCTATGATTCTATGAGCAGCATGTAGTGCCTCAAAGTCTGCAATAAAGGTGCAGGCCAGCATCTTTCAGACTGATGGTTTGCCTCCTTGTCATCAGATCCCTGACCCACTTCACTTAAAGCCTTTACCTTCAGGATTTTCATGATTCCCGTGTTCAAACTATGTTTTATTTAAAATGTGCTTTTCATTTCGTTGATTCCTGTAATTATACATTCCTTTGTCTCCTACTGTCATTTTTTTGTCTCTTTGGGACAGGTCACCTTTTTGCCATGTCTTTCCCTAATTCCCTTTTCCTTGTGTTCCTTCTTAAATGTGATTCATCTTTCCAATAATCTGTTCTGATGACTCGTCATAATGACTAAAAGATCAATTGGTTCATCTTTGCACAGATGGTGCAAGTCCTGCAGTACTTTCATTTTAAAATTTTATTTAAAGCCTCCCCAGTTTGCCTCAAATACTGACTCTGTGCTCATCTCTAATTGTACATGTTTACAAGACTTCCTCTCCCTTTTTTTCCAGGCAATATGGGCTGTTCCTGAAAGTAAACGAAATGAATGTATGTACAAAGGAAAGTCGAGAGAGGTATGTTCTACAATTAATATTGTATGCAGTGGTAACTAACTACCTTTATAGCTGTCGTCAACAATGGTTTATAACAATGTGGAGTCCTAGCACATAGGAACATTCTGAAGTGACTTCAGGTTTATTAGAACAATCTACTATTTATTCAGAAATATACAACAAAATTAAGATTTGTGTCCAAGGACTTTCCATAAACTGTTAATTATCATTAGTCTGTTCCTGGGTATTCCCAAAGAAGTGAAAGATCTCAACTCTTGAACATAAATGATATTCATTCATATCAGAAAAAAATTGTTCTGTAAAAACGAAAGCAAAATTTTGTTTTTGTGAGAGTTCCAAGTTTTTACAGCACATGAAAAGGCCCTTTGGTCTATCTTGCTGATGTTCAAAATCCATCCATTCCAATCCTATTTTCCAACATTTAACCCATAGCATTGTATGCTATGGCATTTCAAGTGGATTCATCTGAATTAGTTTTTAAATGTCTTGAGAGTTCCTGCCTCTACCATCCTTTTAGACAATGAGTTCCAGATGTTCTCAACCCTTTATGTGAAATCAATTTTTCTCAAGTGTCCTCTGAACCTCCTGATCCTTACTTTAAAACACAGCCCTGGTTATTTACCCTTCTAATAAGGGACAAATCTCTCTCTATCTACTCTAATTATGCCCATCAAAACTTTGTACAGCCCAATCAGATCACTCCTCAGTCTCTTCTGGTGTAACGAAAATAATCTCTGAACTTGCTTCATAACTGAAACACTCCAGTCCAGGCAACGTCCTGCAGAATCTCTTCTGTATCCTTTCTAGTGCGATCACATCCCTCTTATAGTGTGGCACATAGAACTGCACACAGTTGTCCAACTGTGGTTTAACTAATGTTGTATGCAGCTCCATCGAGTCCTCCTTGTTCTTGTATTCGATGCCTTGACTGATTAAGGCAAGTATCCCATATGCCTTCTTAACCACCTTATCTGCCTGTCCTGCTCCCTTCAAGGATCTATGGACATTCACACCATGGTCCCTGTGATCCTCTGTATCTCCTTGGGGTCCTACCATTCAAATCTACCACCTTACCTGTTCACTGGTGTATGGTCACAAGTTGCCCACAGCAGTTTTTCATATGTGAACATAGGTAGGGAATATCAGAAAGCTATTGAGGTAACCATGAAGCTTAATTCCACTCTGCTTTTCAGTTTCACAATCCTATGTTATTGTGATGAAACTCAGGAGCCAAGAGTGATGCTTTTGCTTTTCATCCATACCACAGGGTTTCTGAGAGCAGACCCTGAATTTTCATTCCTGAGATTTCAGATTTGTGAAAATTTCAGCATCTCAAACCTGACTTGGAGGGTAAAGGGCCAGAAATTATTCTGCATAGCTGAATTTCATTTCGAGGAGATGTGTATAAACTAGAGTTACAGAAACAGATGGAGATAGCAGGTTGGTTACTGGGTGCAAAGGTGGGTTGTGGGAATGGCCTGCTTTGGTGATCTAGGGTTTTGCTGCAGCTATTTGAAATTTAAATTATGAAACAAAAGACAGTCTCCATTCCTCTCACCCCATCACCTCACCTTGCACTTCACATCCATCTCATGACCTCCACCCACCCAATGTCATCTCATTTCCACCGTATCAACCTATGGTCTTTATCCATCCCATAGTCTTTTTATAGCCGCCATGCCAACTTAGTATCAACTCATGTCAACCCATAAGCCTCACTACTCTTTGCCCTTAGAACCTCCTTGCCAACACACCTAGTATTTTCCATGGCCAGGATCTATGCTGACGTTAAATAAAATGTTATTAAGTACAATTAATGAATTCATTATTTAAGAAAAGAACACTTAAAAAAAGGCATTCCGTGCATTTAAATTCTTTCAAGTACTTAATCCTTTATAAAATAATTCATTGTATTCATATCCCCACTTTCAAAACTTCAAGTACTTGATGTTTTCCGGCAAACTGAGAGTTTACAGGCACCCACTGTATATTGATAGTTTATGAAATCTGTCAAGCAGCTCAAATCCTGTAGTATTAGTCCTCAGACTTATGTTAGCTGGTAAAGAAAATCTGTTTTACTGCTATTTTATTGTAAGTTTTTTTTCCCCAAAAGCTTAAGGCCAGCAGATTTGAAAGCTTTGACAAATACATAATTTTTGTGAAATTATGCACATACTTTTCACAAGCTCAAATCTGTTTTGGCAATCTTACAGAGCACCCTTTTGCCTTTTATGCCATTCAGCAAAGCTTATTTTGCCAAAACATGTATCTAGATTCAGTATGTCATATGTCTTTTTTAATTATTGCAATCTTGACTGCAGCATTACATTTTGTGAAATGAATAGATCATTTAAACTTATTAATAAAATTATACTTTTGTTCTGGATTGATAACCATGTTGAAATTGATGCTCAGTTTTACTTTTAGGAGAGATTGATGCCAGTTTCTCTAGTACAGCATAATTTTGGCATTCTCTAGAATGAGAGCTAGTTGCCCTTCGGTGATAATTTTGACACTTCATTGTCCTTTGATGTTGTTATGAGTGTGTTTACGAAAGACTGAATGCTGTTCTCATCTGAAAGATTACAATCACCTGTGTATATGACTAATGGCAGTCCCAGAGTGTACTGGAAAATTGAAAATATATGACAGTTGGCTGTGAAATGGATACCTGAATTGGTTGCTATCTTGATAACAATTTGAATTTAACTGATCAGTTTAAATTATGCCCCAGGATACTAAAGCCCGATAGAGTTTGAATTTATTGTTTAGCCAGCATTGAACCAATGAGACAGTTCAATGTTGGGGATATAAAAATGCAGAAATTTTGAAAATTGCAGAAAGAGCAACTGCCATCGAGAGAGATCCAAGAAATTAAGAAACACTCTCTCTATTAAAGGTATCTCTCCATATGAAACATATTTGCAGTAAATAGAAAGGTGATGGCCCAGGGAATTCAGTAGCTGGAAGAGTGAAGTCACACAAGATGACAGCAGCTGTGTGGTTTTGAAATTAAGTTGATGTAATTTTAATAAGTCTCTTATAGAGTCATAGAGAATACAGCACAGTAACAGACCCTTCAGTCCATCTCATCTGTGCTGACCAGATAACCTAACCTAAACTAGTCCTATTTGCCAGCACTTGGCCCATATCGCTCCAAACCCTACCTATTCATATACCCATCCAGATGCCATTTAAATATTGCAATTGTATCATCCTCCACCACTTCCTCTGGCAGCTCATCCCATACATGTACCACCCATTTGCGTAAAAAAGTTGCCCCTTAGATCCCTTTTATAGCTTTCTCCTCTCAACCTAAACCAATGCCCTCAAGGTCTGAACTCCCCCACCCCATGGAAAAGACTTTGTCTATTTACCCTATCCATGCCCTTCATGATTTTATCAACCTTTTATGAGGTCACCCATCACCCTTGACGCTCCAGGGAAAACAGCCCCAGCCTCTCCCTATAGCTTAAATCCTCAAACCCTGGCAACATCCTTGTAAATCTTTTCTGAACCCTTTGCAAGTTTCAAAACATTTTTCCAACAGGAAGGAGACCAGAATTGCACACAATGTTCAAAGGTGGCCTAACCAATGTCCTGTACGGCTGCAACATGACCTCCCCACTCAATGCAGTGACCAATAAAGGAAAGCATACCAAATATCTTCTTTACTCTCCTATCTGACTCCACTTTCAAGAAACTATGAACCTGCACTCCAAGGTCTCTTTGTTCAGCAACACTCCCTCGGACTTACCATTAAGTGTGTATTAAGTCTTGCAACAGTATATTGTTATAGAATTGAAGGCAGATAATAAGCAGTTAAGAGAAAGGGATGTTTAGAGTTGTGAATAGTTATTGTTTAATGTTCAGTTTTAGAGTAAAAAAAATTGATATTAACTTTTTCAGTAGTGGAATTTGGGAATTCTGTCATTTATTTTAACAGATTACGAGGCGAGGTGAGCTTTTCTGGGTGTTTGGTTTAATTAACAGAAGGGTTCACCGCCATGTCATAACAATATAACAAGTGCCTAAGCTATAGCTCCTTGATCAGAGGAGTAGACCAATCTGTAAATCATACCTGTCCTTATGCTTATATAATATTTTATTTCAATTTTAAAATACATTTATGTTCTGTCATTGACTGAGGGAATAGTAATCACAAAATGAGTAAACCATATTGATATTGCATCTTACTTTGTAGCCCAACTGCAGCAGTAAAAGTCCCTTACAGTTTTCTATCCTTCTGAATTTCATATCACCCATAATTGGATCTGAATTCAGAGTCATAGAGTCCTACAGCATGGAGACAGGCCCTTTGGCCCAAACTGGTCAATGCTGACCAAAATGGCCATCCATTCTATTTCCCTGCACATATCTTTCTAAACCTTTCCTATTTTTTTTCCAAATGCTTTTTAAATGTTGTTCATCTACCCGCCTCAACCATGTCCACTGGCAGCTTATTTCATAAGCATAACTCCCTCTGTGTGTTTAAAAAAAGTTGCTCTTCAGGTTCCCATTTATTCTTTCCCCTCTAACTTTAAACTGATGCCCTCTAATCCTTGATTCCCAACTCTGGGAAAAAGGCTGAGTGCATTCACCCTATCTGTACTTCTCATGATCTTCTACACTTCTTTAAAATCCCTGCTCAGTCGCCTACGCTCTAAAGAAAACACTCATAGCTTGTCCAGACTCTACTCATAACTCACACTCTTCAGTCCTGGCAACAACCTTGTAAGTTTCTTCTGCACTCTTTCTAATTTCATAACATCCTTTCTATAACAAGATGACCAAAACTGAACACAATTCTCCAAGTGTGGCCTCACTAACATCCAGTACAACTGCAAATTCCCAACTTCTATATTCAGTGACCTGACTGATGAAGTCCAGTGTGCCAAAAGCCTTCTTCACTGCCCTACCTATGACTTCACTTTCAGAGAACTGTGCACCTGAACTCCAAGGTCTTTCTGTTCTACTACACTCTTTAAGGCCCTGCCATTCACCGTGAAGCTCCTACCTTGATTTGACTTTCCAAAAGGAGAAAGTGAGGACTGCAGATGCTGGAGATCAGAGCTGAAAATGTGTTGCTGGAAAGGCACAGCAGGTCAGGCAGCATCCAAGGAGCAGGAGAATCAACGTTTTGGGCATCAGCCCTTCTTCGGGACTTTCCAAAATGCAAGATCTCACACTTTCCTATATTAAACTCCATTTGCCACTTCTTGGCCTACTTTTCCAGCTGATCAAGGTCCTGCTACAATTTCTGATATCCTTCCTCACTGTCCAAGATGCCTCATATTTTCGTGTCATCTGCAAACTTACTAATCATGCCATGGATATTCTCATCCAAATCATTGATATAGATAACAAACAGCAAGGGGCCCAGCACCAACTCCTGAGGCACTCCACTAGTCACAGGCCTCCAGTCCGGCAAGCATTCTGCCAGTATTACCCTCTGCTTCCTACCATCAAGCCAATTGTGTATCCCATTTGCTAGGTCCCCCTGGATTCCATGCATCTTCCAGACAGCCTACCCTATGGTACCTTATCAAAGGCCTTACTGAAATCCAAATAGACTACATCTATCGCCCTACCCTTGTCAACATTCCTGATTACTTCACCAAAGAACTCTAACAAATTTGTGAGGCATGATCTCCCACACACAAAGTCATGCTGGCTATTCCTAAACAAACCCTGTCTTTCCAAATGTGTGTATATCTTGTCTCTCAGAATCTTCTCACGTAACTGGTCTATACTTACTTGGTCTATAGTTCCCAGCTTTGTCTGTTGACGTTAATCTGTGAGTCGTATTAGTTGGTAAAGGGCACCCATTGTCTTCAAGATTTTTAGCTAATTATTTTTTTCATTGTAGACTGATTGCCGCAACTACATACGCATTCTCCAGCGTTTAACTGAAACTAGAATGTACGTTTGTGGAACAAATGCATTTCAGCCGACATGTGATTATATGGTCAGTACACCTGTAGAGATTAGCATCACATTCACTGGATTAATATTTGAGTTTAGAATTTTGCACTGAAGTGAGATGAGTTCAGATCAATTCACATTGTGAATTTTTTTCAGCTTATTTCATACCATACAATTTAACTGAAGTAAAGTATTAACAAAGAATTGATATTGTAATTTATGTAAAATTGATATGTGAAATCTTACCTGTACAGATCTTACCAGTAGCTAATCTAGTTCTACTTTGTGATAAAAATGAACAATATGAGATATTATCTGCAGCTCATTGCCACAGATTTTGCTGTAGAAATACTAATTTTAATATTATATTTTTTCAACAATAAGCTGGTTACTGAGTATAAAGAAAGCTACATTACAGAACCTATTCAATTACGCTGAAACCTATAGAACATAAAAATGTATTGTGTAACCAAAGTAAAATTCAAAATGTACCTTACACATTGTTATACTGTACTGAATGAGGTGGTATTGCTGAAGTGATATGCAGAAACAGTTTCAATATGTGACATAGATTTTCCTGATTCCTATCTCTGGTTTGTGGTTCGCCAGATACCACAACACTACAATACATCAGACTGAGGTACTAGTGGAGGCAATGTAATTAATTAAGGCCACATTCTCTCTCTTTTTGAAGATTCCTTATACAATTGATTTTGTAATTTCTTTTAGTTAAAACTTCTCCTATTCTCCTTGCCTTCTGTATATTTTGCTCATTTGTTTTCCTTTTCCACCTTGCCCTCCATACTGATACTGAAGGATCTACTCCTGCAGATGTACAGTTTTCAGATAACTTATTTCAAGTGGCCGTTCTCACTTATATCCGAAGGCAGTAAACATGGTTCTACACACATTGACTATGAATGTATGATATCTAACATCTCTCATTGCTCGTGGACTATTCTGTCATCACAGTCGTCACAGTTAAGCCAGATTTTGTTCCCATCAAAGTTCACACATCCATTTTCAAACAAGAATCACATGATAGTGATCCAGACTGAAATGTTTGATTTTTTATTCACTGTCCCATTCCATTTCCTTATCCAGGAGATATGAAACTCAAGCTGGGCCAAATCTAGGTCTCAGGGCAGTTAAAATAGTGTGCTACTCCGCTGTGCATCTTGACTTCCTGGATTTATATCCTTGTGAATTTTGTGCTGGAGGAGGGAAAAAAGAGAATTTTGTACCAAAGTGACAAAAAAAAATTATATCTGTGAATAAAATTGTGTGTTCTTTGCAAAGGATTAAAGTGAGCATCTAAATTGGCTTCCGTACTCACTGTATAAGAATTCATTGAATGATTGGACTACCTGTCCTTTCTTTTGTTCCAAACTACATTGTTATAAGAAGTCCTGTTCACACATTGTCATTGCAATCTTACCTCCATAGAACTTGACATACACAAAATAACACATCTGTTATTTGATAGGTAATTAACAATGGCAAAATTGAACTGGAAAATAAGCCAGAAGAGAGTAAAGGACAGTGCCCATTTGATCCTACTCAGAGATATGCCTCTTTGATGGTTGGTACGTAATGTAAATGATCATCTTTGGAAATATTTTTGTTGATTTGTAGTTCTTGCACTGTAAGTAAGAGAGAATTTTCATTTATTCTTGACCTTGAAGGGGAGGCAGTGGCATCTTGTTAATGTCACCAGACTAGCAATTCAGACTAGTAATCCAAAAGTTCTAGGGTCAAAGGTTCAAATCCCATTGGGGTAGTTGGTGAAATTTGGAAGTGATTTTAAACAAAATTCTGAAATTGGAGATTGCAATGTTCCATGTAACTGCAGTTGATTGTGGTAAAAACATATTTGGTTCACTAATATCCTTTTGGGAAGGACATCAACCTTGTTGTTTTCAATCTGATCTGGCCTACATGTCATTCCAGACCCATAGCAATATGGTTGCCTCTTAAATACCCTCAGTAATTAGGGACAGATAATAAATGCTGGCCTGGCTCACATCACATGAATTAATTAAACTAAAATTAAGCTTGTGTCTAAGGAATTACTTCTGTAATTACTACCCTATGTTATGTAGATATACAGTCAGCACAATGCCAGAAACAACAGTTTAGATAAATGGCCTGTTAATATATTTTTGTTCATAGCCACAGAGGCAGAATGTTTACCAGGACACATGACACCTTTTGTTCTTTGGAAAGTGCCATGAGATCTTTTACGTGCACCTGAACAGGTGGAGGGCTTCAGCTGCCAAATTACAGCAGTACAGAACAGATAGTAGTGTAATTAAATGCGAGATTAAAGATGCAATCATGTCTAGATGGAACCTTAAACTAGAGCTGATGAATAGGTTAATGGATTATGTGTTACCAATGCTGAGATAAGAGTGCAACATTAAAAATGTTCATTTTGATCCATTTATTTGTGCATAGATGCACCAACACTGCAGTTGTAACAAGAAGTGATTGAAACAGTTTCAGTGGGTATTTGGGATGCAAAGCTGTAATTACTTCTTGTAATACATTCTGTACACTTTATTGTTCTGAAATTCGATGGGGCTGAATTTCAAATGCCAAAGTTTCTAAATTTAGTGAAAGTCCTTATTGCAAAACAGACTTGTTTTCTGGATCTGATCAAGAATAAACTATTGTTCCTGTTTACTAGATTCCCTACTATAATGGGATTGGTTCAGTTGGCAAGACAGTGGCTTTATGATGTAAAGTGTGCTAATATTGCAGGTTGGTTTCCCATCCCAGTGAGGTTATCTTGAAGGTTCTGCACTTCAATGTCTCCCCTCACCTGAAGCGCGGTGTCCTTTGGGTGAAACCATCACTAGTTGTCTCTAATGAGAGAGCAACCCTGTGGTCCTCTGGAACTATAGCAACTTTACATTATCTGTACATCATATCTGAAGCAACATTGTGTTGCTCCACTTGGTAGTGGCATTATCCACAAATGCAGAACCAACATGAGAAGCATCACTAATAATGGACAAAAACTTTATTGGAATTTAGACTCCAAAGCTGATAACATTTCTTTGCCCAGAAAATTGCTGACTCTGGAATTCTGAAGTGAAACTTGAGAATAGTAGAAATGCTGTGTAGTTCGAGGTTGAGCAGTATTTTGTACAATACATTAGGTCTAGAAGCAATAGAACAAAATGGAGCAGATAAGTGAGAGAGTTCTGCCTGGTGTGGTATTGCACCAAGAAAGCAATTTTTTTTTAGATCAGCCCTGATGTTGGCTTGTCGTCAGCTAATATAATTGCAACATATAAAAGGCATCTGGATCGGTGTATCAATAGGAAGGGTTTGGAGGGATATAGGCAGGGTGCTGGCAGGTGTGACTAGGTTGGGTTGGGATACCTGGTTGGCATGGATAAGTTGGACTGAAGGGTCTGTTTCTGTGCTGTACATCTCTATGACTCGATGGATAAGAAGAATGGGAAGGTGTAATTTCCTCAACATCCACCAGTTGTGTTGTGGACCTGTCCCACTCCTCTATACATACATATATCACACATGCATACACACACACACACACACACACACACACACACACACACACAGAGGCTCTCGTGCTCTCTGTCTCCCCAGCAGTCACGTAGACACCTTCTGTGCACCTACAGAGGACAGACAAGGCCTCTGGTTAAAGTCAAATCTGAATGACAGCATGTCAGATAGTACAGCATTCCCTGCACCGCAGTGGAGTCTCTGCCATGCAGTTGGAACACATGCACTTTTGACCCCTCTGAGAGTCCTACTACAGAGTCATACCTGACACCTATTTCAACATTAATCTCATGCTTCAAGAGAGATGAATAGAAAGAATGTGTGTCATTTAGATTAAAAGCTGGATAAAGATGTAATGAGATTCAAATATTCAATTAGCCAGCTGGAAACAGTAGAATGATTAGAAGTTGGAAATGTAACTCCCATTCTAATAAATTTGAATTTATTGACATTGCAAGGTGTGACAGCTGTAGTTTCTATTGTTATTTAGATTAACATAATTTCATGTATTTTAGATGGAGAATTCTACTCTGCAACAGCCAATAACTTCCTTGGCACTGAGTCTATTCTATTGCGTAGCCTGCAAAACAACCTGAGGTCTGAAAACTGGATTTCCTGGCTAAATGGTGAGCACAATTCTTGTGTGTGATGCTGAAAGTCCCCAGTGGGTTCTTTTCACCATTCTGAGTTTTATTTCATTGTTTGGGCAGGAAGCACAGTGGAGAAGGTGTAAACTTTTGGTTTGTTATGTCAACTACAACATTGAAAGGAAAAAGCTAGAGGAATTTTGTTCACTGATTATTTGTTTTTATTTTGCTGCAGATAGGCTGCTTAACAATGCAATAAAATGAAACCAACCAATTTTTATTTGGTGCTTTTGGGAATTAAAGCACTTCTTTAAACATTTTTGGTTATTAATAATGCTGTTACAAATAGGATTATCTTGAACTTACTCAAAAGCTGAAACATAGGAGTTTGTGAAAAGTCTCCCTGTATCATTAAAGTGAGAAGTTTTTATTGAGAAGTGTGAGAACCGAAGCTCACTGTTCAATAATTTCAGTCCGAGTCAAATTCTGAAGCAGTCTTTATTCATACGTTCTTGCAAGCCCGGGTGACCACAAAGTAGGCACACTTCTGAATAATATTATTGCACATTTATTCAGTTTTCTATGAGCCTCCCTGTACCTCCCTTTTTCCTCATATGTGACAGTTGTATTGCTCTGTGCATCTGCTAATCTAATTGGCTTACCACATCTGTCTGTGGCCTGTTGTTAGTGTTTACTGCAGCCCCCCCGCCGTGCCCCCTGCCCCTTGATAGCTGGGTCTTATTACTTTTGCTGATGCAACACTAGGTCTTATTTGGTTATCTTGTTCATGCTAACTCCCTATGTGCGTGACAATTGCAGCTGTCATGTCAATGCATCTGTTTCTACCAGTCAACCACCTCCCTTTTCAGTTAGTTATTTCTTGGTATACACCCTCATGATTCCGCCTTGCGATTTCTGCAGAAACAACAACATTTGCAAGCGCCTCTCACAATTTCCCCTTTTTAAAAATAATTATTGTTTTCTGCATTTCTCTCATATGTCACCCCCAAATTTGCAAGCATCATCCCTGAGACTTCGTCCATCATGGCCTAAAGGTCACTTATCCCCTCATTGTTCAAGAGGTAGAGTTCCTCTGCCTTTTAGGGTCATCTGTTTTGCCAAGGCTATCTCAATCACCCTTTGGGTTAGTCCCCGTACACAAGGTATGATACAACAACCAATTCTACCAGTACCCCTGCTACCACTATCAGGGAGGTGAGGACGGAGACTACCACTCCCTTCCATTTCCCAAACCATGATTCCAGACATCCCATGAGTGATGTGTCTACTCCTGAATTCTCAGCCAGTTCTTCCGCCAAGGTGGTCAATCCTCGCAAGGCACGAGGGATTGACCCGTCAGGTGCTGTATTATTTCAAATAAAAGTACAACAGCTCTCTCCTAACATCACGCATACACCCCCTTTTTCAGCTAAGATCACATCTAAGGCCATTCTGTTTTTCAGGCCAATCTACTGGTTGTATCAAGCTGTTCTGCTATGCCTTTGACTGCATCCCTAGTGTAATTGATGAATCTTTGTTGATTATAGAAAATATAGTTTATCCAGTCCACATTCTTGTTGATCGTTATCCACCAGAATAGAGCCGATTCAAAACCTGCGACAATCTGGTTACGAGCCTTGTACTCATCCGGTACCCCTCCAGGAACTCTTATAGGGTCTAGATAAATTCTATTATCAAAAGAAGTGTCTAATAATGATTTTTTGCTCCTCCCCCTTTTTATTGCTATCTTCTCCTTTTCAAATGCCAAGGTGAATGGGATTGCCAATTGTACAATTGCACAACCCTCTCCAATCTGGAGGTAGGGTGGGTCTCAATATTTTGCCTCCATAGTACCACCACAGGTCCGCTTGGGGAACCTTCAGTGCTGAGTAGTTCTCTCCCTTGTCCATTTCGGTGACATTATCAATTTCTATCATAATTTCAGCTCCCCCAAGTCTCTGGATGGATTTGTACCTTGTCTCTGTACACATGACATAGAACATAGAACATAGAACATAGAAGGATACAGCGCAGTACAGGCCCTTCGGCCCTCGATGTTGCGCCGACCGAATCCTACCTAACCTATACTAGCCCAATAACTTCCAAATGCCTATCCAATGCCCGCTTAAATGACCATAAAGAAGGAGAGTTCACCACTGATACGGGCAGGGCATTCCATGAACTCACAACCCGCTGTGTGAAGAATCTACCCCTAACCTCTGTCCTATACCTACCACCCCTTAATTTAAAGCTATGTCCCCTAGTAACACCTGACTCCATTAGCGGTAAAAGGTTCTTAGTATCTACCCTATCTAAACCCCTAATCATCTTATACACTTCTATCAGATCTCCCCTAAACCTTCTCTTCTCCAATGAGAACAGCCCCAAGTGCCTCAGCCTTTCCTCATAAGATTTTCCTACCATTCCAGGCAACATCCTGGTAAACCTCCTCTGCACTCGTTCTAAAGCTTCCACATCCTTCCTATAGTATGGCGACCAAAACTGCACACAATACTCCAGATGAGGCCGCACCAGAGTCTTATACAACTGCAACATGACCTCAGGACTCCGGAACTCAATTCCTCTGCCAATAAAGCCCAGTACACCATATGCCTTCCTCACAGCACTATTTACCTGGGTGGCAACTTTCAGAGATCTGTGTACATGGACACCAAGATCCCTCTGCTCATCCACACTACCAAGTAGCCTACCATTAGCCCAGTAATCCATCATCTTGTTATTCCTACCAAAGTGAACGACTTCGCACTTAGCTACATTGAATTCCATTTGCCACATTTCCGCCCAGCTCTGCAACTTATCTATATCCCGCTGTAACCTACCACTTCCTTCCTCACTATCCACAACTCCACCGACTTTTGTGTCATCCGCAAACTTGCTTACCCAGCTTTCAAGTCCTTCCTCTAGATCATTTATAAAGATAACAAAAAGCAATGGTCCCAAAACAGATCCTTGTGGTACACCGCTAGTAACTGCGCTCCAAGATGAACATAATCCATCAACTACTACCCTCTGTCTCCTTCCAGCCAGCCAATTCCTAATCCAAACCTCTAATGTATCCTCAATGCCATACCTCCGAAGTTTTAGCATTAGCCTACCATGGGGAACCTTATCGAACGCCTTACTAAAATCCATATACACAACATCTACTGCTTTACCCTCATCCACTTCCTTGGTCACCTTCTCAAAGAACTCAATAAGGTTTGTGAGGCACGACCTGCCCTTCACAAAACCATGCTGGCTATCCCTGATCACGTTATTCCTACCCAGATGTTCATAAATCTTATCCCTTACCATTCTCTCTAAGACTTTGCCCACCACTGAAGTCAGACTCACTGGCCTATAGTTGCTAGGGCTATCCCTACTCCCTTTCTTGAACAATGGGACCACATTCGCTATCCTCCAGTCCTCTGGTACTATTCCTGTTGACAACGACGACATAAAAATCCAGGCCAATGGCTCTGCTATCTCCTCCCTAGCTTCCCATAGGATCCTGGGGTAAATGCCATCAGGCCCAGGAGACTTATCTATATTCATTCTTTCCAATATTCCCAAAACCTCTTCCCTGCATATTTCCAGGGCATCCATTCTAATTATTTGTGATTCCATATTCACATCAGCAACAGTGTCCTGTTCCTGAGTGAATACTGAGGAAAAGTACTGATTTAATGTCTCTCCAATCTCCTCCGCCTCCACACACAACTTCCCACTACTATCCTTGACTGGACCGATACCTACCCTAGTCATCCTTTTATTCTTGACATATCTATAGAAAGCCTTTGGGTTTTCCCTAATCCTACCAGCTAAAGACTTTTCATGTCCCCTTCTCGCTTCTCTTAGCTCCCTCTTTAGCTCCTTCCTGGCTACCTTATAACACTCAATCGCCCCTACTGAACCTTCACGCCTCATCTTTACATATGCCGCCTTCTTCCCTTTCACAAGGGACTCCAATTCCTTACTAAACCACGGCTGCCTCACAAGGCCCTTTACACCATGCCTGACTGGTACATACCTATTGAGGACACGCAGTAGCTGCTCCTTGAACACTCCCCACATCTCATTAGTGTTCTTCCCTTGAAGCCTGTTTTTCCAATCCACACATCCTAAGTCATGCCTCACTGCATCATAATTTCCCTGCCCCCAGCTATAGCTCTTGCCCTGCGGCACACGATTATCCCTCTCCATCACTAAAGTAAAAGTCACCGAGTTGTGGTCACTGTCCCCGAAGTGCTCACCTACCTCCAAGTCTAACACCTGGCCTGGTTCATTACCTAGAACCAAATCCAATATAGCCTCCCCTCTTGTTGGCCTGTCGACATATTGTGTCAGGAAACCCTCCTGCACACATTGGACAAACACCGACCCATCTAATGAACTCGAGCTATAGCTCTCCCAGTCAATATCTGGGAAGTTAAAGTCCCCCATAACAACCACCCTGCTACCTTCACTCTTTTCCTGAATCATCCTCGCAATATTATCCTCTACTTCTCTAGGACTATTAGGAGGCCTGTAGAAAACACCTAACAGGGTGACCTCACCTTTCCTATTTCTAACCTCAGCCCAAACTACCTCAGATGGCAAGTCCTCTTCCATCGTCCATTCCACTGCTGTGATACTGTCTTTGACAAGTAATGCCACGCCACCCCCTTTTTTACCCCCATGTCTGATCCTACTAAAACATTTGAACCCTGGAACGTGCAACAGCCATTCTTGTCCCTGTTCTACCCACGTCTCTGTAATGGCCACAACATCGAAGTCCCAGGTACCAACCCACGCTGCAAGTTCACCTACCTTATTCCTTATACTTCTGGCATTGAAGTATACACACTTCAATCCACCTTTCTGGTTACAGGCACCCTCCTTAGAGATCGCTGCATTATTCCTAACCTCCCTACACTCAAGGTCCTGTACCCTAAAGCTACAGTCCTGGTTCCCATGCCCCCGCGAGTTAGTTTAAACCCTCCCAAAGAGCACTAGCAAACCTCCCCCCAAGGATACTGGTGCCCCTCAGGTTCAAGTGTAGACCATCCTTTTTATAGAGGTCCCACCTTCCCCAGAAAGGACCCCAGTTATCCAGAAACCGGAATCCCTCCCTCCTGCACCATCCCTGTAGCCACGCATTTAACTGCTCTCTCTCCCTGTTCCTCGACTCTCTATCACGTGGCACGGGTAACAAACCAGAGACTACAACTCTGTTTGTTCTAACTCTGAGCTTCCAACCTAGCTCCCTGAAAGCCTGCCTTACATCCTCACCCTTCTTCCTACCTATATCGTTGGTGCCAACGTGGACCACGATCTGGGGCTGCTCCCCCTCCCCCTTAAGGACCCGGAAAACACGATCAGCGACATCACGTACCCTTGCACCTGGGAGGCAACATACCAAACGTGAGTCCCTGTCGCCCCCACAAAACCGTCTGTCTGTACCCCTCACTATCGAGTCCCCAAGAACAATTGCTCTACCTTTCTCCACCCTACCCTTCTGAGCAACGGGGCCAGGCTCCGTGCCAGAGGCCTGAACCTCGTTGCTTACCCCTGGTAAGTCATCCCCCCACAAGTATCCAAAACGGTATACTTGTTCTTGAGGGGAATGACCGCAGGGGGTCCCTGCACTGTCTTCCTCCTCCCACTCCCCCTCACTGTCACCCATCTATCTTGAACTTTCGGAGTAACTACTTGCCTATAGCTCCGATCTATGACCTCCTCTGCCTCCCGAATGATCCGCAGTTCATCCAACTCCAGCTCCAGTTCCCTAACACGGGTTTGGAGGAGCTGGAGATGGGTGCACTTCTTGCAAGTGTACTCAGCAGGGACGCTAATGGCTTCCCTCACCTCATACGTGTGATTTCTGACTGCGGCTGAAAACGTAGGGGAGCTTTTAAGTCTTTCTTCTCCAAGGGAGGGAACATTAAAGATAGGGAAGTAAAATTCCTATCATTCTATGCAGTCTTATCCTGATACAGGGCCATCATACATTTCATGCCCTTCCTGTCTTGCTTCCACTCAAGCGGAAAAGGGGACGACCTGGGCCACTGGTCTACCAGAGGCACATGCATAGCAGTTGCTCTTATTCAGACTTTTTACAGTATACTTTACCTATTCAAACCAGGCATTACCACCTTAGGGTCTTCGGGAGGGGTGAAATCTTGTATTTTATTTTCTAGTTGTTCTGCCCATTTCCCCTTTCCTACGCTAATTTGGAAACAACAGCCCGAGAAATCCTTCCCGTTTGTTTTCATTTCTATCCCAAATGTTTCATTTAATTGTGCCTGACAGGTGCCCCCCCCCCCCAGAATCACTTCGTGCCATGTGGTTTTCTTTATCGTTAAGTATATTGGGTTACACTTTTTATCAGGACAATCGAGAGCTGGTCGGAGCTGGTGGACTGTGACAAGACCAGTATACCAAGTACCATCCCCAAGGATTTAAGATGTATCTCTGAGCTGCTGTACTGTCTCTGATTATCTACATCCCCACAATTTACTAAGCTGCATGCATCGCCATCTATTACTTGCAGAATGTCAGACTCAGGGACGTTAATAACAAGTATGAAGACTATGTTTGACAAAATCCCAATACTAGGAGAGCTAATCTCATAACCCTAAGCATCCCCAGCATTCTACAATAGTATTGAAGTACCGAGAAACTTTACATGCAATCTATAAAAAAAATCCAGCGCTCGCGTCGCCATGGTATAATCAGTCACTTAAAGTCTTTTTAGCCTGAGTTTCAGTGGTTCTTGCATTGATTTGGCTGTCCAGACTTCTTTCTCAACCGGGGATTCCACTGGTCCCTTAATGTAATGAGTCCAGCCTTTCTCTGCCGTTCTTATCACCATTTCGGTAGTCAAAAGAACCTGGTACAGTCCTCCCAATCCGGTTGCAATTTAGTTTCTGTCTATGACTTAATTAGGATCCAATCTCCCAGCTGGATGGGATGAATGGTGAATTCATTGTTCCCAGATACAGGATAGTGGAGTGTATAGATTCGGATCAGCGAACTCACTTTACTTCCAAGGTACCCCAGGGAACGATGAAGGAGTTAGGAATCTCCTGGGAGTTCCACACCCCTTGGCACCCACTCTCATCAGGAAAGGTTGAGAGAATGAACCAGACACTCAAGAGGCAGTTATCTAAATTAATAATAGAAACCCTGTTTCCTGAGGAAAGGCAAAGAGGAGGACAAGCCCAGTATATACTTCTTTAAGAACAAATCTCTAGTTTCTGCGATTGGCACTTCCCCTTTTGTTCCCAGGTAGGGCAGGCCAAACAATATCTCATAAGAGGACAGCCCCAAATCTTTCCTTGGGGCCGTCTGTACTTGCAAGAGGGTTATAGGTAAACACTCAGTCCAAGGGAGTCTGGTTTCTATTATTAATTTAGATAACTGCCTCTTGAGTGTCTGATTCATTCTCTCAACCTTTCCTGATGTGGGTGGGTGCCAAGGGGTGTGGAACTCTCAGGCGATTCCTAACCCCTTCATTGTTCCTTAGAGTACCTTGGAAGTAAAGGTACGAATCTATAAACTCCGCTATCCCGTATCTGGGAACTATGTGTTCAAGTATTATCTTGGACACCCAACTTGCAGTGGCAGTGGCCAGAGGATACGCCTACACCCATCCAGATAAATGATCAATGATTACCAACATGTATCTCAGTCTTCCCACTCTGGGTAATTTGGTATAATCTACCTGGATGCTCTGGAATGGTCATAGCCCAGGTTCTCTCCCTCCTGGGACTTGTTTCCTTAGCATCTTCTTGTTTACCTTCCTGCATGTTATACATCCCTCATATATCTGTTTGGCTATCTTATATATCCCTATGCATCCATATTTCCTTAAAACTAAATCACACATTGCTTACACTCCCCAGTGACTCCCCTGATGTAGGACAGCCATAATCTCTTGCATCATCATTTTATTCAACATCTCCCTCCCATCAGGTAACATCCAGCGTCCAACCACTGTCTTTGTGGCCCCTAAGTCTTTTAGCTCCTCCTCCTCCTTTGCAGTAAACAACGGTGTACCCTGAGGATCCGGAATTACAGGTATTAGGGAGTATATCGCTACTCCTTGTGGATTCAGGGCCGCTTCTTTAGCTACCTCATCGGACAGTATATTTTCTCTTACTTCCGGATCATTCCCCTTTTGATGTCCATTTATATGAACTATTGCCATTTCCCTTGGGAGTAACAGGGATTCTTGTACTCGTTCTATCAATTCCTCATGTGGTAGTTCTTTTCCTCGACTATTTATTAGTCCTCTTTCTTGCCAAATTTTTCCGAAGGTGTGCACCACTTCAAATGCATATTTGGAGTCTGTATACACTGTTCCTTCCTTGTCTTGTAAGGCTCTGAGAGTTCTTGCTAAGGCATAGAGTTCACAAGTTTGGGCTGTCTCCTGGCCTCGATAACGCTTCCTTCTATCCAGTCTACTACGGCATATCCATTATGCCTTTTACCCTCAATCGTCCAGGAGGACCCATCGATAAACAACCAAGCTTCCGCATGCAGTGGGATGTCCCTTAACTCCATCCACGCTTTCGTCTGATATTCAATAATATCAAGGCAGTCGTGTGCTGGATTACCAGGGGCCTCCCCCTCTCCCCACCACAGGAATGTGGCCGGATTTAAGCAACTATCTGTGACTAACACGAGGTCATTCTGCTCAATTAAGATTGCCTCATATTTCAAGATCCTAAAGTCTGTGAGCCATCGTCCTGCTTTCTGATTTGATATGGTCCGTACCTGGTGTGGAGTGCTGACTATTAGGGCTCCTCCAAAGGTAAGTTTCTGACTTTCTTCTACAAATAAGGCTGTTGCTGCCACTGCCTGCACACACTCTGGCCACCCCTTGAGACTGGATCTAGTAATTTAGACAAGTAGGCAACAGGTTGTTTCATTCCCCCCCACCACTGGGTTAGGACCCCTAGAGCCACTCTCCTACCCATTGTGGCAAACAAGTGGAAGGGCTTGTCTAGGGAGGATAATGTAAGGACAGGGGCATAGATTAGGCTCTTCTTTAGTTCTTCGATCAATTTCCTCTCTTCATCTGTCCAATTCAATAATTCAGGTACTTCCTTCAATAGTTTCAGATATAATTTCTTTGTTTTCTGTGCTTATGAGTCTATCCATAATCTACAGTACCCTGTTAACCCCAAGAATTTCCGCAACTCCCTTTTGGTTTTGGGCAGTGGCATTTCCACAATTCCCTTTATTCTTTCTGGGATTATTTTTCATTTTCCTTTACTGATTAGATGTCCCAAATGCTGAACTTCCTTTTCTACATACTGTAATTTCTTCTTGGAGACCCTCAATCCTTGATGTCCCAGAAAGTTTAGTAATTTGTTTGTGGCCTTTATTGCTTTGTCTCTCCTCTTGCCTGTTACCAGAAGATCATCCACATATTGTAACAGAGTAGTCCCTTCGGAACTACTGAATTCCTCCAAGATTTGTTCCAACACCTGACCAAAGAGATTCGGGGATTCAGTGAATCTATGTGGGAGTACTGTCCATCTGTACTGTTGTTTTCGTCCTGTCTTTGGATCCTCCCACTCAAAGGCAAACATATTCCTACTTCCTTCCGCCAGTAGACATGCCCAGAAGGCATCTTTTAGATCCATTAAACTGAACCATTTATGGTCATGGGGAATCTTACTCAATAGTGTGTGGGGGTTAGGGAAATAGGGTGGCGGATTTGTCCTATTTGGTTCAACGCCCTCACGTCTTGTACCAGACGGTAAATGCCGTCCGATTTCTTTACTGGAAGAATAGGGGTATTGTAAGGGGACATGCAGGGCTCCAATAATCCATCCTATATCTACCCCTCAATTACCAGCTGCAATCCCCTGCATCCCTCTGTTGAAATTGGATACTGACTTTCGCATACTACGTCTCCCTTTCTCTTTAAACTGATCTCCAAAGGAGGTATTTGTAATCCTCCGCGATTCCCTTCCTGAGCCCATACCATGGGTTCTATTTCTCTCTCCTCTTCCTCGGTCAGGTTGGCCATTTGTGTCACTAATCTCTAGTCCCATACTCCAATTTCCAGTCCCAAGAGCATGACTAAATCCCTCCCCAATAAAGTACCTCCCGGACGATTGACGTTAAAAGGCACAATGGATCAATCCAAGCAAGATTTGAACTAAGTGTCTTACTGCTTGATTACTTGAGTTTCAATTGTTAACAGTTTAAATAATTGCTCGAGAGTACATGCTAAGTTGATCAAATAACCAACTGGTAGTCTCCCAGATATTCAAATTTATTCACTAGCTAGTACATGAGTGACTCAATGATGGTTCTCCTGAACCTTTATTTGCATTTCTTGTGTGTAGGTGCCTGGTTTCTATTTAATCACCTCTGGTAATGCACTGAGATTGGAAACTGGGCAGACTGGGGAGATCAAATCTACATTTTACACTGTCTAATTTGTTCAACTTGGGGAACTCATGTCTAAGACCGTAAATTATATTTGTAGCAACAAATTACATGAATTTTACGAATTAAGTACTTATTTTGGATTGAACCAGATACTATACTTTGTAAAAAAAATTTATCAAATATAGAACTGGGTTTATATTTGCTAACACTATAACATTACTGCCACATTTGCATCTTTTGAAGTGTTATGTTTCAGAACACACTTTCTTGTTGTCTACACAAGATCATCAACTTGTTATGCAGTTTGCAGATTTCCTAAGCACCAAGTATTGAAAAAACTCAGATCTGGCAGCATGTGTGGAAAACATTAATGTTTTAAGTCCAAAATGCCCTCTTCTAAACTCTAAATTTCCCTTTGTGGAGCTGATCATTTTTCTTTGATAAATTGATCGCTGGATTGTTGGATTAATGTATTTTTTTAAAAAACACAGATCCTAATTTTATTCACTTGGATGTGGTGCAAGAGAGTGAAAGTGCTGATGGAGATGATGATAAAATCTACCTTTTCTTCAGTGAAACTGCTGTTGAGTTTGAATTTTACAATAAACTTGTGGTTTCAAGAATTGCTCGAGTATGTAAGGTAGGTGCTGACATAAAGTAGTCTATAAAATTCTACAGTGGCAGAATTTAATTGTTATGATTTAATATGCTCAGCAATATGATTGTATTGCCTTGCGCTGCATTGAACACCTGGACACTTGTGTAAATCAAGCCCCGACTGATGGGACAGAACTGACCTCAGTCCACTAAATAAGTTAAGTTGAATATTTACAGCTCAGTTTCAATTCAGTATGAATGCACAGCATTCATGCTTGTCCCTAATTGAACATCATGGCTACTAAACCAAACCAAATCAAACTCAATGTTAACTCTTTTTTTTCTTCCCAAATGTTGCCAGACCTGCTAAGTTTCTCTAGTAGTTTCTGTGTTTGTTGAGTTCTTTTTTATATCATTGCCACTAATCCCAGAATGTAGGGCAAGGGGAGAGCTCACTTAGAATTGAGACAGGTTTTTGTGTTTGAGTAAATAAAACTTTATTCTGCATCTAATCTTGCTGTATAACACCCGTGAGTTGCTGAATGCTCAATTTCCCAGCATTGATATCCCTCCTTTCGAAGAATATAAGCAGCTATCAACATAAGGCAAGCTAGAAATACAGGGCAGTCCAACAAAATCAGACAACTCATCCATTGTGCAAAAGTGTACAGTTTTGATTTATCACTCAGGCTTCACAACAATTGTTAGAATGCACAACAGATGATTGTTTGCATATAAGAAATAACAAACTTCAATTAAGAAGGCAAACCAACAACAGCAAATATCCCTCCGATAATTAAACAAGATCCCTTTTTAAGAAAAAGCCGTAAAGCATCCTGTAGTTGTTTGTGACTGACTGGTGGAGTAATTTAAACTTCAGAGTTGCACTGAATGCACACATTGCTCTTATTACATTTACTAACAGTATAAGTGATCTTATAACAGGCTCACTATGAGGAAGAAAATGGTGAATATATGGGTGATCTTGACTCTTGAGAAGTATATCTTCTGTTGCTAGTGATTAAGTAATACAAAAAGTTGAATTCAAGTATACCCACCCAACCAAAAGGGACTGAAGTGATTGTATACATTCCAAAAAAATGAATTGTTCCTCCCAGTAGATACAACCGGTCACTACAGCTGTTTTCAGAATAACTGCTTAATTACATTAAACTAAATTATAAATGTGTGACTGAATTTATTTTAATCCAAACAAGAATGTGCTAAATATGTGCAGAAGGTCAATAAATTGTTTTGAAGTTAATTTCTTTGTTCTATTCAACTAGATTGTAAATCCGTGACCAAGTAGACGTTTTTCAAAACAAAGTGCTGAAAGCACAGAGTAGGCCAGTTAGCAACTGAAAATTTACCAATTGTTAACAATGAGCTGACACATTTCATCAGAGATGGTCTCCTCATCACTAACTGCCACAATGTTTAGTACCCACTGAACCAAATGGGACTCTTGATTAATATTTTTTTCTAAATCACAATGGACATTCTATTCACCCCATTCTTAAGACAAGTGGAAGAGACTTTATGGAAGTTAATATCACTGATCTTTTCTTCCCATTTGCTGGACCGTTTCTCCACCCCAGCACTCTTAAATGTGAATCGCTCCACCAAGCATGCTAAGCATTACCCTGGGCCAAGATTGGACATTTGGATATGTTATCTACTTGTCAGTTATACAATGAGCTTCTGCTGATGTTTGCTTATTGTTTATCATTTCAGGGTGATCGTGGTGGTCAGCGAATTCTCCAGAGGAAATGGACAACCTTCTTGAAAGCCAGCCTACTGTGCTCTTCCCCAGACTTGAAATGTCCATTTAACATCATTCAAGATGTTTTCATGCTGAAGACATCAAACTGGAGGAACAATATTTTCTATGCAGTTTTTATTTCTCAGTGGTAGGACTAAACAAAATTACGTACTTACAATCCAGAGGAATGATGTCGCCCAAGATTGTGTAATGCTAGTTTGTCACGAAAGTTTAAATACATCAGTGTCCTCAGTGGTTGTATTTCCTCAACAGCTGTTTTTGTCATTTTAACTTGTGTTTGATGGACTCATCAGTGGCATTCAGTGGACATGATGCTAATGAAGATGTTGAATGGGCTTTTTTTTTAATATTTCAAAATTGAATCAAAAAAGTTTAGCTGTACAGGAAATGCTTGATTGTTTTTACCTTAGACCATTTATTCAATTTTTTTAAAAAATCCTCTTTATTTACTCCTGCTATCCAAACAAAGCCTCAGTTCTACTGAGGTAATATCTGTGGGGACCCAGCTATTTGCTGGTAACTTGCCCAAATGATTATTGTGTTGCATTTATATAATAAAATATTCAGAGCTGAACCTTAAGTATTTTTGGTGAAGTGCCAGTGGAGTTGAATATTTTTTGGATGACTTTTTAGCATGAGGTCTAGCCAGTGCTATCGCTGTGTCTTATCAACCTCACCTCATTAACTAATTATCCACCAGCATGATGTCCCTTTTGTCCAGTTTCCACCATGTCTTATTGCTTGCTATACCTGAGGATATTGGAAAATTGACTGGCATCACCTGGCAGTGATACCATCTTTAAAAGGCAGTGTCCACTTGGACAAGAATTTAATCCAGAGTTGCCTGTATGATTCCTGGCATTTGCCCTAGAATTGGCAGACAAGGGAACTTGGGGACCTACAGGACAGGGTGGTGCACAGGTGAGACGCCCTCTTCCCTCACAATAAGTAGAAGAGTCCATGACACTAGATCATGCCAGCCTGGTCCAAGATGTCCTCTGGATCAGTGCAGTCTCAGCTGTCTGGAGGATTGCATAGAAATGTGAGAAGAAAGTCAATAATCTTCTCCATTCCACCAGTGTGAGTGCCATTATCTTCTCTCTGATATCTCACATTCATTCTGTGTAAGCTTCTGTAGCTACCTCTTATCAAGGCTTACACTCTACCATCCTTATTGTTGCCTGCACTCGCTCACTCTCATCAGCTCAACTCCTGACACAACTAACCTTGTATATTTTCTGCACTCCCTAATCACTAGCGCAGGACAACAAACCACCTGCAATGAGCCTAACAACTGTGCCACCTAATTTCTTCTCTCGTTATATCTGCCTGTCTGTAGTTCAGGCAGAAAAGAGCCCACAGTAGAAAGAGTCTAGACAAATGATGGGTAGCCCAACATTTGGCTCCTCAACTCTATGTAGAGAAACCTTACTGTGACCACCCCAAGTGGCTGGCTGATTGTGTGCAAGCCACTAGACAGGAGCTGCCCTTGATTTACTGTGTAGGGACCTCCAGAGCAAAGACTATTTCCTTTGACTTGGCTGAAGATGGCTGTCAACTATGAAAACCTTCCTGGCTTTGTGTCTGTGCTAAAATGGCAAGACAATGCATCAGTACTGTGAGCCTGGTATCTCTGGCTAAGGGGGCACAGTGTACAAAGACAATGCACTGCAAGACAGGGTTGCTGTGAACATTGAGATTAATTGAACATTGTGTGAAAGGAGAAAGTGAGGACTGCAGGTACACGAGATAAGTGTCAAAAAGTGTGCTGCTGGAAAAGCACAGCAGGTCAGTCAGCAACCGCAGAGCAGGAGAGTTGATGTTTTGGTCATAAGCCCTTTGTCAGGAATGTGTGGGGGAGCTGAGAGATAAATAGAAGGTGGAAGGTAGCTAGCAAGGCGATTAGTAGGTGCAGGTGGGGAGGGGTGATTATAGGTCTGAGTGGAGGATGGAGCAGATACGTGAGAAGGAAGATGGACAGGTGGGAAAGTTCAAGAGGGTGGTGCCAAGTTGGAGGGTTGAGATGGGGAGGAGGGGGGTGAAAGGAAACTGATGAAATCAACATTGATGCTGCGTGGTTGGAGGGTCCCAAGGTGAAAGATGAGGCATTCTTTCTTCAGGAGTCAGGTGGTTGGGATTTGGTGGTGGAGGAGGCTCAGGACTTGCATGTCCTTGGCAGAGTGGGAGGGGGAGCTGAAGTGGTTGACCACAGGGTGGTGGGATTATTTGGTGCATGTGTCCCAGAGATGTTCTCTGAAACATTCCGTGAGTTGTCGTCCTGTCTCCCCAATATAGAGACCACATAGAGAGCAACAGATACATTAGATGAGGTGGTTGGAAAATCGCTGTCGGATATGGAAGGATCCTTTAGGGCCTTGGATGGAGGTGAGGGGGGAGTTGTGGACGTAGGTTTTAGACCTTTTGTGGTGGCAACATGAAACTATTGTTTTTCTTAGATTGCTGCGCCAGGAGTAGAGGATGGGTTGGTGTGGGACGTGGACCTAACGAGGGAGTCAGGGAGGGAATGGTCTTTGCGGAATACTCATAGGGGTGAAGAGGGAAATATATCTCTGGTGTTGGGGTCTGACTGTTGGTGGTGGAAATGGGTGGGGATGAAGTATTGTATCTGAAGGTTGGTGAGGTGGAAGGTGAGGACTGGGGGGGTTCTATCCTTGTTGTGTTTTAGGGGTGGAGTTCAAGAGTGGAAGTGTGGGAAGTGGAGGAGATGTGCTAGAGGGCATTGTTGACCATGTGGGAGAGGAAATAATTAGTGAATAGACTGGAGATACAGCCTGGTCCAGCCCATGAGTTGGGTGCATATCCCTGAGCACAGGGTTACTTTGCAGCATGAGCGTTGCTCATGTGACCTGAATTACAGCAATGAAGTGCAGAAATATTCTGTAAGTGAATCTGAGATGTGTCATGAGGGTTCTTAGCGGCTGGCACATGTTGGATGCAAATATGTGTGGATGTAAGGTGCATGTGGCCATTACCATGCAGCTTGCCTGAGATGTTGGTGCCTGGTATCCTACAGGTGAGGTCCTTTTGAGCAAGTGACAGGATATCTGCTCTGACTTCCATGCCGAATTCTCAATATCTGGCTAATAGGAAGCTGAATATTCCTCTTAAACGAGGAATCAAGCGGTGAAAAGGGGTAATTAAATAGCTTTAGTGAGCAGAATTAAGGAGAATCCCAAAGCTTTTTATTCTTATATAAGAAGCAAGAAGGTAACTAGAGAAAGGACTCATCCACTAAAGGATAATGAAAGAAGGTTGTGTGTTGAATCTGAGCGAATGGGTGAGATTCTGAATGATTACTTTGCATTAGTGTTCATTGAGGAGAGGAACACGATGAATGTTGAGATTAGAGATAGAAGTTTGATTAGTCTGGATCATATTGACATAAGTAGGGAAGATGTGTTGGGTAGGCTAGTGGTTGTTAAGGTGGACAAATCCCTTGGATCGGATGGGATCTATCCCAGGTTGCTGAGGGAGGCAAGAGAGGAAATATCTGGGGCCCTGACAGATATCTTTGTGGCATCCTTAAGTACAGGTGAGATGTCGAAGGACAGGAGGTTTGCTCATGTTGTCCCCCTGTACAAGAAGGGTAGTAGGGATTTTCCAGGTAATTACAGACCAGTGAGCCTGACATCAGTGGTGGGAAAGTTGCTGGAGAAGGTACTGAGGGATAGGATCTATTTATATTTAGAAAAGAATGGGCTTATCAGTGATAGGAAACATGGTTTTGTGCGGGAGAGATCATGCCTTACCAACTTAATAGAGTTCTTCGAGGAAGTGACCAAGTTGATGAAGATGAAGGAAGGGCTGTTGATGTCATATACATGGATTTTAGTAAGGCGTTTGATAAGATTCCCAATGGTAGGCTAATGGACTAGTTTAAAATGGCATCATGGCTGGCACAGACATGGTGAGCTGAGGGATCTGTTCCTGTACTCAAGAATTGGTTGATAGACAGGACAGAGAGAAGGAAATATAGAACAGCACAGTACAGGAACAGATCCCTCAGCTCACCATATCTGGGCCAGCCATGATGCCATTCTAAAGTAGTCCCATCTGCCTACACTTCATATCCCTCTATTCCCTGTCTGTGCGTGTGTCTGTCTAAATGCCTCTTAAACTTTGCTAATGTTTCTACTTCTACCACCTCGCCTGGCAGCAGGTTCCAGGCACCTACCACTCTCTGTGGGGGAAAAAAAACTCCTCCCTCAAACTTGTCCCCTCTCACCTTGAAACATACACCCTCTAGTATTTGACATTTCCAACCTGGGATAAAGACTCTGACTATCCACCCTATCCATGCTACTCATGATTTTATATATTTCTTTCAGGTCACCCCTCAGCCTTTGATGCTCCAGTGAAAACAATCCATGTTTATCCAACCTTTCCTTATAGCCAATACACTCTAATCAGGGTAATATCCTGCTAGACCTCTTTTGCAACCTCTTCAGGGCCTCCACATCCTTCCTGTAGAATAGTGACCAGGACTGCATACAGTACTCCAAGTGTGGCCCAACTAAGATCTTGTATACAGTGTATATAAACGTCTTATAAATGGGTCTTACTTGAAGTGGCAGTGACTAGTGGGTTACGGGAATGATCAGTGCACAGACCCCAGCTATTTACAATATGTAAATGACCTGCAGGAGAGAACCAAATTCAAAATTTCTAATTTTGCTGATTTGACAAAAAATGGATAGGATTGTGAGAAGGGAAGAGGCTTTAAGGTGGTTAGATAAGATGAGTGAGTGGGCAAACTCAATGCAGATGCAGTACAACATGGCTAAATGCAAAGTTATACACTTTGGTGTGAAAAACTGAAAGGCAGAGCATTATTTAAATGGTGATATATTAATAAGTATGGAGGTACAAAGGGATCCTTGTACACCAGTCAGTTAAAGCGGACAGGCAGGTACAGGGAGCAGTTAGGGAGGCAAGTGTTGTGTTGGGCTTCATTGTAAAAGAATTTGAGTTCAGATATCTCACTGTAGTTATGCAGGCCTTGATGATACCACTCCTCGAGTATTGAGTGCAGCTGTGGTCTCCCAACCTAAGTGTTGATATATTTCTTATAAGAGGCAGTGTAGTGGAGGTTCACTAGGCTGATAGAGGGATGGCAGGATGAGCTTTGAGTAAAAAATGAGGTCTGCAGATACTGGAGATCACAGCTGAAAATGTGTTGCTGGTTAAAGCACAGCAGGTTAGGCAGCATCTCAGGAATAGGGAATTCGACGTTTCGAGCATAAGCCCTTCATCAGGAATGAGAGAGAGTAGCCAAGCAGCCTGCTTGGCTATTCTTTCTCATTCCTGATGAAGGGCTTATGCTCGAAACGTCGAATTCCCTATTCCTGAAATGCTGCCTAACCTGCTGTGCTTTAACCAGCAACACATTTTCAGGATGAGCTTTGAGGAGAGGTTGGTTCGACTGGCCTTGTATTCACGAGAACTTAGAAGGATGAAAGGGGATCTGATTGAAATGTTTAAAATTCTAACATAGCAGGTCAGAGTAGATTTAGGGACGATGTTTCCCCTGGATAGAGAGCCCAGAACCATGGGACACATCTCGCGTTGTTAGATCATTTAGGACTGAGATGAGGACACGTTTCTTCATCTCAAATGAACCAATGCGATTCTCTACCACAAATGGCTGAGGAGAGCTAGTCACTGAATATATTCAAGAAAGAAATGTTTTGGGGTAAGGAGAGAAAGCAAGATTATGTCATTGAGCTAGAGGGTCAGCCGTGATCCTATTGATTGGCCAAGCAGACTCGAAGAACTGAGAATCCAAAGATGTGCAGGTTAGGTGGGTTGGCCTTGCTAAATTGCCCGTAGTTTTCAGGGATGTTTAGGTTATGTGCATTAGTTAGGGGAAATGTCGAATAATAGGGTAAGGAAATAGGTCTGGGTGGGATGCTCTTTGGAGAGTTGGTAGACTTGTTGGGCCAAATGGCCTGTTTCCACACTAGGGATTCAATGGTTCTATTTAGAGTCATAGTCATACAGCACGGAAGCAGATAATGCCCACACCGAGTTACTGAGAAGAATTTATAGAAGAAAATAAGTTTGATTTAATAATTGAAAACAGTCTATCAGTAACTGTGACTTTTGTTTTTTGTGTATCCAAACTGTGATACCATTGGTCACGAGACGACCCACAGAAAACAATGAGCACGATGCTGGATATGCAAGGATGTCCACAAAACTGGCAGCCACTTGTTTGGCCACAACAGGAGAAAAGGAAATGTGCATAATCCAGGGGAATATATATATATGTCCCTATCAACCTTTGTTAATTTTGTCCTATTAAAAAAGCAATAATTCAAAATTCTTATTTACACAGGGGAAAACAGGACATTTCTGCAATTTGTGCCTTCAGTATGGAAAAAATTCAGGAAGTGTTCAATGAAGGGAAATACAAATCACATATAATGGTAGAACAGTCTGAAATCAAATGGGTGATGTACAGAGGAACAGTCCCCAGTCCTCGTCCTGGAGCTGTAAGTATTAAATCTTTTGTTTTTAAAAGCCAGCAAATTTTCAAAGTAACCTAGAACTGCAGTACATCTCTATACTTTCCATGCAGCTTTTCAAAAAATTCTGTCAGTAATAGTTTCATTTCAGTACAAGGCTATTCAGATGATAACATTGACTCTGGCTTTGAATCATCATGACATGTCGTTTCTTTCCCTGTTTCTTTTCTTCTTCTCTAAAAGGTACTGATTCATGCTGGATCTATAGTTTCATTAGTCATGGAACTGCCCCCAGCCCCACCATAAACTTTGATAACTGCAAGTCCTAAGTAGGTATTATTCTATGAAGATAAATCCAAATTCTGGCACATACTGTTAGGAGGATTTTGTTTAGAGTCACTAAATAGATATCAGGAACTGCAATTATGATGGTTTTTATTCCGCTCTATGTGTAGTAGCTTATTTTTATTTCCCCAGCCATTCATTCAGCTGAAATCAGCTACTCATGTATAGATCAGGTCAGGGAAGTTTTAAAAAAAATTTGACAATCAGGAGTCTTTTAGGATATCCTATTAATAAAGGCACCTTTTGATTCTCATACTCATCACATCCGGTTTCAATAAAGTGTACCTCAGTGATTTTCCAGTTGAGTGATTTGAACTTTGTGGTTTATGCAACTTGGCTAGGCTCAAAACAATTAATAATTTCATGAAAGCATTTTAATAATTTTAGCAGAGCTTCCCTCCCCCCCCCCAAAAAAAAATTCTACAAACCATGAAAGTTGCAGGTCTGGTCATGAAATGAGCAAAGAGCTGTTCTATATGGATAGCGGCCATCATGATAACTCCTCCTGAATACTGGCCAGTAACTCCTCATGTATAGCTGAAATATGTGACTGGTGAGATCAAGATTTGTGCACAGTTATGTTGGTTTCACAGCCAAACAGCCAGCCAAATGTCACCACCTTGGCTTCTGTAGTGGAATCTGTTGACACCTGTGAAACTAACCTCTGGCTTGCATACTAACGTTTGGGAGAGGAAGCGAGAAAATTTTATATTGACAAAAAGAAATATATCTGACAATAGTGGATTTTTCTTTGTTTAATGAATTAAATTCATACATGTTATCTCCAGAAGTTCAGTATGAATTAAATTTGAATGCCCAGCTAATACAGTTTTCTTTTCTCAAAGTGCATCAACAATAATATTCGCTCAAATGGATTCAAGAGTTCTCTAGATCTGCCAGACACAACACTCCAGTTTGTAAGGGAACATCCTTTGATGGATGATGTCGTAACCCCGATCAACAATCAACCAAAGTTAATTAAAGAGGCAACAAAGTACACCCAAATTGTTGTGGATAGAGTTGTTGCTGCCAATCAAAAAGAATATGATGTAATTTTTCTGGGAACGGGTAAAATATTTTTATGCACATACTACACTGTTGAGAACCTCTGTTTCATACAATGTTATATTTGCATTACATTTTTACTGTTCTTTGACAGGACTAAGAGAATAGGGCCATTAGACATGGACCAATTGGCTCTTGAGAAAGTGAGGCTTAATCGATCAGAAACTAAATCATAAAGAAAATGTGCAGAATAACTAGAGAAACATTGCATTATATCTGACATACAACCTATGACAATAGTTAGCTAACATTGAACTGCAGGGGAGTGATTTATGTGAGTAAGTCAAGCTGTGGTATTTGGGGAGATTGAATATCTTGAAGATAAAGTAACATTAAGGAAGTAACTCGTCTCCCAGCTGGCTGTGCTTGCATCCATTAAGATACGAGACATAAATGCTAAAGAATTAAATATTTTTGCATTCTTAAAATTCTATTTTAAGCATTAAGCATGCCTAAGACAAGCATAGAATGACTAAGATATAGATTAAAACTCACTTTGCATTGTCCAATTGGTGTACCCTTTCTTCAAGTCTCAATGAAACCAGTTTATTTCCATGTCATCAGTGGATAGGATACACCATGCAGGCTTCCTGACGAATGGCTTTTGCCCAAAACGTTAATTTTCCTACTCCTCGGATGCTGCCTGACCTGTTGTGCTTTTCCAGCACCATTCTAATCTTGATTCTAATCTCCAGCATCTTCCATATCCACTTCCACCTTGCAGGCTGCTCTGTCCATAACAGAGTTCAATTTCTTGTGGGTTGTTGTCACTACTTATCCAGGCAGGAAACAAAATTCCATTAAACTCCTTACTTGTGGCTGGTAGACAAGGTTTGGAGAGTCAAGAGCTGAGTTAACTTTGTTAGTTCCTAGCTGTCCTGCTGTGTAGCTGCAGTATTACTAAGGCTGGTTCAGTTTAGTCTCTGGTCAGTTATAACTCATAGGTTTGAATAGTGGGACATTTAAGCAATAATCATGCCATTGAATATCAAGGGGAGGTGTTTGGATTTATATTGGAAATGGCCTGGCATCTGTTTGACATAAATATTACTTGTCACTTTCCTCCCAAGCCTGGATTTTTCCAGGTCTTCCGGCATAGTGGCATAGACTGCTTCAGTATCTGAGGAGTTGAGAATGGTATGAGACATTGTGTATTTCTTAGCAACCCATCTGTAACCTCATGATGGAGGGAGGGAATTGATGAAATAGCTGAAAATGCTTGGGCCTAGGATACTACCCTGAAGAACTTTGGAGGACCTTGTGGTGCAGTAGAAGTTCATAATATATCGATAGTTGATTCAGAAATATCTGCCCTCAGCAACTCTTGCAGCAATTTCCAAGAGATGAGATGATTAATCACCTCCAAACACAGCCATATTCCTTTGTGCTGGGTATGACTCCAACCAATGGAGAGTCTTAACTAAAATCCAGTGGACTTCAAATTTTCCAAGTCTCCTGAATGCCATACTCAGTCAAATGCTGCCTGGATAACAAGGGCAGTTACTGTTGCCTCCCCTCCTGAGTTCAGCTGTTTTGTCCATGTCTCTCAAGTTTGTCTTAATTGTGAATGGAAACATTTAATCTTCCTTGAATTTGAAAATGCCTCCTTTAAATATTGTGAATTTTCATTTGTAGCATGAAGTGCTATTTCATATTTTGGGTAAATATGAAGTAGTTGTTTAGTATCTCTGTACTCCAATTAGATGTGCTTTTTGGTGGGACATGGCTTCAAGGTGGATTTGCTTCTTCTGAGGTAATCAAGCTCTATGTGCTTGTAAAGTCTTTGAAGTGTGTCCATGAATACAAAACTTGTTTTTAATATGGAATTAAAGGAAGTTAAATGCAGTGAATGGATTATTAAGGCTTTTTAAAAAAATAGTTCACTCATATATATTTAAGACTTTTATTTGATCTCCAGTTTGGATCTTAAAGCCATAGTAGATAGTGGTTAAATTGCTTTGGAAGGTGAAAAGACAAAAGTTGTTAGGTATGGGACATTGGTTGGTATGAAGGATATTAGGAGCCTTTGAGAGCATGAAGTGAAGAAGAGTCCAATAGATGGGGCCTCTGGAATATATCAATACACAAGGGACAAAGGCTGAAGGAGTTTTTTTTTTGTTTTATTTTGTTTTTATTTTCACAAAAGCCAAAACACAAGGCCAGCCTAACCCACAACTTACTTTCATTCCTGGCAACTTCTTTGGCTTCCTCCAAACACTTTTCAAAGTGATAAATGTACTTCTATTCTCATCCTCTGGATATAGTTTAGTGTCAGGATTCTTGTGACCTGAAGCTGAGGGGTCATTTGTTCAATGATACAAGAACAATCACCTGCCATTTGTTATTACTTCTGTTTCAGTTTATTCTGGTACATCTCAATGATTTTACATGTGCAATACTGGGATTGGAATAACAGTGGTCATTTTCTTTCAAAGTTTTCTGTGGAAATCTGGTAATGATGAGCATGCTCACTGAAGAACTTGATTTTGTTTAGCTGATAATTGGCATTTTTCACAAAACAATTGAGGTGTGCATGGCTATCAAAGAGGGCTGAAATTGCAATTTCAGATGCATTGAGCGTACAGCAACTTCCAAATGTGTTCAGCTTTCATCTTAATAGATCCATTTGAAATGAGCAATTGAATGTATGGGGGCTGTATTGTGGTGCCTGTTTGGAACAGGTTGCCAGAGGAAGTGGTGGAGGCTGGTAAAATTATGACATTTAAAAGGGTATATGACTAGGAAGGGTTTAGAGGGAAATGGGCCAAAAGCTGACAAATAGGACTAGGTCAGATTGGGATGTCAATTTACATGGATGAATTGGACCAAAGGGTCCGTTTCCATGCTGTATAACTCTATAAGTTAAAGATGTGAAATGTTCATTTAATCTGTCTGGAAACTGCAAAGGGAATGGCATGAGCGAGGCAAGAGTCACTGCTGTTATGACAATGTAGGTGTGCTGTACCTTTAAGAGAGTAAAAAGATAGAGACAGCACCAAGTGTTCTCAATAAGATGTAAAGTAAACATGTGGTCCAGCTACTTGGGTAGTTAGTTGCCTGGAGACAGATTTGAATTGGGCCAATCAGTCTAAATATACCCCAAAACATATGCCAAACTCCAATCCAGTTTGGATCCAGTATATTGACGATCTTAGAAGCCAATGACATAATCCAAAACTTTGGGCAGTATAAGACTGGGGAAATTGAACCGTTGAGAGGAGAACTGCCAAGCTAGCAGCATGTAAAGACTGTCTGAAAAATAGCTTTCTTAAAGGTACCTTTATCGATCAGTAACCTGTGAAGCAGAATCCCGAAGAAGAAGAAGAAGACATGAATACATAGAAAACCAAAAGCTGCCTAGTTTTGAAATAAGACATTTTGTAAATCTTAATCAGGGGTTTTATCAGACTAGTATTGTAGAATGGTAAGGTAAAAGATAGGTTAGAGGGCGGACTTGTAAATAGTTGTTAATTAATTATGCTCTGTTATACTTCAAGAAATGAAGTTGTTAATTTTTACTTTAAATAGTGCTTAGCCTCTCAAATTTTCACACATTACTGCACAGGATAAATCTTTTCTGCATTGCTGTTTTTAATTAAGCAGGAGTGTTTACCACATGTCGTAACACTGCACAGAAGCCAATTCATAGAGATTTGTCAATTCTTTTCTCTCTTCTAGTCTTCTAATTTTGATAAAGTCGAAAAAATTAGTTTGTTCTTAATAAATGGGTCCACAGTAACAGAAAAAGAACGTTTTCATTTAACATTGACAGTATACACAGCAGATTTGCATTTTCTAACATTTTGATTGCAAAGTTCTTTTGAAACTTTTCACCTGGCTCTGGTAGGTTGCTGATAGGTTTGAGACATATTTTTACACTAGTTTCAAAAGGTGCAACATTTGTTTTATTAACATTGTACATGTTTTGTTAAAAATGGTGAAATGGTGAATTGATCACCACAAGTTTAGTGAGCTTTCAAATCATATCACCAACCAAAAAGGAATTGGGGTTAATACTCAGCATCATTTCATGTAGATCCTTTATAACAAGAAGAAAGAAGAAAGTTTCACCCCATGAAATGGACCAAACCCAAGACTAGACAGTGGCTTCCTAATGCATTACATTCTAATTCCTCCTCGTTGTAGTTTTAAACAATTTCCATATTTGTATCAGTAGGGTGAATTAATTGGTTTCTGGAAAAAATACGTGAGAATTCATAATTGTATATCTTGCACAATATTGTTGTTTTGATTTTCATAAAACTGTTGATCAAAAAGTTAATATACTCTTTTTCAGACAGTGGATACCTGCATAAGACACTCAGTTTGAAGACAGAAACATTTATTATTGAGCAGGTGCAGCTGTTTATTTCTGCAGAACCAGTTGAAAACCTACAGCTTTCTTCGCAAAGGGTAAAACAAGTGATTTTTTTTCACTTTTAACATGCATTTCTTTTATATATTTCATCAATTTTGTAATTATATTTTTTCTCTGATAGGGTCAGTTATACATTGGATCTCCATCACAAGTTGTACAAGTGCCTGTGGCAGTTTGCACACAGTATGTTAATTGTTGGGACTGTGTGCTGGCAAGAGACCCTTACTGTGCATGGGACAAAAATACAAGGCATTGTATTGACATTTCAAAGAAAAAAACTGGTGTTCTGTAAGTAAACTATGCAATAATATGAGTATCTATAAGGCTAAAGTTTAAATGTATCATGCTAATTTGGCCAGGACAGTTTGCTGCACAATTTTGATTCATTTACCTAAGATATATTTGCACCAACAAATAATAGTCTATGGTCCATTTTAATGTTTACGTTTACATTCCTTAGGAACTTAATTCAAAATATAGAGAACGGAGATCCTTCAGAATGTTCCACCCATGGTATGATTTCCTTATTTACAGTTTCAGTAATGGGTTGTGATCTTCTCGTTTCCTTCAAAAATGTAATGTTTTGATATATTGTGCTGCTTATTTCATAATGCTGTGCCTTTGGTGATCATAAATTCCTGTATACAGAATAACAGATGGTAATTGAATTCCATAGATTTCTAATCATCCAAAGACATCAGATGAGCGAGGTGCTAATGGGAGAAAAGGTCCTGTAACTGTCTGTACACTGTGTGTATTCGACAAAATAATGGGACTGAAGGCAGACAAGTCACTAAGGCTTAATGACTTGTATCCAAGAGTTTAAAGGAAGTGACTGGAGATATAGTGAAGACATTAGTTGAAATATTCCAGACTCACTGGATTCCTGAAGGATTTTAACAGATTGGAAAACTAATGTGATGCCCTGTTCAAGTTGAGAGGGAGACAGCAAGAAACTGTAGGCCAGTTTGCCTAAAGTGTAAAATGAGAAATGCCACTTCATTATTAAGGAATAGTAGGATGTTTAGAAAGGGTAAACACAAACAGAGAGCACATGCTTTTGTGTAAGGCGAAATCACATTTGATAAAATTTGCTAGAGTTCTTTGAGGATACAAAGAAGAGATTTTTTAAAATTTGATTTGTTTTGATTTATTGTAGTCACACGGGGCTAGGTACAGTGAAAAGCTTTGTTTTGCAAGCAGTACAGGCAGATCACAGCAAGCAAGGACATAGCAATCAAGGGCGCTTAGACAGAGTGAGGCATACAGAGTTACACTGTACAGGAGGTGCACAAAGAAAGATCAACATTATTTCAAGTTAAAGAGTTTGTTCTGTAGTCTAATAAACAGCAGAGAAGAAGCTGTTCCTGAACCTATTGGTGCTTAAATTCAAACTTCTGTATCTTTTGCCTGATGGAAAAGGTTGTAGGAGAGCATTACCAGGTTGGAAGGGGTCTTTGATGATGTTCACAGCCTTTCTACGACAATGAGAAGTGTAAATGGAGTCAATGGATGGGAGGTTGGTTTCCGTGATGTTCTGGGTTATGCACACAATCTTCTGTATGGTGATCCTAAGCAGAGCAGTTACCGTACAATGCCACTATGCACCTGGATAGTATGCTTTCTACAGTGCATCTGTAGAATTAGGTGGTGAGGGTCCTTATGGACATGCTGAATTTCCTAAGCCACCTGAGGAAGAAAAGACATTGTCCCTTTTTCACCTCAATGAAGGATGATCCCGTCTCCACTTTAAAGCTGCTCGTTCAGATGACTAAAGGTTTTATTTTTCAGCAAATTTCTGCATTCATTCAATGCTCTTTTCTTTGTTACTGTCTCTTTCTGAGGTCCTAACTCAACTCTCATCCTTTTTTTCATTGATATTTTTATTAGAAATTTAACATTTTTACAAGTTTACAAAAATAAACAAAACTCTCAAATACAAACATTAATATACAATTAAATCAAATATACAATAGCCAAAATTTAACAAAAAAAAACAAGAAAGATTACAACTAACCAGAGTGTATATTTAAGTCTCTGACATGCTCGGAATGTGTTAACATCAACTATAATAAAACCCGTATTCATGCGGGATTCCTCTCCTAAGGGGCCCCAGACCAGCCAGGTCTGTCATCTCAATTAAATAAAGGCCCTTGTTAGGATAGCCGAAATATCAGTATTTATGTAATTCAAGAAGGGCTGCCATATTTTATAAAATAATTCAGACTTTCGGTGCACCATATTTGTAAGGAAGTCAAGGGGAATACATTCCATAATTAATCTGTGCCAATTTGAAAGTCCAGGGGGGCCCTCAGCCACCCAGTTCACCAAAATATTTTTCCTTGCACAGAAAGAGAGAATAGAAAACAGTCTCTTCCCGTACATGTCCAGGGAGGGAAAGTTCGAAAAGCCCAAAAGGAGAGATACAGGGTCCACTTTAATTTCCGTTCCTAAAATTTCTGTCAGGGTACTTGCTACTTTAATCCAATATCTATGGATCTTATGACAGGTCCATAGGCAATGTACAAGAGTGCCCACCTTTATTTTACATTTGAGACACAATGGAGACACTCCTGTCTTAAATTTTGCCAATCAAACCGGTGCTATATGGGCCCTATGAAGTATCTTCAGCTGGATAGCCTGGGTTCTGTTACAGATAGTAATTCTTCTAGCGTTTTCCCAAATATCATTCCATGTTTCTATAGAGATTTCTTGTCCTAAATCCTGATCCCATGTTTTAAGCAGATTATCCATATCTCCCGATACTTCATCATGTAGTAAATGATAAATAGTACTGACGGAAGATACCCCCACTGGTCGTAGGACACGACATTCTCTATCTGATTTATAAAAACGATCTAATAATGTAGTCTTCTTTTGTATATAGTCCCGAATTTGGAAGTATCGAAAGAGGTCTCCATTAGGTAATCCGAATTTCTGATGCAGCTGTTCAAAAGACATCAGGACCCCATCTTTAAATAGGTCCCCTAGACATGAGATACCCCTGGATCTCCAGAGTTTAAAAGTGGCATCTGTAAACCCCAGTTGGAATCCCCATGCTCCCACTATCGGTGCATAGGGGAATGTTTTAGGTGAATTACCCTCAATTTGCCGCATTATATTCCAAGCCTTAATTGTGTTTAGTATTATAGGGTTTTTACAGTGATCTGTAATGATTTTCCTCTTGTCTGAAAATAAAAGGTTAATAAGTGGGTATTTTACTTGAGAGGCCTCGATATCCAACCAGATTGATTGTGGATCAGACAAGACCCAATCAGCTATGTAACTTAGTAGGGAACTTAATTGATATTTCCTGAAGTCTGGGAAGTCCAATCCTCCCCTTGCCTGTGGAAGCTGTAGCTTCTTCAGCTTAATAAGGGGCAGTCTATGATTCCAGATAAAGGAACCCAGCCAGCCATATAATTTACGTAGAGCCACCCTCGGCAGCATCACCGGAAGCATTCTCATAGGATATAGGAGACGGGGCAGGACATTCATTTTAATTAGTGCTATTCTACCCAGCCAGGAAATTGGAAGGTCTCCCCATTGCTGGAGGTCCTGCCTGATCCTTTCCAGTAAATGCACAAAATTAGCCTTATACAACTGACCAAATACTGGGGTAATAAAAATGCCTAAATATAAAAAGCCCTCCAGGGACCAACAAAAGGGAAAAAGGGATCCGTCCACTAAGTGGGGTATCATAGCAAGGCCACCCATTGGCATAGCCTCCAATTTTGAAAAATTAATTTTATAGCCTGAGAATGCACTAAATGTATTAATAACTTGGAGTAGGCGAGGTATGGACATCAAAGGATTACTGAGGAATAGAAGAACATCATCTGCATAAAGGGTAATTTTATGCTTACCTGTACCAATCCTCGGGGCCGTTATATTAGGATCAGCTCTTATAGCTTCTGCTAGTGGTTCAATTATTAGCGTAAATAACAATGGCGAGAGAGGACATCCCTGACGGCAGCCCCTACCCACACTGAAGCTATCCGAACCTAATCCATTGGTAACCACAGCTGCTTTGGGATCACTATACAATGTTGAGACCCATTTGGTAAACACCTGTCCAACACCAAACCTTTCCAATGTGTAAAACAAATATGACCATTCAACCCTGACAAATGCCTTTTCCGCATCTAATGAAACTACTACTCCTGGTATCTTTCACTGATGACAGGCTTGAATCATAGTCAAGACCCTTCTAATATTATTGGATGATCTATGGCCCTTAATAAACTCCTTTAAAATATAGGGCAGTACCCTTTCTAGCCTCAATGCTAACGTTTTAGAAAGGATTTTAAAATCTACATTTGGCAAGGATATTGGTCTGTATGACGTACAATCTTCTGGATCCTTTCCTTTTTTAAGGATAAGAGAGATATTTGCCTCTTTCAGCAAAGGCGGGAGACAGCCCTGACTATATGCATAGTTATACATGCTGCAAATGTGTTGCTGGTCAAAGCACAGCAGGCCAGGCAGCATCTCAGGAATAGAGAATTCGACGTTTCGAGCATGAGCCCTTCATCAGCATAGTTATACATGTCCATAAGTGGACCAGCCAATATTTCTGTTAAATTCTTTATAGAATTCAGCTTGAAAACCATCTGGACCCGGTGCTTTACCACTCTGAAGTTGCCTAATTGCATCAAGTATTTCTTGGACTGTTAGAGGAGCATTTAGGACAATACCTGTTCCGGAGTTAGTCCCGGAAAGGTCAATTTTTTTAAAAAATGACTGCATCCTCCTAGTCCTATCTTTATAATCCTGCAATTTATATAAGTCAGAATAAAATTCTCTAAAGATCGCATTAATCTTTTTATGATCATGAGTCAAAATACCCGTACTTTCCTTGATAAACGTAATAGTCTGAGGGGCCTTTTTTTTTCTTTGCAAGAAATGCTAAGTATCTACCCGGTTTGTCACCATATTCGTATAATCTTTGTTTTGCAAATAATATTTCCCTCTTAGCCATTTGAGTAAGCGTAGTGTTTAGAGCTGTCCTAAGAGCCGTAATCCTTTGCAATTTAATAATAGAAGGTCTATCAGTGTGTGCTGTTTCAGCTGCTTTTAACCGAGCTTCAAGCAGACGCTGTTGTTCTCCCCTCAATTTTTTCTGGGTCGCTGAGTAGGAGATGATCAAACCTCACGTGTAAGCTTTGACGGTCTCCCACATCATTGATGGGTTGCTAGCCGTACCTGAATTAATTTCTAAAAAAGCTTTAAATTCTTGAGAGAAGTACTTTACAAATTTACTATCTTTCATTAGGAAGGGGTCCATATGCCAATGCCGAGGGGATGTCCCATTGTTCCTCGCCTTAGTTTCCATATATACAGCAGCGTGGTTGGAAATTGCTATACTACCTATTTTACAGGATGATATGGAATTTTAAAAAATCGAGGGGGCAAAAAACATATCAATTCTGGTATGACATTTATGTGGATTAGAGTAGAAAGAAAAACCTCTGCCCTGTGGATGAAGACATCTCCATACATCTACCAATCCTAATGCTTTGTTCAGATCCACCAATTGTCTAGATCTGGGGGATACTCCTGCAGCACTCTTGGGAATCCTATCTATTTCCGGATCCATAATACAATTAAAGTCTCCCCCTATAATTATATGACGGGCACCAAAAGCCATCAATTTTGAAAAGGCTTCCGTTATAAATTTAAAAGGGTGTGCCGGGGGCAGTACAAATTTAAAATCCCATATTCCTCTCCATTTATAAGGGCTTTAATCAAAATATATCGTCCAGATTCGTCTTTTATCTGATCTAGGATTTTGAAAGGGAAATTCTTCCGAACAAGAATAACAACTCCCCTGCTTTTTGAGCTAAAAGAAGAAAAAAAGGCCTGATCAAATCCACCCTGTCGTAATTTCAAGTGTTCTTTATCCAGCAGGTGTGTCTCCTGTAGGAGAGCTATATCAACTCTCTCCTTCTTAAGATTTGATAATATTTTCTTCCTTTTGATTGGCGAATTACTCCCCTTGACATTCCAGGTGCACCACTTAACCGACTGGTCAACCGTAATCATCCGGGCAAATCCGAGACCCCTCGGGAGGGGAAACCCTATCCAGAACATCCCAAGCATAGAGCATATAAAATTTACAAAAATAAAGGCTCTCTAATACACTCACAACAGTATAATAAAAAAACTATTTCTAAATAATAAAAAAAAAAGTTTTTAAGTGGAGAATTTCCCCCTTGTTCCCAGGGGGTGTCACTTCCTTTCCAAAAGTCCATCATATCCTCTCCCAACCAATGTCCCACCCTTGACCCAGGCACTCTCAATAAAATGAGGAGAATTCAAATATAATACAAAGCTAGAGTTAACAGTGAGCACCCTATCCCCACCCACACCAACACCTGGATATATTTGGTAATGTTAATACCATATATAAACATATAACTATAAAATTACAACCTCAACAAATAATAATTAAATATAATAATACAAAATAACCAGGGAGAAACAACCTCACTCCTAAAGACAGAGGTAAAATAGAATAAGATAACCACCTCCCCCCACTAACATTAACCAAACCCCCCGGCTTATATATATATATAAAATATATACATACATACATACATACACACATATACATACATACCCACACCTATACATAAAACAATAAAAGAAAACAACCCCAAGCGGGGGGGAAGAAAATCAAATCCCTCTCCCCACCCCCCATGATAATATTAAACAGTAAGGTAAGAAAAATGAAAAAAAAAGGGGGGGTATAAACCAAAGCAGGGGGAAAGGCAAACCAACATCCATTATCTCTTACAGTTTATCTAAGAGAGTCCAAGAATTCCTTAGCCTTTTCTGGTGATCCGAAGTTATACACGGATCCTTCATGGTTAAAGTGTAGCATCGCTGGGTAGCGTAAGGAGTACTGAATATTTAAGTCCCTTAAACGCTTCTTCGCCTCGTCGAATGCCTTCCTCTTTCGGACTAGAACTGGGGAACTGTCCTGGAATAGCATGATCTTGGATCCTTTATAGATCATAGCTTGGGGGTCTTTTCCAAGATTTCTAGAAGCTTCTAGGAGTATTTGCCTCTCTTTATAACTCTGCAGCCAGAACAGGACCGGGCGTGGGCGCTGGTTTTTGAGCCGGGCCCACGTATTGCGACCCGTTAGGCCCATTCCACCCGTACCTGGCCTGATCCAGCCTCCAGCTTCAAAGGTTGTGGCAGCCACTGTTCGAGGAATGCTGCAAGCTGGCCTTCCTCTTCCCGCTCGGGAAGGCCCAGCAAACGAATATTTTTTCGGCGACCTCAATTATCAAGGTCGTCGATATAATTCTCTAAGGTCCGGACTTGCTGTTCGAGAGTCCGGACCCGATCCACGGCTGATTGCGCGGTAGTTTCGGAGGTCGTGGCCTTTAACTCCGCCCCTCCGACTCGGCGCTCGATTTCCTGGATGTCTTGGTCGTGCTTCTGCAGCGCGGCCGAGAGTCCCATCGATTTCGCGATTCTTCGATAAAAGCGTCGATCTTCTCATCCAGTTTGGAGATCGTTTCTACAAGGCTTGTTAGTGTAGGTAAGTCCCCCAGGGCGGCTGTGGACGCCTCAGCTGCAGCTGGAGAGGATGGGGGAGGGGTTCCTGCTTGCTGAGAGCTGTGGGCTTTCTTCCCTTTAGTCATTTTTCCTAAAGATTAGATTATTTAAATTTAATACTAAACAACTAATTACATTAAATAAAAGCTATTTTAGATGATTTAGTGAGTGTGGTGGGGGTGGGTGACCCACTTTGCCCAAGTCTTGGGAGGAGCACTGTAGATTCAGACTTGCTGGGTCGCCGCCATCTTGGATCCCCCCAAAGAAGAGATTTGATAAAAGAGCATCGGTAGATGTGTATTTGGATTCTCAGAAGGCATTCAATAAGGTGTCATATGAAAAGTTGTTACAAAATAGATGGTATGGTGGCTTAGTGGTTAACACTGCTGCCTCACAGCACCAAGGACCCAGGGTTTAATTCCAGCCTTGGGTGACGGTGTAGGGTTTGCAAATTCTCCCCATGTCAGTGTGGGTTTCCTCCGGGTCCTTTGGTTTCCCCCCACAGTTCAAAGATGTGCAGGTCAGGTCGATTGACCGTGTTAAATGGCCACATAGTGTCCAGGGATATGAGGTTAGGTGAATTAGCCATGATGATGTGGGATTAGAGTTTGGGTAGTGGGACAGGATCAAAGTTGGATGCACTTCAGGAGTTTGATGTAGACTCAGTGGACTGAATGGCTTCTTTTAAAAAGAAAGGATCTCACTCTAACACTAGAAAGATGTAACAAGTGGAATGCCACAAGGATCAGTCATAGAGTCATAAAGCACAAAACAAACCCTTCAGTCCAGTTCATCCATACCGACCACATTTCCCAACCTGAACTAGTCCAACTTGCCTGCATTTGACCAATACCCCTCTGAACCTTTTTGATTTGTGTATCTAACTAAAATGTCTTTTAAATGTTATATCTGTACTTGCATCTACCACTTCGCCTGGCTGTTCATTCTACATAAGAACCATCCTCTTGTGGAAAAAGTTGCTCCTCATTTACAACCTTTGAAGGAATTAATTTCCCCTCATTGGCTTTAAATCTGCTACCCTTATCTTAGAACTATGATCTTTCATTTTAGATTGCCCCACAAGAGGAAACATCCTGACTACTAATAGTTTGTCAATCCCCTTTTGCACCTTATAAATCTCAATTAGATCTTCTCTCTAAATCTAGAGAGTAGTGCGCTCTTGTCAGTAGCAGTCAAAATTCCTAATGTAGTTCCTTAACCAATAGACCATTGCAAAATCGGAAGCTGATCTTTGACAGGAGAATCGATGCCTGGAGAATTAACCTTAAACTACACATTTGTCCCCTCTGCTGGATAGTGGAGACATTGCACTAAATCAGAAGTGCCTACAACAATTTATGATAAAGTAGTGCACATAAAACAAGTGCAAATCCAAAGGTGTGCAGCTCAGGTGAATTGGCCATGCTCAATTGCCCATTGTGTTGGATGATTTTGTCAGGAATAAAAATAGAATAGGGGAATGGGTCTAAGGTGGGTTAGTCTTCGGAGGGTTGATGTGGACTAGTTGGGCTGAAGGGCCTCTTTCCATACTGATAGGAATTTAATCTAATATTGATAAATGTCTCAAAATATTTTGCATGCTGTAATTAAGAAAAGATACAAGGCCAGTCAAAGAGATATGAAGGAGAGTGATCAAATGTTTAACAAAAAGGTTTTACCAAGAACCATGAAAGTGGAATAGAGTTTGAGAGGCAGTATTTAAAAAGGTTAGTTCTGGAGTGTGGGTCAAGGCAAATGAAAGCATCCCTCAGCGTTGGGGATGGCTTTGGATGAGAGGAGGTGAAAGATAGGATCTTTACTTCTGCCAGTTATATGGCTTGCTGTGACTGCATTGCTGAAATTTGGGACTTCTTTTTAAGTCAACAAACCTACAGCATATGTTTAATCTGTGGCTGAGTTTAAATCTGGGCATTTTGTATGCTGATTATCTATGTCATCATAACTTATTCTGTGCAGTATGGCATTTGTCAAGGTTGTGATAATGATGCTACTTTGAGTTTAATAAATGCTGGTCTTTAAACACTGGTTAGAGGCAAAAAGATTGCAGATGCTGGAATCCAAATAGACAGGCAGGAGGCTGGAAGAACACAGCAGGCCAGGCAGCATCAGGAGGTGGAGAAGTCGGCGTTTTGAGTGTAACTTCAGGACTGGGGGTGAGCTTGGGGGGAGCTACAGTTAAAGGGACCGGCGGGGGTAGGGTGGTGAAGTGGGGATAGGTGAAGACGGTAGAGGGAAAGTTATGGTTGGTCAGTTGGAAAAATGAATCCAGTTGGTGGCAGGGAGTGGTGGAAGAGAGGGGGAGGGACTGTAAGGGAGTCAGGGGATGAGAAGAGAGGTTATTTGAAATTGGACAACTCTATGTTGAGTCCTTTGGGCTATAGGCTCCCAGGCAGAAGATGAGGTGTTGTTCCTCCAATTTGTGCAGTGGTTCGTTGTGGCAATGGAGGATGCCAAGGATGGTCATGTCGGAAAGAGAGTGAGAAGAGGAATTAAAATGGAATTAAAAGGTCTGGTCAGCCCTTGCTGGCCCAGCTGTGGTGCTCAGTGAACTGTTTCATGAGTTTACATTCAGTCTCCCCGATGTAGAGAAGACCACACCAGGAGCACCTGATGCAGTGAACGAGGTTGGAAGAAAGGCAGGTCTACCTGTCTCATCTGAACTGCCCATTTCAATTCCTCCAACCACTCCCTTTCCGACATGGCCATCCTTGGCCTCCTCCATTGCCAAAATGAACCACAGTGCAAATTGGAGGAACAACACCTCATCTTCCACCTGGGCAGCCTACAGCCTGGAGGACTCAACATTGAGCTCTCCAATTTCAAATAACCTCCCTCCCCAGCCCCTCCCCCTCCCTTCTACTGCTCCCTGCCACCAACCAAATTAATTGTTTCCACTGACCAAGCAGGTTATTGGACTGTTTCTATTGATGAAGGGGTTATCAAGAATGATGAAACGGGTTATGCCAAGTCTTTTTGAAACATAGAAGATCCTGAGGGGACTTGACAAAGGAAATGTTGAAAAGATTTTCCACTAATGGGGGACTCTTGAAGTAGAGGACATAGTTACTGAATAAGGGACACTTGTTTTAAAACCAAAGACAAAGGAATTTCTTTTCTGAGTAATGAATATCTAGAATTCTGAACCCCCAGAGAGTTGTAGCTGGACCACTGAAAGTAGTTTAAAGCGGAGGTGGATAGATTTTTGAAATATCGGGGAGCTGAGGGCTATGATGAACTGGTAAGAAAGAGGAGTTGAGGCTTGGAGCAGGTCAGGCATGATGTTATAGATTGTTGGGGCAGTCTTAAGAAGCTGAATTATCTATTCCTGTGCTAATAAGAGTAAGGCAGTATGTGAATGAGATTAAATATATTGTACAATTTCACCACTAACTGGAAATAAATTCATCAGTAAGTCTGCAAGCAGTTGTCAGACATGTGAGTGAATAAATGAATTATTTGCAGAATGAACAGTATCATTTAGCTGTACAACTTTTTAAGCTGTTTTTCTGACTGACTTAGATATATTTCTAATTATTTTATTGCTTCTTGGGATTATTCAATTTGGAGAAAGTGAGGACTGCAGATGCTGGAGTACCAGAGTTGAAAAATGTGATGCTGGAAAAACACAGCATGCCAGGCAGCATTGGAGGAGCAGGAGAATCAATGTTTTGGATTCCTGAAGAAGGGCTTATGCCCGAAACATCGATTCTCCTACTCCTCGGATGCTGCCTGGCCTGCTGTGTTTTTCCAGCACTACATAGTGCATTTGAAACAATCCCAAATTGAACAAAGCTGTAGAAACTGAATTGCCAACTTCTTAAGCCTAATATAAAGTTGAAATTGTATGAATAGCTTCACAACCATTGGACTAGGAAAAGAGAATTGGACGTGTGTCCTCCTGCAGATTGTCAATTAGCGGCCCTTCACTGGGAAGAATATCTATGCTGCATGCAGTGGTCCAATGGCCTTATAACGCTCACCAGTTGAAAAAGAGATTTGGCAAATGCCTGTTAAAATGTACAGTAGTCTTCAATATTTTTAAAAATCTAAGCATTTCAACAGTGATATTATTTTTATTGTTAACACGTACTGCTTTTATTTGTTCAGAAGAATTGAAAACAGAAATCCGAAACATTATTCCTGGAAACAATCTGGTGCTGGATTGCTGGTCGACATCTAACTTGGCTCACATTCAATGGTTACGAAATGCTAGTGTGATTCCAGCAACAAATACAAAATATCTCTACTTCACTGGTGGGCTATTAATATTTAATGTTTCTGCAGCAGATGAAGGACAATATGATTGCAGATCTGTTGAGACAATGGCTGGGAAATCATTTGGGCAAGTCACAGCAAGATACCTCCTCCATTCTGTGCACAGATCTCACATGGGTCAACAACCAATTCCAACTGAAGCACTTACTGATGAGAAACCTGCAATTTCCATTGTGCCAATCTCTGCAGGCAATACTGTTCGCGTGGGTAACTTATCTATGACACGGAGTTACCTTCAGACTGAATTTACATTAAAGGGTTTCCTGGTACTTTTTGTCATGATGTTCATACTTCTCCTAGCATGGAATCTTTATAAAGGTCATATGCCCTTGCCTTTCCGTCCATCAAGGAATGGAAATACAAGAAGAATGCCAACAGCCCTTCCTAACAACTCAGTGCAACAATTAGAAGAGAAACCACCATCACCTAAGCCCCCTCAATTAGAAGCTGCAGTCAGCAATGTTGACCTCCCACTTACTGCTGTTGTGAGTGAAGGTACAGTTGAGAAGAACAGCAATAATAACTCCATACCACTAGAAAATGCTAACTCCAGCTCTGCAAGGCCACTGTATGTCCTTGATGAGTTAGAATATATTGATGCGGATCACACTGAATCAAAAGCATAAGGCAAGGATATTAATGGTTCAAGAAATCTCAAGGTGTGAATTGCTGTGTGAGAAGTACCAGGCAATGCTGTCGGATCATTTTTAACTCTCCTATCCTTTACATCGCCTTTGGCAACCTATGCACATCCTTTTGAAAGGAGCAACTTTATCTGGACTAGTGTTAATGTGAGAAAAGAAAATACGTTCAACAACAGATCATAGACTTAGAGATCTTACAAAAGATATGGAATTCTACTTTACATCATTTTACTCTTAAAAATCTACAATTTTCAAATACTAAAACATTATATTGAAAAGGTACTATAAGGTTAACTCAGTGGTCCAGCACTCCCAGCAAGGAAACCATAATTAAATGCACTATGGATTGGTAATAAGAATACAATTTCCAACTCTCTGACTCACATTCTGTGTAGCTATCCTCTGGGAGCATGGATTCGCTGAATTTTCCCATCACTGTTCTAAAAGGATCACATGATACCTATGCTGCTGTGATTCAGTCTTACTCTGTTTTTGTTTAATTTGTTTTCTCCCCTATTGTTATGGCATACTTGTATTACTGATATTAACAGTCATATTATCAAATCCACAGTGACCACACATTTGTTGAGCTTTATACTGTTGTGAATGGCTTTGGTGAAAACCATTGTAATGTAAAACATAATGATTTTTATTCCCCCCCGCCCCCGTTCCTAGTACTATAATTCTCAAGTCCAGTAAGCCTCTATATATTCCAGCTTTATCATTGCATTCCTCAAACCTTTCTAACATCTAATTTTTTCTTGAACATATTTATATTATTTACGTCAAAATCTTTCTTGTTATCCTGTTTTAAAATTGTTACATTTTAGTTTAAATTATTTTCCTAATTTCTGTATTTTTTGATACCCTCTGAAGCTAAACAGTCACTGTGGCCCTGCAGTCTAAAACCAAGAAAGGATCTTTATGGGTCCCAGAGTAACCCCAAAATACTCTTGAGCAATCACAATAGCTTAGTTAGTCAGCATTTAGCTGAGTTGTACAGGGTAGAATGAACACACATGGTTATTAAGTAAGTCCAGTATCAGGCTGATTGGGATTTCATGTGGTAAGTAATGAAATTATGCTCATGCACATAATACAGCTTGACAAGGATACAGATGAGAGATTGGAACGTTACCCCCAAAGTGTTCAGAAAATAAAAGCAACCAAAGAAAACACCATACATTTGATGTGGAGGAGCTGGTTTTGGACTTGGGTGGACAAAGTTAAAAATCACACAACACCAGGTTATAGTCCAACAGGCTTACTTGAAAGCACTAGCTTTCAAATAAACCTGTTGCACTATAACCTGGTGTTGTGTGATTTTTAACTTTGAACACCATATATTTGAACACACCACTCAATTTAACACAAACTATGAAAGCATAGTGAAGAGATTAAATAGTATCCAATGACCTCCTTTAACTCTGACCTTACTGATCAGCTATTTTCGCACTTATCAGGATAGGCTTTGGCATTACTGAAATTACAGATAAACCATATCCAGAATAACCACAAGTGTATCATATTTGTAAAGTCACCTTGCAAATCACTTTATTTACACAGCAATAACATTGGCATGATTTGAACAGTGGTGGCCTAAACTGCAGGGGTCAGTCTGCAAAATTAATAATTTTGTTTTGTGAAAAGTTCAAAGGTGTCAAATATTTAGAGCAATTTTAAATCTTTCGCCGCATGAACTAATAAGCCTAATGTTTTTAGTAAAACCAGGAATAATAATATTTGGTTTTAAAAGTTTCCCTTTGTTTTTGTTCGAAAAAGAGAAACAAAATGCCCAAGAATCTTGATTGAGTAGCTTGTTGATTCAATCTGGTAGATTGTCCATTGACCCTGTCTGACACTCGTTCTTTTTTAACGGCTGAAGACAAATCTATAATTTCGCCATCTCAGTTGGAGATAGCCACAGTCATACTCAGCATTCAATGTGTTGAGCACTGAGGTTATCTTTGAGACTTGTAGAAATGATAAAAACAGCTAGAGTTTCCTTGCCTGACCTGTCATGTAATTGTTGTGTGCTGGGAAGTGATATCCTAACACAACCCATTGGATTCTGCTGCCTCAGCTGAAACAGGATGAATGGGAATGCCGTTGAGGTACGAGAAAAGTATTGTGGAAGTACAACATAAATCGTTACTTCAAAAGGGGGGAGTTGATTTTCAAGATTAAGAGTTGGAGGATAGGAATTGGAGAACAAGAAAATGTTGGCAGTGTGATTTAAAAGATTCATGGCTGATTGAATATAGAACAAAGCCTTGTCCCTGAACTGAGCAGCTTTCTTAATTTTAGTAAACATCAGACTTTTAAAAATTGTCCATCAATCCAAAATCTTAAACATCTTCCTAGGCAGATCATTTAGTGCTACCTACATCCTAAATCACATGGCCCATTCACATATCATCCCTAGGCGCAGTGACCAACATGGCTCCCTATCCTTCATTTTTAAATTCTTATCTTTGTTTTTAATCCCATTATTGACTCACCCGTCCAACTCTGTAACTTCATCTTACAAAACTCCAATATATCCGCAATCTTCCAAATCTCATGCTTTCTGATTTTAATTATTACATCATTGGTGACCATGCCTTCTGTTGCCAAAGCCCTGAGCTCAGAAATTTCCTCCCTAAATCTCTTTGAACATGCCCTCTCCTTAAAGAGCCAAATTCCATGAAACCTATCTCTTGTCTAAGCTTTTTATGGATCACCTCTTTATAGCTTGTATGGCTTAGTAACGAATTTTTTTTGGTAATAACACTTGTTAAGTACCTAATTTACAATGTAAAAGGCTTCATGTAAACTCAAGTAGTTGTTGTTACATGATCTACAGTACTGTTTTGACAGTATACTGAAGTATTTTTTAAATGCAGATTTCCTTCACTTTTATTTCTAGTGAAGGAAAACTGGTTTGTGTCACTAAATCTGTATTTTTTATGCATACTTTAGCTGATGTTTGTAGCACTCTTTATAGTGAACTTGCACCTGACTACTCAAATTCTTTATTGTACAGGCAAATTTATATTTTTGTACTTGATTATTTTTGTTTTCTGGCTGCTTTATTTGCTTGTGTGTTATACATACATTTTTGTAAGTGATCACTTTTTCAGCACATATTCATCCCTGTTTCATATAAAACCACGACAGCACAATGCTTGGTATTTACTCCTCTTAGATTGTTTTTAAAAGGGCGAAAATTGTATCTCCCATTGAAAAGTTATGACCCAAGAGATCTCTGAAACGCTATTGTTGACTTGGATAATTCTACAACCTGACCTGTATGTTTTTTGATCGTATTAATACACCTGGGGAACTGCTAGTTACCTCATTACCACACCCCTCCACCATCCCTACTGTTACTCTAAGTTTTTTGCTCCATATTTCTAACTTTATGGCTTCCTCTTTATGGTTCTCTGGGTCACAGGATGCTGATAGAACTGAGGTTCATTTCATTTTTAAGAAATTTATTTGCTCTACAATAAGAGAAAAATCATAGCATCATCAGCATTCTTGATGTCTTCAGAAAGGAATTACCTAAATCGAGCTTTCTGATCCGATGGGATATTTGCCCTTCTCTACATGTACTCACTTACTGGCTACAGTGGCAGAGTTGAATTCAGGAACTTTGCATTAATATTATTAGCGTGACCCACTGATCAGCATTCTCAGAGCCATGCTGAGGTATCATCGTGAATGGCTTATAAGAGTGATAATTTGGCCCTCAACAAACATCTTGTGTGAATGTTTCCCTTTGCTTACTGTTTCCTTCCTTTCTGGACTGGAGAGGGAAAATGTAGAATGCTGATCTACTGTGGGGCATAATGCACTATCTTAATAGTTCAGAATATTATAAGTGGATGGTATTTTGTAGCAAATACTGCACAGACCAGGCTGAAGGAGTTTGTGCTGCAAGCAGGAATCAGGAGGTATAGTCTGCCAAAAAGCTGGGAGAATGAGAAAAAGAATTATTACAATATACTAGTTAAATCAGAAGGTGTATCTTATTTTAGAACGGGCTTTGCAATGCAAAATGTAAAATCTCACTTTTTTGCCATGACTATAATCCTAACACTTAGAAATTTAAAAAAAAACTAAATTTCTCTCTGTTTTCAAGCCAATAAAAAATTACCCCTTCAGAAATACCTTGCTTTAGAAACATTAAAGGAGGCATTTCAAATGCATCTTGTTGGACTGGATTGTGTTAAGTGATAATTTTTCATCAGATTACTGCAGCGATCAACAATACTAATAGACATCAATGGGATCACTTATCCACACCATTATTTATTTGAGGAAAGTTTTCTTTTGGCTAGAAATGGATGAGACCAGAAGATCCATCAAGTTTCCCATGTACCTTGAATGAGCTGGTCACAACCAGACCTGTAATTGATCTCTCTATCACATGGTCAGGGAAATCTCAAGGGTGAGGGGAAAAAATGAGATGGTGGTCCTGTTCATTATCCTTGATTTTTGATTTTCTGGCAGTGGGTGATGGACAAGATTGAGGTTCAGGTTTGCTGTGATGGCCTCAACAATCAAAAAGCCAAAACATTGAAAATTCCCATCAGAGAAATAACTACTTTGAAGTGCCGAAATGGACTGATGCTTGTGGAACTGTATCCCAGTATTGAGTTATTTTGTTCAGAATAGCAGAAGGGGAATCTAGGTGGGAAGAGGGTAAGTCAGCTTTAATGTAATACCAAAAATGAAACTGGTATCAAAAAAGGATTTGATTTTAGGCACAAGCTACCAAGAAGTAGTCACATTTGGAGTATCAGCTTTGTGATTCTTGTTGCATTTTATTGACTCTGTTCAACTCTGACTTACGACACGGACCCTTTCTGCATTGACATCTCTGAAAGGTTGTTCATTCTGTTTTGTAAAAGCTGTCAAAATCTTAGTGATTGTGTCAGGTAAGTGTGTTTTCAATGTGCAACCAGCAAATATTTTGTTTTAAATGATTTTTTTTGTTAAAATCAGCAAAGAGGTGGCTGCCTTTTTAAAAGTATAGTAACAACCTAATGCCAAACAAAGTTAAAGTGGAATTGTAGGTATGTGCGGAGATAGTGGAGACTCTGCATTAATTTTGATAATTTACATGTAATGTTGCTGGAGATAAGCTGTGGCCCTTGATTATTAAACAGCATATGTTTCTTCCATCAAATACTATCAAATGCAATTTACTAATCTAGTATTGATTTAAAAACAGCGTATTTTTCTTTTAGATGTTACCAAACTCTTGGAACATTCTTGTATAGAAATTGTGATTAAATGGGATTTTAAAGCTTCTCCAGGTGTTGCTTTTTTTTTGTGTCGCTTTTTCAGTAACTGAATGGGAACTACATAAATGACCCTATCCACTCAGTTGTTTTCTACCTAGGCAGACTTATCTATCTATGGTTATCACTTTACAGTCACATAGATGGGTTAACTCCAGGAAAGGTAAGAGAGGTAGGCAGCTAGTCTTTTGTGACTATACCCATTTCAAGCAAGTATGCTGTTTTGGAAAATGTAAAAGGGTATGGATTCTCAGGGAAACGTAGCACGAACAGCCAAGTTTCTGGTATTAAGACTGGCTTTAATGCAACAAGGGTACATCAGGTTCCAAGAGATCAATTGTTTTAGGGGATTCTCTAGTCCAAGGTATAGACAGACATTTCTGTGGCCAGCCACGAAAAATCAGAATGGTGTGTTGCCTCCCTGGTGCCAGGATCAAGGATGTCTCAGAGGGTGCAGAATGTTCTCACGGGGAGAGGGACCAGCAAGAGGTAATTGTCCACATTGGAACCAATGAGATAGGAAGGAAAAAATGTTGAGATTTTGAAGGGAGATTACAGAGAGTTAGGCAGGAATTTAAAAAGGAGGTCCTCAAGAATAGTAATATCTGGATTACTCCCAGTGCTATGAGCTAGTGAGGGCAGGAATATGAGGATACAGCAGATGAATGCATGGCTGAGGAGCTGGTGTATAGAAGAAGGGTTCATATTTTTGGATGATTGGAATCTCTTTCAGGGTAGAAATGATCTATACAAGAAGGACGGATTGCACCTAAATTGAAAAGGGACTAAGACACTGGCAGGGAAATTTGCTGGAGCGGCTCAGGAGGATTTAAACTAGTAAGGTGGGGGTGTGGGACCCAGGGAAATAGTGAGGAAAGAGGTCAATCTGGGACTGATACAGTTGAAACCAGAAGCGAGTCGAACAGTCAGGGCAGACAGAGACAAGGTAGGACTAATAAATTTATTTCAATGCAAGGGGCCTAACAGGGAAGGCAGATGAACTCAGGACATGGTTAGGAACATGGGACTGGGATATCATAGCAATTACAGAAACGTGGCTCAGGGATGGACAGGACTGGCAGCTTAATGTTTCAGGATACAAATGCAACAAGAAGGATAGAAAAGGAGGCAAGAGAGGAGGGGGAGTGGCGTTTTTAATAAGGGATAGCATTACAGCTGTGCTGAGGGAAGTTATTTGGGTGCAACTGAGAAATAAGAAAGGGATGATCACCTTATTGGGATTGTATTATAGATCTCCTAATAGTCAGAGGGAAATTGAGAGCAAATTTGTAAGGAGATCTCAGCTATCTGTAAGAATAATAGGGTGATTATGGTAGGGGATTTTAACTTCCCAAACATTGACTGGGACTGTCATAGTGTTAAGGGTTTAGATGGAGAGGAATTTAAGTGTGTACAAGAAAATTTTCTGACTCAGTACGTGGATGTACCTACTAGAGAAGGTGCAAAACTTGACCGACTCTTGGGAAGTAAGGCAGGGCAGGTGACTGAGTTGTCAGTGGAGGAGCACTTTGGGGCCAGCGACCGTAATTCTATTAGATTTAAAATAGTGATGGAAAAAGACCAGTTCTAAAAGTTGAAGTTCTAAATATGGTATTAGGTAAGAACTTTCGAAAGCTAATTGGGGCAGATGTTCGCAGGTAAAGGTACAGCTGGGAAATGGGAAGCCTTCAGAAATGAGATAACGAGAATCCAGAGAAAGTATATTCCTGTTAGGGTGAAAGTAAAGGCTGGTAGGTATGTGGAATGCTGGATGACTAAAGAAATTGAGGGTTTGGTCAGAAAAAGAAGGAAGCATATGTAAGGTATAGACAGCATAGATCGAGTGAATCCTTAGAAGAGTTTAAAGGCAGTAGGAATATACTTAAGAGGGACATCAGCAGGGCAAAAAGGAGACATGAGATAGCTTTGGCAAATACAGTTAAGGAGAATCCAAAGGGATTTTACCAATACGTTAAGGACAAAAGAGTAACTAGGGAGAGAATAGGGCACCTCAAAGGTCAGCAAGGCGGCCTTTGTGTGGAGCCACAGAAAAGGGGGGGAGATACTAAACGAGTATTTTGTATCGGTATTTACTGTGGAAAAGGATTTGGAAGATATAGACTGTCAGGAAATAGATGGTGACACATTGAAAAATGTCCACATTACAGAGGAGGAAGTGCTGGGTGTCTTGAAACACATAAAAGTGGATAAATCCCAGGACCTGACCAGGTGTACCGTAGAACTCTATGGGAAGTTAGACAAGTGATTGCTGGGCCTCTTGCTGAGATATTTGTATCATCGATAGTCACAGCTGAGATGCCAGAAGACTGGAGGTTGGCCACTGTTTAAGATGGGTAATAAGGACAAGCCAGGGAACTATAGACCAGTGAGCCTGGCATTGGTGGTGGGCAGGTTGTTGGAGGGAATCCTGAGGAACAGGATGTACAAGTATTTGGAAAGGCAAGGTACTGATTAGGGATAGTCAAGATGGCTTTGTGTGTAGGAAATCATGTCTCACAAACGCTCCGGTTTCCTCCCACAGTCCAAAGATGTGCAGGTCAGGTGAATTGGCCACGCTAAATTGCCCCATAGGTCAATTAGTCAGAGGGGAATGGGGCTAGGTGGGTTACTCTTCGGAGGGTCGGTGTGGACTGGTTGGGCTGAAGGGCCTGTTTTCACACTGTAGGGAATCTAATCTAAACTTAAGATTGAGTTTTTTGAGGAAGTAACAAAGAGGATTGATGAGGGCAGAGCGGTAATGTGATCTATATGGATTTCAGTAAGGCGTTCGACAAGGTTCCCCATGGGAGATTGATTAGCAAGGTTAGATCTCACAGAATATAGGGAGAACTAGCCATTTTTGGTACAGAATTGGCTCAAAGGTAGAAGATAGAGGATGGTGGTGAATGGTAATTTTTCAGACTGGAGGCTTGTGACCAGTGGAGTACCACAAGGATCAGTGCTGGGTCCTCTACTTTAAATGATTTGGATGGGAGCATAAGAGGGACAGTTAGTAAGTTTGCAGATGATACCAAAATTGGAGTTGTAGTAGTTGGCGAAGAGGGTTACCTCAGATTACAACAGGATCTTGACCAGATGGGCCAATAGGCTGAGAAGTGGTAAATGGAGTTTAATTCAGTTCAATACAAGGTGCTACATTTTGGGAAAGCAAATCTCAGCAGGACTTATACACTTAATGGTAAGGTCCTAAGAAGTGTTTCTGAACAAATTCACCTTGGAGTGCAGGTTCACAGCTCCTTTGAAAGTGGAGTCGCAGGTAGATAGGATAGTGAAGAAGGTGTTTGGTATGCTTTCCTTTATTGGTCAGAGCATTGAGTACAGGAATTGGGAGATCATGTTGCAGCGGTACAGGACATTTGTTAGGCCACTGTTGGAATATTGTGTGCAATTTTGGTCTCCTTCATATCAGAAAGATGTTGTGAAACTTGAAAGGGTTCAGAAAATATTTACAAGGATGTTGCCAGGATTGGAGGATTTGAGCTATAGGGAGAGGCTGAACAGGCTGGGGCTGTTTTCCCTGTAGCGTCGGAGGCTGAGGGGTGACCTTATAGTGGTTTACAAAATGATGAGAGGCATGGATAGGATAAATAGAGAAAGTCTTTTCCCTGGTATCGGGGAGTCCAGAACTAAAGGGCATAGGTTTAGGGTGAGAGGGGAAAGATATAAAAGAGACCTAAGGGGCAACCTTTTCACACAGAGGGTGGTACGTGTATGGAATAAGCTGCCAGAGGAAGTGGTGGAGGCTGGTACAATTGCAACATTTAAGAGGCATTTGGATGGGTATATGAATAGGAGGGGTTTGGAGGAATATGCGCCGGGGGCTGGCAGGTGGGACTAGATTGGGTTAGGTTATCTGGTTGGCATGGACAGGTTGGACCGAACGGTCTGTTTCCATGCTGTACATCTCTATGACTCTATGACTTTGTTAAGACAGCAAATTTTATTTATTTCACAGATCTGCGACAATAGTTGTAACAAGTACTCCCAAGATGAGGTTTTTCCTAAAGCCACTTGTAGATGTGATATTGAGGTCCATGGTTTTCAGTCTATGCTTTGCACAGCAGTATGGGCACAATAGTTTATCAGTAAGTCCTGTCCCCTTTAGTCCAAGAACTCCCCACCTACGTTCGGGACACCACCCACGCCCTCCACCTCCTCCAGGATTTTCGCTTCCCCGGTCCCCAACGCCTTATTTTCACTATGGACATCCAGTCCCTGTACACCTCCATCCCCCATCACGAAGGACTCAAAGCCCTCCGCTTCTTCCTTTCCCGCCGCACCAACCAGTACCCTTCCACTGACACCCTCCTTCGACTGACTGAACTGGTCCTCACCCTGAATAACTTCTCTTTTCAATCCTCCCACTTCCTCCAAACTAAAGGAGTTGCCATGGGCACCCGCATGGGCCCCAGCTATGCCTGCCTCTTCGTAGGATATGTGGAACAGTCCATCTTCCGCAACTACACTGGCACCACCCCCCACCTTTTTCTCTGCTACATCGATGACTGTATCGGCGCTGCCTCGTGCTCCCACGAGGAGGTTGAACAGTTCATCAACTTTACTAACACCTTCCATCCCGACCTGAAATTCACCTGGACTGTCTCAGACTCCTCCCTCCCCTTCCTAGACCTTTCCATCTCTATCTCGGGCACCCGACTCAACACAGACATCTACTACAAATCAACTGACTCCCACAGCTACCTGGACTACACCTCCTCCCACCCTGCCCCCTGCAAAAACTCCATCCCATATTCCCAATTCCTTCGTCTCCGCCGCATCTGCTCCCAGGAGGACCAGTTCCAACACCACACAGCCCAGATGGCCTCCTTCTTCAAGGACCGCAGATTCCCCCCAGACGTGATCGACGATGCCCTCCACCGCATCTCCTCCACTTCCCGCTCCTCCGCCCTTGAGCCCCGCTCCTCCAACCGCCACCAAGACAGAACCCCACTGGTTCTCACCTACCACCCCACCAACCTCCGCATACAACGTATCATCCGCCGTCATTTCCGCCACCTCCAAACGGACCCCACCACCAAGGATATATTTCCCTCCCCTCCCCTATCAGCGTTCCGCAAGGACTACTCCCTTCGTGACTCCCTCGTCAGATCCACACCCCCCACCAACCCAACCTCCACCCCCAGCACCTTCCCCTGCAACCGCAGGAAATGTAAAACTTGCGCCCACACCTCCACACTCACTTCCCTCCAAGGCCCCAAGGGATCCTTCCATATCCGCCACAAGTTCACCTGTACCTCCACACACATCATCTATTGCATCCGCTGCACCCGATGTGGCCTCCTCTATATTGGGGAGACAGGCCGCTTACTTGCGGAACGCTTCAGAGAACACCTCTGGGCCGCCCGGACCAACCAACCCAACCACCCCGTGGCTCAACACTTTAACTGTCCCTCCCACTCCACCGAGGACATGCAGGTCCTTGGACTCCTCCACCGGCAGAACATAACAACACGACGGCTGGAGGAGGAGCGCCTCATCTTCCGCCTGGGAACCCTCCAACCACAAGGTATGAATTCAGATTTCTCCAGTTTCCTCATTTTCCCTCCCCCCACCTTGTCTCAGTCGGTTCCCTCAACTCAGCACCGTCCTCCTAACCTGCAATCTCCTTACTGACCTCTCCGCCCCCACCCCACTCTGGCCTATCACCCTCAACTTGACCTCCTTCCACCTATCCCACCTCCATCGCCCCTCCCCCAAGTCCCTCCTCCGTACCTTTTATCTTAGCCTGCTTGGCTACTCTCTCTCATTCCTGATGAAGGGCTTATGCTCGAAACGTCGAATTCCCTATTCCTGAGATGCTGCCTAACCTGCTGTGCTTTAACCAGCAACACATTTTCAACAATAGTTTATCACAATAGTGTTGTGCTAGAGATGGGAAAAATTAACCAGGATCTTGTTTCTGAATGGTATCTGGCGACCTCTACTGGAAAGTGTGTCTGACCATGTGAGGTGACTAGATTCAGTTGTGACGGTAAAATTGTTTTTTATATACACAGTAAAGAGGAAATTAGAGACTGATATAAAGAATGGACTGCTCAGGCGAGGGAGGCTGTGGATTTACATCCCTGCACGAGTCAGTGCCTTAATCTTTTTGAAATTGTTACGTGGGCTAATATGAATCAGCAATGACGTCAATAATTTCAACAAAACTCCAAAGAGGCAATTTATGGGTTGCCTTGGTTATTACAATTTCAATGAAGCACCTTTCAGCAAAATACGCCAGCTTCAGTATATTTTGATTCTGAGGAAAAATTAATGCGTGAACTCTCTTGCTAGTTCTGCCTCCTATACTTGAACAGAGTGTCACGCAGATCTCCAGATACCTGTATTAGAGGGTGTGAGGCCATAGATGAAAAACATACAACAGTTTAAAAAAAAAATCAATTTACAAGGGGGAAAATTTTTTATCTGATTTGTTCAATAAATATCTATTTTACAGTGGTAAATCACGACTTCTCAATAGCAGGATGCATTTCATACTTTTTAACCACAACAAAGATATAGCATTTAGACATACCAGCAAGGCGATCATAACCACACAGATGTGTTTTCAGTGTTGGTTAAGAGTAAATGTTGACCAGGACGCTGGTGAGAAATCCTTTGCTCTTCCTTAAATAGTGCCAGAGTTTGCTGCCTTTGATAGCCCTTTTTCAGCTCAGCAAGCTGAATTTTTGCACTCATTTGTGCTTGTATTCTAGGGACAGGGCTCTGTGCTAACATTTATACTGACTCCCGATATGGTTTTGGGGTCGTGCATGACTTTGGCCAACTTTGGAGTAAAGAGGACCCTTGACATTATCTGGCACTCTCATTTCTCACTGACATTATCAAATGTTTTGATTGCGCTCCTGCTCCCAAAACAGGTAACTGTTATAAAATGTACTGCCCATGGAAAATGGCCAAAACTTTGTTAATGCTGGTAACCGTGCTGCTGAAATGGCTGCAAAACAAGCAGCTTTCAACCGTCTTATAATTGTGCCTAAAATGATGGGTCAGACTGAAAGGTCTGACAAAAGTAAGTCTACCTCAGATAAACTAAGGTCAACCATTCAAGATGTGGTTACCTTACAGAGGCAGTTGTGGTCTAAAGCTGGCTGTTATTATAATCCAGTTTCTAAACTATGGACCACTCTAGCTGGACATATTTGTATTTCTGATGAACTTGCTTTATGGGTAGTTGATTGTATTCATTATGCTACGCACTGTGGTGCTCACTCAACGTCTGACTTACTTTTGAATACCTGGTGGCATCTGCACCTCCAGCAGATGGCTCAACAAGTAAGTGATGGATGCCTCACTTGTTAAGAACACAATCCTGGAAAAGGTATTCCTTGTCCTACAGGTCAGACACCCCTCCCTGAGGAACATTTTCAAACCCTTCAACAAGACTTTATTGATTAGAAAAGTGTCAAAATTATAAGTATGTTTTAGTTATTGTTGATGTTTTCTCTAAATGGGTTGAAGCTTATCCTACCTCCAAAATTACTGCAAAAAATGTTGGAAGTATCCTACTTAAGGAAATTATTCCCCGCTTCGGTATTCCTCTTTGCCTGTCTTCAGAGAATGGTTCTCATTTTATACATGAGGAATTGTGCTCTCAATTTGGCATCAGACGTCAACTTCATTTTGCATATCACTCACAGGCTGCAGGCTTTGAGGAATGCTGTAACCAAGCTCTGAAAACTAAACTTGCAAAATTAACTTCTGAGACAGGCCTTCCCTGGGTTAAACTATTGCCTCTGGTTCTGTTTCACCTACTCTGCACTTCAGCTGGAAAAATTCATTTATCCCCTGCCAAAATAGTTAATGGCCGAGCCTTTTGCATACCTTGGAACGATATCACTGCCCCTGTCCACTTTCACCACATGGCGAATGACATGTTCTTTCCTGAACTAAAATTTTGCGAGGGCTCCATTCTGGAGTAAGTACAGCTTATGAAAAACTCCCCTCCCTTGAGGGAGTTCACACTATCAAAAAGTGGACATACCGTGGCCTACAGCCTCAATGGGAAAGTCCCTTTCAGGTCCTCCTCACCATCCCAACTGCTGTCAAAGTGGCAGGGTGATCTGCATAGATTTATATCCATGATTGTAAGCTCATTGGAGATGTATCTAAGAAGGGCGGAGATGACAGATATGATGGAGATGATGAGAATCGATAGGAAGATGATGAAGATAATTAGAATGTAAGAAAACTGAGAAAAAGTCGGAACCAGACTATTAGGTCATAGCTGCCTTTTCGAATTGTAATTTTCTTTCTGTTTTAGATATTCTAACCCTTGCTACAGAAATGACTACCAGGACTACCACTTTCATCCTAATATGTGGACTTGCCTTGACCAACATTAGTACAAAAGAGGGAACCATCTAATGTGATCCTGAGCATGATGATGTTCTTGTGTGCCAAGAGACTGATTCCTTTGATGTATGGGACATTAACCAAGATGACTGTCGTAATGGACAACTGCATCAAAAAGATCGCACAGTCCATCTACAGAACAACTCCCAATGGTCAAGGTGTTATTATATGTCAATTTGATTTCAGTTATACTGTGGGTATCCCTGGTAAGCCTTTCCCCATTCAAATAGATCACATAATAAAAGAGACAAAGGGGGGATGTTATCCTTCACTAACAATTTGGTTTTAGAAATCCATAATAAAATATTTGGAGAGGATGAAGTAGTTTGTTACGCCCCTACTTCGGCAAGAGTCTCCTTGACCCCTTTTATCCTTCCAAATCCTAACATGGGGGTATGGAATAGTATTAAAGTATTTAAAGGACGTAATATCTCTTTTAGTTATTACCTATCCCCACCTACGACTTATTTATGAACTTCCGCAAAATAAATCCACGATATTGTATCCAAATTGCTACAATGGTAAAGGATGAGGATGCACCTTTCTAAAAGTGCCTAGAATTATCCCCTGTGCTATGATTAAGAGTATTAGTCATCACTGCTTCCCTGAAGGACCTCGGCATGACCTCTCAAAAATGGTTTAACATACCATTTAACATATTGGAACTTGGTGTTGTGTGATTTTTAACTTTGTCCACCCCAGTCAAACACTGACACCGCCACCTCCACATCATAACATACCATTCAAAAAGCAGCACCACTGATTATACAGCACTCCCTCATTACTGCAGTGGAGTTTCTACCTGGATTAACTGTTCAGATTTCCGAACTGGGATTTGAATCTACAATTTTATTCTGAGGTGAGACTTCTACCGCTGAGCCACGTGAAATCCAAAGTGTTCACTTCAAGCAGTTTGAGCAATTTATTCAGTAGCTAAACGATTCGGAAATGTCGGGTTTGATCTTTGTAGAAGAGAAAAGTTAATCAATCTCAGCTAAAGCAGTGGCATTTGTTCTGAATTTGACCTCAATGTCAAATATTGGGAAGACCAATATCATTCAACTGCTCACTTTTGCCTTACTAACTAGGGTTTTTTAGATGGGAATAGACATATATAACAATGGGATAATGACCAGATTACAGTTGGCTGTGAAGTTAGTTTTAGAAACAAAAGTATGTTGTATAAAGAAAGTACTAATCCAAAATTTTACAAGTCACAGGATGACACATAATTTACGCTGCTGGTTAAATAGCATATGCATACATAGCAATAGCATAAATAGTGATTATTGTTGTGATTTTGCTGAAATGCATGACACTAATAATTTGGTTTCACATTTTATTCGCATCACCCCACCCCCTAACCTTTTTATTCGTTCAAAACACAGTAAAGAAGCTATACCGGAACTGATACAAATCGAAACACAGATCCTGAGGGGACCTTTACAAAGTAGATGCTGAAGGGATTTATTCCTTTCTTAAAGAGACTACAACTAGGAGACATGGTTTAAAAGTAAGGAGTCTCCCATTTAAGATTCCGATGAGAAGATAGTCTTCAGAGGGCCATGTGAATTTTTATCCCCAGGGACCACTGGGGAGACATGTTCTTAAGGAAGACATTGATTAATTCTTGACTGATCAGGGAGTCATTAGGCATTGAGTAGGCAGGAAATTGGAGTTGAAACCACAATCAGATCAGCATGACATTAATGAATGATGGAACAGGTTTAAGGGGCCAAATGTTTGCTCCTGCCAATCACGTTAGGGTCCCTTCACTGGGTCTTCAGCTTGTTTAAAATTGCAAGCACTCTTTCATTGTCTAGTGAGATTAGAAATAGAGGCAAGCAAATTTACCTAGTTCTAGTGGAAATGAAATCTAATGTCATGAGCATCACAATTTTAGCAGAATTCCCAACACTGAAGAAAGTGAAAGGTAGCAAACTCCAGAATAGAGTATTCCCTGAAATTCATTGTAATATATCCTCCAAAGAATCAACAGTAGTCTAATCTGGATAAACTCCTGTCAAGATTATCATAAAATACTGCTGTCACTTGTAGACCGTGAACAAGTCAATTTGAATAAAATTCCACACCAGCAATATGTGTCTGCCATAGTTCAATTGTTTATGATTAGATTAGATTACAGTGTGGAAATAGGCTCTTCGGCCCAACAAGTCCACACCAACCCTCTGAACAGCAACCCACGCAGACCCATTCCCCTACATTTACCCCTAGACCTAACAGTACGGGCAATTTCACATAGCCAATTCACCTAACCTGCACATTTTTTGGAATGTGGGAGGACACCGGAGCACCTGGAGGAAACCCACACAGACAATGTGCAAACTCCACACAGACAGTTGTCTGAGGCGGGAATTGAATCAGGGTCTCTGGCGCTGTGATGCAGCAGTGCTAACCACTGTGCCACCGTGTCTTCACCTGTCAGAGAATTGTGGGTTTAATTCACACTCTTGAGATTTAAGTGCAACAAGTTAATCTGAAACTCCTAGTATAACACTCAGGAAGTGCTGTAATGTCAAAGATACTAGATGCTGAACAAAGCACCCCCAAACCAAATCTCTCAAATCTTTGACACTACTCTAAAGAACAGGGGAGTTCTCCCTGGACAACAATTATCCCTCAAGCAACGTTGATGAAATAAATAATCTGAACATTATCAGGAGCTTTCTGTGCATAAATTGGCTCCTGTTCTTCTTACATTACAAGCGCCAGAGACCCGTGTTCAATTCCCGACTCAGGCGACTGACTGTGTGGAGTTTGCACATTCTCCCCGTGTCTGTGTGGGTTTCCTCCGGTTTCCTCCCACAGTCCAAAGATGTGCGGGTCAGGTGAACTGGCCATGCTAAATTGCCCGTAGAGTTAGGTAAAGGGGTAAATATAGGGGTATGGGTGGGTTGCGCTTCGGGGGTCGGTATGGACTTGTTGGGCCGAAGGGCCTGTTTCCACACTGTAAGTAATCTAAAAAAAATTACAACTGTAGTCACATTTCAAAAGTATTTCATTGACTGTAAAACATTATGGAATATTATGAAAGTCATACAGTCTTAAAGGATCAATTAAGAGGATGACAGGGATTTAAAAGTTAGCTAGGCTGCCACCAGAGCACTCCTTTTCTTTGTCAAATAGTGTCAAATGGAATTTTAATGCTATTGAAAAAGTAGATATTTTTAAGCAATCTGTTCAGACATGTTGTAATATCCAGATCTTCTATCCCAGAGGTAAGGACGCTACCATACACCACCATACATCCGACCCAGACAGAAGGTGGAAAGTCCATGGTTTTACCAAATATTAACAACCAATGGTCCTGAAAAAAGTCTACTAATGCAAAACATATTTTTAATCTTCAAATAAACACTATTTCCAGGGGATATTCAGTGGTCTGCTGTAATCTGAAAAACATTTTTGCAAATGTGGCAATAGTATATTGCTATCAAATTGTAAGTAAATTGCAATTTTTGGGATGATATGTAGCTCAGGTTGGATATGGATCAGGTTGTAAATTCGCTCGCTGAGCTGGAAGATTTGTTCTCAGATGTTTCATCACCATGCTAAGTAACACAATCAGTGAGCCTCCTTTGAAGCATTGGTCTTCTGTCCCTCTTTCTATTTATCTGTCTTGGTCTGTTGTGGTGGGTGATATCGCTTCCAGTTCTTTTTCTGAGAGGTTGGGAAATGGAACCCAAATCAATGTTTTTGTTGATAGAGTTCCGATTTGAATACCAGGCCTCTAGGAATTCCCATGTGTCACAGTTGAAATGGTGCCCCTTATCATCTGTGTGTAAGGATACTAGTGATAGTTGGTCGTGCCTTTTGGCGGCTAGTTTCCTGCCAGTCTGTCTGATTGAAATATTTGTTGCAGTCCTTGCAGGATATTTTGTATATGATGTTGGTTCTGCTGGTTGTTGGTATAGGGTCCTTTTGATTCATCAAGAGTTGTTTCAGTGTGTTGTTAGGTTTGTGGACTACCTTGCTGTCAAGGGGCCAGAGTAGTCTGATTGTCATCTCTGAGATGTCTTTAATGTATGGTAGTGTGGCTAGAGTCTCTGGGTGTGTTGTGTCTTCTTGTTTAGGCTGTTGTGTGGAAATCGGCGGACCGTGCTGGTCAGATACCCATTGTTCTTGAATACATTATATAAGTGTTTTTCTCGTAGTTCCTGGATGCTGCAATGTTTTGTGGCTTATTTAAATAATGTCCTGATGCAGCTCCATTTGTGGGTGTTGTGATGATTGCTCCTGTAGTTGAGTATCTGGTCTGTGTATGTTGCTTTCCTGTAGACGCTGGTCTGCAGCTCTCCATTGGCTTTTTGTTCTACTGTGACATCTCAGAAGGGGAGTCTGTTATTGTTTTTCTCTCTTTGGTGAACTTTATACCAGTAAGGATGTTGTTTATGTGCTTGTGCGTTTCTTGTCTAATTTGTTCCACTTCCTGAAGGCGAAGCTTGGGCTGGATCGTAGGGAGAGCTGTTCGTTCTAACCTCTGTGTAACTGCATCTGCCAAGGGTCTGGATATTGGTGATCCCGTGGGTGTCCTGCTGATTTGTTTATAGGTCTTGTCATTGAAGGTGAAGTAGGTTGTGAGGCACAGGTCCACTAGTTTGAGGATGCTGTCCTTGCTGACGGAGTTGGTGCTGTCTTGTGTTTATGTCCTTGGTTCATCTAGTAGTGTGGCCAGTGTTTCTTTGGCCAGGGTGATGTTTATTGAAGTGAATAGGGCTGTCACGTCGAAGGAAACCATGACCTCGTCGACCTCTACCTTGGTGTCTTTGACGTTCTGGAATTCCTGGGTGGAGGGGATGGAATGATGTGACTCTTCTACTAAGTATTGCCGTTTGCATTGCAGTTCCTTTGATAGTCTGGATGTCGGTGTGCCGGGAAGTAAGACTATGGATCTGAGGTACTAACTAGGAGGCGTAGGTTTAAGGTGAGAGGGAAAAGATATAAAAGGAACCTGAGGAGCAACTTTTTTCACACAGAGCATGGTGGGTGTATGGAGCAAATGACCAAAGGGAATGGTGGAAACTGGAACAATTACAATTTTAAAAGACATCTGGATGTGTACATGAATAGGAAGAGTTTAGAGGGTTATGGGCCAAATGCTGGCAAAGAGGACTAGATTAATTTAGGACATCTGGTTGGCATGGGCATGTTGGACTGAAGGGTGTTTTGGTGCTGTACCACTCTATATCTGAATGACTATATCTCTAGAATATTTCAGTTGTAAGAGAGACTTCAGACTCTATTCTGGGAGAATCAGATAGCATTCTTATTCAAGTTGCTATAGTGTTGGAAATGTATACATAATTTGATATAGCTATGGTTAACTTTCTCAGTGTTCATTATGTGGGCGGCACGGTGGCACAGTGGTTAGCACTGCTGCCTCACAGCGCCTGAGATCCGGGTTCAATTCCCGACTCAGGCGACTGACTGTGTGGAGTTTGCACGTTCTCCCCGTGTCTGCGTGGGTTTCCTCCGGGTGCTCTGGTTTCCTCCCACAGTCACAAAGATGTGCAGGTCAGGTGAATTGGCCATGCTAAATTGCCCGTAGTGTTAGGTAAGGGGTAAATGTAGGGGTGGGTTGCGCTTCGGCGGGTCGGTGTGGACTTGTTGGGCCGAAAGGCCTGTTTCCACACTGTATGTAATCTAATCTAATCTAATCTCAAATATGAAAATAGGTTATTAGGATGAGATATTATGACATATGACATCCTTAATCCAGGAAACGTCAGAAAGAAGAAGGAAATCTACAAATGGGGAGAGAACCTAACTTGCACGTTGAAGCTGAACAATTTCTAACTGCAAAGAGGGCTTGCTTGCAACAACTGTTTAAAAGTTACTTGGCTGAAATTTAAAACAATTGATCTATGCCATTGATGGGAACAGCCAGAAGTTGTAATGTGAATACATTTCCAAGTTAAAAGCACTTTTCACATTTGCTTGAAGGAGGAGGGACTACCAGAGAAGCTCAACTTCAAATTCTGCCTGGCAAACTTGTAGGTTCATACAAAATATTAGTCCACCTGTCAAAGGACAACATTCCTAACAATTCAGTACTCCCCTGGAGGGTTGGTCTGGATTATTGGAGTAAATCCTTTTGTCTGCCTTAAAATTACTACCATCAAAACAAGTAAGCCAATATTGTAGCAAGTGCTTTGAATCATGGTAAAATAACACTGCCATTTAGATTTGGGACTCCCATTTTTTTCCTATGCAGTGGTCAGACTATTTTTATTCCTCATTCCTGATGAAGGGCTTTTGCCCAAAATGTCAACTCTCCTGCTCCTCGAATACTGCCTGCCCTGCTGTGGTTTTCCAGCATCACACTCTCAACTCTAATCTTCAGCATTGGCAGTCCTCACGTTCGCCTAGACTATTTTTATATGTCTGTACCAGGCCTCACTTTGTCCTGTGATAGAAATTGCCTCAAGAAAACTTTATAATCTTTCAAATTGAAATAACTTTTGAAATGGAAACCATTCATCTTTTTTAGGTTACTATGTCCCATCAGAATCCCACATAAACAATAAAAAGAAGCTTTTGAACTCATCTAATGGACCACAAGGTGTTGCAATCAAAGCAGCAGTGATACAAGCTTTGTACTATTTTGTGGTCTTTTGAGAAGATTGCCAAGGAGGAACGTTATACTAGTCTCCACATGAATTGGTTAGTAAAATTCATCTTTTGAATTGGAGCCATTTAGTTCATTTCAGGATGTAAGTGAACAATCTTGGCTAACCTTCAAGGCAGGATTAGTATTACTGTTTTAGGTGCCGTCTTTTGGATGAGATTTCAAAGCAAGAACCCAAACCCTTTCAGGTAAATGTGAACTATTCAATGGCAATATTCAAACAAAAAACAAGTAGATTCTCATGGTGATATATCCATCAAGCTTGAAAGACTTTGTTTGAAATTGTGTCTTTTACAACCCCATGTTCTCTCAAGGCACTTTATAGCCAATGAAGTATTTCTTAACATGTAGTTACTGTTGTAGAGTTGGGAAATATGGCAGCCAGTTTTCACATAGTAACATGGGCTTTATTTACTTAAACCTGAAAGAATAGCAATTGCTCCATTTAACATCTCATCCATAGGATGCATTTCTAACAGAGCAGCACCCTGTCACATTGAAGGGTTTGCATATAATAAGTGGTCTGGAGTCATGGCTTCTCTGACTCAGTGATCTTCTCCAGCTCTACAAGACTGAGATATGGGCACTGCTCAAACCTTTGGCCTCTTGAGTACCTGATTTTAATTACCAGCACTGGTGGCTGTGGCTTCACCAGCCTGGCTTCTAATTTCAGAAAAGCTCTCTTGAATCCTCGTCTGCTTTTCCAACCCTTTTAATTCTTTATTAATTTTAAAGAGTTAGTCTCAATGCCATATTAAGGAAAATGATCAAATGCTTGGTCATTGAAGTAGACTTTAAATAGTTTGTTATAGACTCATACAGCACAGAAACAGACCCTCCGGTCCAACTAGTCAAATGGAATTTAATTTGAATAAATGTGAGATATTACATTTTGGTAAAACAAACAAAAACAAAACTTATACAATTAAAAGGGTCTTGGGCAGTGTTGTAGAACAGAGAGACTTCTGGGTTCAGGTACATAATTCTTTGAAATTTGCATCACAAAGATAGGGTGGTTAAGAAGGTATTTAGAATGTTTGCCTTCATTGCTCAGATCTTTTGAGTATAGGAGTTAGGGTCATACAGGACATTGGTGAGGCCTCTTCTGGAGTACTGTGTCCAGTTCTAGTCTCTGTGTTATAGCAAGGATATTATTAAGCTGAAGAGGGTTCAGAAGAGATTTACTGGGAATGGAGGGTTTGAATTAAAAAGAGAGGCTGGATAGGCTGAGACCTTTTGCACTGGAGCGTGGGAGGATGAGAGGTGACCTTACAGAGGTTTATACAATAATGAGGGATACATATATGCTGAATGGCAGGTTTTAGTTCCCTAGGGTGGGGGATTTCAGGAATAGGTGGCATATCTTTAAGGTGACAGGACAAAAATTTTAAAAAGACGTGAGGGGTGATTTTATTAACACAGGGAGTGTGGTATGAACTTGAGGAAGTGGTGGATGTGGGTACAGTTAAATATTTAGACAATATGTAGATAAGCACGTGAATAAGAAATGTTTGGCGGGATATGGGCCGTGCGAGGTAGGTGGGACTAGTTTAGTTTGGAATTATAGTTGACATCGACTGGTTGGACCAAAAGCTAACCACTTTCTTAACCACGCTGTCTACCTGTGATGCAAATTTCAAAGAACTACAGACCTGAACCCCTGGGTCTCTCTGACAAAAATACCCAGGCCCCAACCTTAACTGTATAAGTAATGCCCATGTTTGTTTTAACGAAATGTTAATAGCTTACATTTATCCAAATTAAATTCCATCCGTCAAATTCCTCCTCAAGCCCATTGACCCAACTGATCAAGATCCTTTTGTAATCTTAGATAACCTTCTTTACTGTCTACCAACCCATCAATTTTGGTGTGTGCAAACCTACCAGCCATGCCTCTTAAATTCTCATTCAAATTGTTTATATAAATTACAAACACAAATGTGGAACACTGCTGGTCACAGGCCTCCAGTCCGAAAAACAACCTTTCACTACCACCCTCTGTCTCCTACCATTAAGACAATTTTGTATGCAATTGCCAGGCTCTCCCTGAATCCCATGGGATCTAATTTTGCTAATTACTCTACCATGCAGAACTTTGTCAATGCTTTTACTAAAGTTCATGTAGACAATGCCTACCGTTATGCTGCCATCAATCGTTTTAGTTACATCCTCAAAAAATTCAATCGAATTTGTGAGACATGATTTCCCACACTCAAAGCCATGTTGACTACCCCTAATCAGTCCTAGCCTCTCCAAATGCATGTAAATCCTATCTCTCAAAATCCCTTCAACAAATTATCAATGACTGATGTCAGACTCACAAGTCTATAGTTCCTAGGTTTCTCCTTCCAGCCTTTCTTAAATAAATGCACATTAGCCATGCTCCAGTCCTCTGGCACCTCACCTATGACTGTTGATGATACAAATATTTTTGCCAGGGGCCCTGCAATTTCTTCCCTAACTTCCCACAACATCATGGGATGTACTTGATCAGGTCCTGGAGATTTATCCATTTTTTTTAAGACCTCCAGCACTCCCCTTCTGTAATGTGGACTGTTTTCATGACATCAGTATTTATTTCCTCAAGTTCCCTAGCCTCCATTTCTTTCTCCACAGAAAATGAAAAGGTAATGTTGCCATACTCCCAGAACTACTCAGTTCCACACATAGATGGCCATGTTGATCTTAAAGGGGCCCTATTCATTTTCTGGTTGCTCTTTTGCTTTTAATGTACTTGTAGAATTTCTTTGGATTATCCTTAATTTTATCTGCCAAAGCTAACTCATATCCCCTTTTTGCCCTCCTGATTTCCCTAAGAATGCTCCTACACCCCTTATAATGTTCAAGAGATTCACTCGATCACAGTTGTCTGTGACTCCTTTTTCTTGACCAGAGCTTCAATATCTTAATTCATCCCACTGTTACCCTTCACTCTAACAGAAACATAATGTCTCTGAACTCTCCTATTCTTACTTTTAAAAGCCTCCCACTTGCCAATCGTCCTTAACCTGTGAACAGTCTACTCCAATCAACTTTTGAACGTTGCTGTCTCATCTCATCAAAATTTGTCTTTCTCCAATTAAAAAACTTAAAGAACAAAGTGGGTCAGAAGTTAAGAGATGTAGAGAAGGAATACTAGACCTCGGGGTCTTGGCACTTGAAGACATGAACATTGATGGTGCAATGATTAAAAACCATGGATACTCAAGAAGCCAGAATTAAAAGAGTACAGACATCTTAGAACGTTTTACAGCTGGGAAAAAAAAGCACAGAGAATAATGGCATAGTCAACAACATAGGGCCTCAGAGAGTTTTGAAAACAAGGATAAAAAATTTAAATAAAGACATTGCTTGAAGAGGAGTTGATGAAATTTCCTGGTCACAAGAGTTAGAGGGGAGTAGAACTGGAAGTTGAGAGACAAACAGGTGTTTCTGTTCCCCTCAATTTTATGGAGGGTGAGATAATGGGAGGCCAGCCTGGATGCATTGAATACTCAAATCAAAAGTCAACAAAGGCATGAATGATGATGATTATTGATTTAATAGGTTTGGATAGTACTTTGGAAAATAACAATGCATTATTTTGAATATTCTAGATTTTCATATTATCTCTAATATTCAATCAGTTTAATATTTAATATAAAATGCATAAGGGTTTTTGTACTCTACTGAGTAGTTCTTGGAATATGGCAACTTTATCTTTTCATTTTAAAACACTGATTTAAAAAAATTAACTTTTTTAACTAACGTAGTTTTATATTACAATATAAAACAATTACATTTTTCATTAATGAGGTTTGTACATTTTAGTTTTAAAATTCAATTATTATTCAGAGTTTTATGGTATATAATAACTCAAAGCCTGTAACGAAATGGGTTTTAAACAATAACAATATAATAATGTGCAGTAATTTCAACTTTTGTAATAACTTGCACCAATTCAGGGTGAACTTTTGCTAAGTTGTGTCAGGCATGCGCGGTGAGGTGGCTGAGGACATCCGGCGCCACGTGTACCACGCCTGCGCGTTGTGAACAAAGATGGCGGCCATGCAGCAAGGGGAGGGAGACCAGCTTTTCGATGTCCGCAACAGCTTTTACATCGGTAGTTATCAGCAGTGCATTAATGAGGCGCAGAAAGTCAAGGTGAGACTCGCGGTGGGTGTTTTGTTATTTGTTTTTAATGTCGGACTTTTCTCGCCGGGGTCCCTGGGGGCGGGCGTCAGCTCAGTTCAGCATCTGAGGGGTCAGCTGACATTCACCGTGCAGCAGTGCCGAGGGAGCGCCGCACTGTCGGAGGGCCGGCGCCGAGGGAGCGCCGCACTGTCGGAGGGTCGGCGCCGAGGGAGCGCCGCACTGTCGGAGGGCCGGCGCCGAGGGAGCGCCGCACTGTCGGAGGGCCGGCGCCGAGGGAGCGCCGCACTGTCGGAGGGCCGGCGCCGAGGGAGCGCCGCACCGTCGGAGGGCCGGCGCCGGGGGAGCGCCGCACCGTCGGAGGGTCGGCGCCGAGGGAGCGCCGCACTGTCGGAGGGCCGGCGCCGAGGGAGCGCCGCACTGTCGGAGGGCCGGCGCCGAGGGAGCGCCGCACTGTCGGAGGGTCGGCGCCGAGGGAGCGCCGCACTGTCGGAGGGTCGGCGCCGAGGGAGCGCCGCACTGTCGGAGGGCCGGCGCCGAGGGAGCGCCGCACTGTCGGAGGGCCAGTACTTCATCTGGAGGCTCACTGGAGATGTTACCTGGTATGATGAGGACATGTCTGAAAGACGAATCTTCCAGCTCAGCAAGCAAACCTACATCCAGAACCTCAACCTGAGCTGCAAATCTTCTCAAAATTCGCTAATTTTTTTTTTAAATTTGGAAAGCCAGCGCAACGAAGACCGCCTGAATGGCCTTTCTTCAAGCTGTAACTATTGTGAACTTGAGCAGTCACGCTAATATGTGTGAACAGGGAAGTGGATGTATATCCTGCAATGTGTGGTTTATTACCTGATTCCTGTAAATGTCTCCACTGTTTAAACAACTCAGGTCGGGTATATAATTGGATTCTTTCCACTCATTTGTGGGCAGCACGGTGGCACAGTGGTTAGCACTGCTGTCTCACAGCGCCTGAGACCCGGGTTCAATTCCTGACTCAGCCGACTGTGTGGAGTTTGCGTGTTCTCCCCGTGTCTGTGTGGGTTTCCTCCGGGTGCTCCGGTTTCCTCCCACAGTCCAAAGATGTGCGGGTCAGGTGAACTGGCCATGCTAAATTGTCCGTAGTGTTAGGTAGGGGGTAAATGTAGGGGTATGGGTGGGTTACGCTTCGGCGGGTCGGTGTAGACTTGTTGGGCCGAAGGGCCTGTTTCCACACTGTAAGTAATCTAATCTAATCATTTAGATGATGCAGTATTATACCAATACCAAAAAAAGCTTGGTGTCATCAGCAAGAGCAGCCAACTTCATTTCACTGCACTCAGTGGGGCTTGGTATCCATTTGGCTCTTAAATTAATTTGTGTGCAGGTAAAAGTAATTAACAAAGCAAATGGATTGTTGGTTATTGCAAGTGAAATAGAATGTAAATGTCAGGGTATTTTTCTGCAGTTGTACAAGGCATTGGGAAGACCTCATCTGGAGTGCAGTTTTGTTTTATCTTAAGATTTTAGTAGCAATTCACAGAAGGTTAACCTGACCAATTCTTGGAATGGAAAGTTATCTTGTGAGGAAAGGTTGGACAATCTCAGCCAGTATCTGTTGTAATTTAAAAGGATAAAGAGGTGATCCTCATGGACTTGAGTGGAAGTTTCCTTTATAAGATTAGAACAGTTAAAAGTAGGGGCAGTCCATGCCAGACAATTTGTAAAAATAAAATACTGAGAGTCTTGAGCAGTGTTCGTTCTAGGTTGCTTGATTGTGTAGCTGTGTGCTGGTATTTTGATTTGTGGAAGTCACTGCTGCAATCTGACTTCTGAGATCTGCACAGCAGTTTTTAAAAAAAAAAGTAGGTGGAATGTTGGTCATGAGTCTTTGGCATTCTTTTTCCCCAGAGAACAGTAGTGGCAGAGTCATTGGATATTTTTAATACACAGGTAGGAAGATTCTTAAACTTTGGCTCCCATGTTCTCAGGAGTAGGCAGGATCGTGAAGTTGAAGTCGCAGTCAGATCAGCTTTGATCTTATTGAATGGTGGAATGGGCATGAGGGTAAAATGGCAGATTGTTTTTATATTATTGGTTCACATTATCTCTAATATGCACTGCAGTAACTCATCAAGCTTCCTTTCACAGTAACTCCCGGCATTCCATCCTCAACCATCAACCATGCATGATATCAACATCACCACAAAGTTTCTTTTGACTTAGGTTGAGAGTGTGGCACTGGAAAAGCACAGCAGGTCAGGCAGCATCCGACAAGCATTATCCTGATTTGGGATTATACGTAGTGTCACGAAATTCCCAGTTAATTTCATCATTGGTATAACGATAAGCAATATAAAAATTACATCCTCTTACGGAACTTGTTGATAGGCTATAAAACTGCAGCTTTTTCCACCTTCTGTTAACCTAACGGATTTTTTACTTGTCTATCCCACAAAACGCTGTCAGTTTCCTGATCCATCTCCATTGTTTCTCATCAGTCTTTTTGATGGTCCATCCTATGTTTTAGTAACTCTGAGGCAAATGTGTATGTTCTTTTTCATTCTTGTGATACTAATCTTTAATTTACAACCAATTTGTGTTGATGCCTACTGAACCAAATCATAGCAGTACTTTTCTTGGCTTATCAATAATCCATATTTCATTTCTGTAAAACAGGGCAAAGCATTTAGATTGATTTGTCATTGCTGAGTTAGAGACACCAGTGGAAATCTACCATGATTCAAATCCTGGTCTCTGCTGCATTAATTATGTACTGTAGTTAGCTTTAGCATGCCTAAACTAAGAAAAATAGGGGGAATATTAGCCAGTGTTTCCACTTGTGAATAAGCTCCAGATTCCTTGTGCTGTGATTTCTACTGTCAATTAATAAAATCTAAAACTAATTTAATCTGAACATAAAGGTTAGTATTATAAATATTTGAGCTGTACTGTCATTGCATTTGATCTTAATTATCTCAGTGAAATTGCTTTGTAATCATTCCTTGTTACTGACTTAGTTATTTAAATATTCATTGCATTTTAACTATTAAACACAGGATCATAAGAGGTAGGAGCACAAGTAGGCTGTTCAGCCTATCCAGTTTGCTTCAGCATTTGAGATTGTCTGTTCTGATACTCCTCAATGCCATTTGTCTGTCTCAGCCTTGAATATTCTCGACAACCCCATCTTGACAGCTCTGGTAAAGTATTCCACAGATTCGCCACCCACTGAGAGAAGAAATCCTTCCTCCTCTCTGTCTTAAAGTGTGACTTCTTACTCTGAGATCTCGCCTTCTGGTCCTAATTGTCCCAAAAGGGGAGACAACCTTCTTGTCGCTAACATGTCAAGCCTCAAAGAATTTTGTGCGTTCCAGTAAGGTTTCAAACTCCAATGAGTATAAACCCAACCTACTGAACTTCTCAGAAGAAAATCCTTCCATACCCAGAAATGACTTAGTGAACCATCTTTCATCTGGCTGTAGTGGCAGCATATCCTTCATTGGATATTGGGACCGAACTATTCACAGTATTCCAAGTGTGGTCTGACTCAGGCCATTGCCTAATATATTTTTAGCAAGACTTCTCTATTTTTATCCTCCATTCCTTTTGAAGTAAAGGCCAACAGTCCATTTGTCTTCTATTACCTGCTGAACTTGGATGTGAGCTTTTAAATGCTCAGCAAATTTTATTAATCCTTGTGAGAGGGCAGAAAATGTCACCTACTCTAACAATTTGCATACTTCCATTTCTTTTAAATTTAACTCAGTTACAATAAACATAAGGTGGTGCATTTTGGAAAGACAAATCAAGGCAGGAATTATATACTTAATGTTAAGGTCCTGGGGAGTGTTGTTGAACAATAAGGCCTTGGAGTGCAGGTTCATGGTTCCTTGCAGTTAGTTAGGATAGTGAAGGCGGTGTTTTGTATGCTTTCCTTTATTGGTCAGAGCATTGAATATAGGTGTTGGGAGGACATGTTGTGGCTGTACAGGACATTGGTTAGACTACTTTTGGAATATTGTGTGTAATTCTGGTCTCCCTCCTATAGGAAGGATGTTGTGAACTTGAAAGGGTTCAGAAATGATTTACAAGGATATTGCCAGGTTGGATGGTTTGAACTGCAGGGAGAGGTTAAGTACGCTGGGGCTTTTCTCCTTGGAACATCGGAGACTGACAGATGACCTTATAGAGCTTTATAAAATCATGAGGGGCATGGGTAAGGTAAATAGACAAGGTCATTTACCTGGGGTGGGGGAGTCCTGAACCAGAGGGCATAGGTTTAAGGGTGAGAGGGAAGAGATTTAAAAGGGACTTAAGGGGCAGCTTTTTCATGCAACAGGTGGTGTGTGTATGGAATGAGCTGCCAGAGGGTATGTTGGAGGCTGGTACCAATACAATATTTAAAAGGCATCTGGATGGGTATATGAATAGAAAGGATTGAGAGGGATATGGGTCAAGTGCTGGCAAATGGCACCAGATTAGTTTAAGATATCTGGTCGGCATGGACGAGTTGGACCGAATGGTCTGGTCTGTTTCCGTGCTACATATCTCTGTGACTTGTCTATTTTTGTGAATAATTTACCAGTAATTGTATTGTTGTTTGTTCAACCAGGGAGTGAGTTTCAGTTGTAGACAAACTGGCACCAGGGAATTTGAGATTTGAAAATGAGATTCGTCTAGAAACAAGTAGCTGATTGACAACCCGATCCCAATTCAAAGATCAATGACAACAGGCCTTCTGCTTGCCAGCAGCTATGATTTTTCTACTAGTTTGTGGAGTTGAATGAGGTAGAAGTCGTCAGATGTCTGGAAAGGATGTCCTTTCTTCTGTGTTTACAAAAAACCTAAAGCCTCAAGAAAGCCAATTTATTTTTACTCATCACTTGCTATAAGTTGCTTTTAATCAATAAATCAGAATGTATAATTTGTGAATCATTTGCTCTGCCTTCTGCAAGAAAGTGAAAAAATGCTTGAGGGTGAGAGAGAGGGAGATCAATATACAGCAAATTGTGTGATGTCAAAAGTTTCATGTTATTCGCAGAACCCTGTAACCAGGGGCCACTGAACTGCCTTCCCTGTGTTTCCCTCTCCCCATAACACCAATGTTTTAGCATCTGTCTACACGTTTATAAGAATTTTATAAGGAGTTTAGAGTCTTAACTAGTCATTGTGTCAATGTTGCACAAGTCTTTGCCTAAATAGAATCTATTTAACTGTAATAAGTAGCAATTTTTAAATAAAAAAATCTAGTCGGTGCTTTGTTTATCTGGTCTAAAAGACAGCTAATGTTGGGGAATTTCACATACCTCTTTAAAGTGAATGCCCGAGTGAGGCATAACAGTATGCTGTGTTGACTGTTCAAACCAAGAGTGGCATTGGGAGATTGTGTAATTAGGCCGGCAGAGGAAGTGTTTCTGGGATTCTTCTTCCTGATTGCTACCCTGCTGGGTGTATGGATTGGTGGAAACTGGGTGAGGAAAGAACTGAACTTGGTTCAAGTTACTGGGCAATTAATCTGCCAATGCTCCCCTTCTAGGATTGCCCATCAAAATTGGATGTGTAGGTGAAGGACTGCTAGCACATGGGAGATAGTTTGTTAACAAGCATCAGAATTGGAAAGCATTTAGTAATTTTATGTTTTGAAGTATTTATCATTGCTGTTTATTTTTGTGGCACTAATTGGCTGGTTTTGTCTTTCAGCTGTCCACTCCAGAGAAAGAAGTTGAGCGAGATGTTTTCCTTTATAGAGCTTACATTGCACAGGTATGGGAAGCTCATTCTTCATGCATATATGTTTCCTTTGGTTGTTCTAGTTAAACAGTTTCTTTCACTGTGTGCTAATGTTCATCCTTTCCCTAGCCGTTTAGTAGTGAAGCATTTCATGTGCCACAGAGTAGAGTTCTTACCCATTCACTGAGATTCATTAAGCGCTTCGTACAAAGCACACAGTAGGTCACAATTCACACCCTTAACTCTTGGAGAGATGTTGGCCTACTGCAGCTCTTCTGAGCTGGAGATAACAAGCTAGGAATGAGATGACATTATGTCTCTCAGGTCTGTTTCTCTATTCAGCTTGATTATGTAAATCTGTACTCCCACCCCATTTGCCATATTTGTGCCATAATGCTGAATATCTTTAATAAATATGCATCATTCTGTTATTAAAATTTTCAATTGATCCCCAGCACCTTTATGGCATGAACGTACCTTCTGCATGAAGAAGTGCTTCTCGTCGGTGCCCCTGAATGGTTCATTTCTACTTTTCAGATTATGCCCTTTGTTCTAGAATGCCCTATGAGAGGAGATAGTTTCTCTTCAGCTGTCCAGCCAAAATTAAATTAAATTAAATTTCTGAATTAAAATTAATTTGGATTATCCCTTAACATATATTCAAGAGAATATAAGCCTAGTTTGTGCACCTTTCATTATTTAATCCTTTTATCATTGAACACTTTTATCTCTCTATAATCCTAGTGATGCTGTGCTGCATTACCTTCAGGACTAGTATCACTGATGTTGGAACTAAATGCAATACTATGGATGAGCTGTAGCATAGTGTTCGCCCTTTTATATACCAGTTATCTACTGGTATAGTTCATTCCTTTATATACCGAGAACAAGACCAGTACAGAGGAACCTCGATAATCTGAAGGACCCGGGTGGGCAGTATTTTCTGTGGTTAATCGAATTCTGGATAACATAGTTTAGCTGAGCATTGGGATCTTGTCGGATAATCGAATGGCAGACAATCAAGGTTCCTTTGTATTTCGTTTGTTGTTTTTAGCCTGTTCACGAAGTTTTAGTGACTTTTGTATATGGTTTTGTAAACTTCTCTCTGCATTCACAATTCCTACATTCTTACCAGCTTGAAATTTCTTTGTATCTATCTTGAGTCCAAAATATGACTTCTCTCTCATTTTCAAGAGTTTTGCTATCAAATCCAAATAAAGCTGCTCGGTGGCATATTGCACTCTTTTTTTTTCTACTGCGCACCGTGGGGATAATTAATTTTTATTCAGGTTATCTACTTAAATGTGTATAATACTGTAAGGTGCTGGCTGTACTTCCTGCTTCGCATTAAAGATGTATGCATTGTGACACCAAAAAATTTGCAATGCACAAGTTTTGCGTGGTTATTTTATCCCCATGAAAATAAACTGCAGATTTTCAAATTAACTTTCAACGTTTTAAATTTAACCAGAAGTCACTGAAATTTGGTTAGAAGTCCTAGCTGATCAGAAACAAACTTTTATCAATTTTATCTTTCTTCCCAGAGAAAATATGGTGTGGTGTTAGATGATATAAAATCTGGAGCTGCTCCTGAATTACAAGCTGTAAGAATGTTTGCTAAATACCTGTCCAGTGAGGATCAAAGGTAAGGGACAGAAATATATTTTGCATCTAATCTAGGTTAGTAGTTTTGGGACTTTAGTTTCAGACCTTATTTCTGATTTCTGCATTTACTGATCTTATCTTTGGAGTGCTGCAGTTAACCTTAACACAACTGACCTTGATAATAATCATCCGGATATCCCACTTCTGATATTGCAGTGTATGGGTGTTTGCCATGGGCATGATCATTGATTTTGATGCTATCTGTGCTCGTGTTCTTTGCTAGGGTTACAGTTACTTATTACCTTTTATAACCTAGTCAAATAGTCATTATTTCTCACATGGTGCTGCCTCGCAAGCCAGTCCATATAAACGTCATAGCCAGACACCATCACGAATGGCATTACTATCTTCTCGATATTCTTGGTAAAGCTATTTGAGCTGCATTAGCTGATGTAGCACCGAGCAGAAATTCATACTTTAAGAAAAGTAACCAGTGCTCCCTCATAAAGCTGGAGTTCAAAGTTTTTTTTTGTTGTTAGTATAATATTGTATTCATTAGATCGCATCTTGTGCAGAGATGCTACCATAGCAGAAATGGAGAAGAAGATGGCAAAAAGTGTTGATGTTAACAACACTACTTTCTTGCTGATGGCAGCCTCGATCTATTTGCATGAGCAAAATACCGATTCAGCGCTACGTACACTACACCAAGGAGAGAGTCTGGAGTGGTAAGTAGAAATATACAGGCTTTGCATGCCACAAAGTAACATTGGATTTTCTTTTAAACTTACTGATGTGTTGTGTGCATAGCTGGCTAGGCTAGTGTTTATTGTCCAACTTTTAATTTGCCCTGCTTTCATGTGGTTTAGGAACACTCAGTACTGTTAATGAGAAAATTCCAAGATGCTGATCCAGTGAAGGAACAGTTGTGTAAATCCCAACAGTTGCGTGGCTTGGAGGGAATTTTGTAGGTGACCTCGTATATTTACCCACTTTTTTTTCTTAGTTGTAGAGATTGCAGATTTGGAAGGAACCATGTTGAATAATACAAGGCTTTGGTGAGATCACATCTGAAATATTGGGAACAGTTTTTTGGTTTCTTTATTTGAAGCAGTTTGAAGATTTACTAGATTGATACCTGGAGCACATGAGTTGTCTGATAAGGATAGGTTTGCAGACTGGGCTGTAATCACTGGAGTTCAGAAGTGTGAGGGATAATGTGATTGATGTTTGTAAGATCCTGTATGATTTTGACAAGGTGGGCATGGAAAGTGTGTTTCCTCCTATGGAAGTGTCCAGAACTAGGGCCACTGTTTCAAAATCAAGTCAGTCCCTTTTCGGACATAGGAATTGTTCCTTTGAGGATTGAGGACTTTAGCACACACTGCCTTTGAAGATACTGGAGTAGAATGGTGCTGGAAAAGCACAGCAGTTCAGGCAGCATCCAAGGAGCAGGAAAATCGACGTTTCGGGCAAAAGTCTTCATTCCTGATGAAGGGCTTTTGCCCAAAACGTCGATTTTCCTGCTCCTTGGATGCTGCCTGAACTGCTGTACTTTTCCAGCACCACTGTACTCCAGAATCTGGTTTCCAGCATCTGCAGTCATTGTTTTTACCTTTTGCCTTTTGAAGATAGTAGAGGTGGGATCATTGCATGTTTTTAAGGTGGAGATATATAGCCTTTAACTCACATGGATGCCTGTGTATTTTCTTTTTATGTTTTGCATTGTGTGGAGTGACAGTTAAAAGCCCTTATGCATTTTTTTTGGGAAGAGGATTGGATTAATGTATGCTTTTAAAAAAAGGACTACTTTTGAAATCTCTGAGCAATAGGTTTGCATTAATTGTAGTTGAATGTCTTGTCTTAGCTATGGGGCAGATTAAATTGTTTATGTCTTCTATTTTGCAGCATGGCCATGTCAATACAGATCTTTCTGAAGCTTGACCGGTTGGATCTGGCTCGGTGAGTCACTTACCGACATTGCAGCTTAATAGGAAATGCTTTTTTTCAGTGTTGTATTAATGAGGCCAAACGTGTGTGCACTTTTAGTGCAGATAGAGAGATCCTAGATGCAGAATGAAATGTGAACCTTTCCCACCAGGCTGCTACGTCCCCCCCAATGTTTTGCACCTGAAATATGAAATGTTATTTTTTAAATTAAACTTTGTTAGGTTGCTACTATCTGTTTATTGCTGTTTGGTTCATAGTTTCTTTGAGTAGCACAAGTGATTTGTTCATTTAAAAGGGGCAACTTCAGAACGGCTGATTTTTAAAACTGTTTAGAAGAATTATTTTACTCTTTTTGTGACCATTTTCCTGTACAAATGGCAATTCAAATGTACCTTGAGAACAAGCCCTGAAATAATTGCTGGCTGCTGGGGTCCTTTGGGCCACCAAAACTGTGAGTGCAACACAGCATAGATTTCAAAATTCTTTTATTATGAAATGTGGACTGTGAATGGTGGTGATCTCATTCTGGTATTGTCTGAGATGTTACTGAGGAAACCCAAATTAACTTATGTCAAAGGTTATTATGTAGGAGTGTTGAGGCGATTGTTGCTTCCACTGTGTGGATGTTGGCTCCCTCATGTGGCTGCATTCAGTAATTCAGTCTGGCTGCTCTCCAGTTAACATAAATAGGAAACTTGCTGGAAAAGCACAGCAGGTCAGGCAGCATCCAAGGCGCAGGAGAATCGTCGACTTTTTGGGCATGAGCCCTTCTTCAGGAATGAGGAAAGTATGCCAAGCAGGCTAAGATAAAAGGTCAATTCACCTGCACCTCCACACACCATTTACTGCATCTGCTGCACCCGATGTGATCTCCTCTATATTGGGGACACAGGCCGCCTACTTGCGGAACGTTTCAGAGAACATCTCTGGGACACCCAGACCAACCATCCCGTGGCTCAACACTTCAACTCCCCCTCCCGCTCCACTAAGGACATGCAGGTCCTTGGACTCCTCCTTCGCCAGACCATAGCAACATGACGGCTGGAGGAAGAGCGTCTCATCTTCCGCCTAGGAACCCTCCAACCACAAGGGATGAACTTGGACTTCTCCAGTTTCCTCATTCCCCCTCCATCCCCACCCCACCTTGTCTCAGTCCCAACCCTCGAACTCAGCACCACCTTCCTAACCTGCAATCTTCTTCCTGACCTCTCCGCCCCCACCCCCACTCCGGCCTATCACCCTCACCTTGACCTCCTTCCACCTATTGCATTTCCAACACCCCTTCCAAGTCCCTCCTCCCTACCTTTTATCTTAGCCAGCTTGGCACACTTTCCTCATTCCTGAAGAAGGGCTCCTGTCCGAAACGTTGATTCTCCTGCTCCTTGGATGCTGCCTGACCTGCTGCTCTTTTCCAGCAACACATTTTCAGCTTTGATCTCCAGCATCTGCAGTCCTCACTTTCTCCCATAAATAGGAAACTTGCATGGCACATGCAGGAGTAATCAAGCAACTCCCCAAGTGAATGTAGTGTTTTGTTTCTTTTCTTTTACTGAAGAATTAGAATAGTTATGTTGTTTTATGTCACCCTTTTATCCTCCTTTACACATAATAATCAGTCCTTAAACCGAACCATATTACCTCACTCCGAAATCCTTGAATTTGTGGTTTGGGTGAGTCTGATGCTTCAACTGAGTTTTGACACCGAATAAACCTTGGCTATCCAGCATTTGATTATCTGAACGTTGGATTAGCCGGCAAATTGCAAAGTCCCAATGCTCAGCTAAACTGTTATCCAGTGTTGGATTATCCGGCAAGATCGCAAGGTCCTGATGCTCGGCTAAACTGTTATCCAGAAATCGATCAACTGAATGAAATACTGCCCACCTATGTACTTTGGATAATCGAGGTTCCTCTATATTTAGCTAATTTTTTCACTGCAGTGGATTTTACTGGAAAAAAGCCATTCGACTCATTGGAGCTTACCCCAAGTCCAATTTCCAGTCTTAAGGAACCATAATGTCTTTGTCTAGTGAAATACAACTGCTAAGTTATTCCAAATACTTACTACTCAAAGAAAATGTGTTGTAAATTTATTTTAGATTAGCAAAATATTTTAAATGATAGTGGGTCATGTTGAAAAGTTAAATTGAGATCCAATCAACTTTCTTTTTACCCTAATTTTACTGCATGTTGATGACTATGATTTCAGACTTCTGCTATTCTAACCATGAGTGAAACTGAGAAGTGAAGTAAATTTTGGGTCTAAGTTTTAAAATAAAAAAAAATGGCAGACACTATACGAACTTTTTATTGTAGTGGAATTGTGCCTTATTCAATAAATGTTTTCTAACTCTTAGGTGATATGTACTGTGCAGTTATAATTATCAAGTAATTGTTCTACGGATATTTTACAAAATATAGACCCTTGAGGAAAGTCGTAGACTCAGATTATCAATTAAATAAGCATAGCACAATTGGTGCTGCTTCCCCTGTTTGAAAACCTAGGATATCCAGCAACTAGCTTATACTTACAGAACAGGGATGTACCAGATTCAGTAATTAGTCTATAATAATAGCTGCCCTGAATAAGGATGTTACAATGCTGCTGTCATTTTCAGACAGTTAGCTGGGAGTGTTGTCGCCTGTGCCAGTGCACAAATGTTAACTTAATCTATGATAATTCAGAAAGGAGCTGAAGAAGATGCATGAACAAGATGAGGATGCTACCCTGACACAGCTATCAACAGCCTGGGTGAATCTGGCCACGGTAAGTATTGTTGACAAATTTACAGTCTGTAATAGACCAGGTAAAGTAATTCACAAAGGGTTCATGGAATCTTAGAATCCCTAATGTGCAAAAGGTGATGTTTGGCCAATCAAATCTGCACCAATCCTCCAAACAGCATCCAACACAGACCTAGCTCCAGACCCCCACCCTATCCCATTAACCCAGCATTTACAATGGCTAACCCATCTAACCTGCACATTCTTGGACACTATGGGGCAATTTAGCATGGCCAACCCGCCTAACCTGCACATCTTTGGATGATGGGAGGAAACCAGAGAACCCAGTGGAAACCCACTCAGACACAAGAGCATGCAGCTTCGCACAGACAGTTTCTCAAGGTTGGAATCGAATCCGGGTCCCTAGCATTGTGTGGTTGCAGTACCAACCACTAAGCCATATGTGGCCTCAAAAATTAGAAAAAAGAAACATGAAAGCACCTTTTGTCAGGTGAAAAATCACTGGAGCTGGAATTTAGAACCCTGATAGAGGTACATTTTAGGGAGCAGGATGTTTTTAAGTAGAAATCTATCCAACTTAATGGCATCAAAAATGAGGAATAGTCCTCTGTTTAAACATGTCTCTTGTAATCTCTCTGAATCTTGTATAACCCAGATATTTGTTTTCCTCCTTCCATCTGGATATTCCGACCTTATCAAAGTGTCTTTTAGTTGTTTTCTCATTTTCTGTTGCTGCCTTGTCTTCAGCTGCTTAGGCCACACTCTGGAGTTCACTCCCTAAACCTCACTGACCCCCACTAAATTGTACTTAAAGACCATGTATTTGACGTGGCTTTTGATTACTATGCCCTAATATTCCTTATTACTTGCCATCTTTGTTTATCATTTCTTCATGACTGAAGTGCATTAGGCTTTTTTCTGAAGTAAAGATGCTATATAAATTCAAACTCTTATAGAATGATATTGATTCAGTCAGTAATTAGTTGCAGTAATAGATTGAAACTAGTGGATTATTAATATTGGAACTTCTGTATGTATTCTCTAAACTCATCCTGTGCTGTATAGTTGCAACCTCTCTGGAGAACATGTTTTATTGTTTGCTGTCCACAGGGTGGAGACAAACTGCAGGATGCCTATTACATCTTCCAGGAAATGGCAGATAAATACACATCAACCTTGCTGCTTTTAAATGGGCAAGCTGCCTGTCAGATGGCACAAGGCAAATGGGACGATGCAGAAGGAGTTCTACAGGAGGCACTAGACAAGGTAGTGTAGGAGAATTATTGAAGTGTAATCACTTGGCGAATGGGGAAGAAAGCTGGCAAAGAGGCCATTTGAGACCACTGCATGTGTAACTTTGCTGGTACTGCTGCCATGTTTATTTATTTATATCTTTGCTTCAAATACTTAGCCAATTCTCCTAGAAAAGGTGTAGTTTTTTTCCACTGCTTTTGGTAAAGTATTCAATGCTCCAATAATGCAATGCATAAAATGTTTCTCCTAATGTCTCTTCTCACTTTCACAGATTTTTAAATTCATGACATCATTTCACAAGCTCCCTAGTTAGAAATAAGATTTCCATATTCTTCTGATCAAACCCCTTCATGATTTTTATTAAAAGTCTGTTACACCTTGAACAACCTTCTTTTTCTTTCCCAATGGAATGGACATCCTGGTGAATCTATGCAAAGTACTGTTGTGGCTTTAATGACCATTATTTTGGAGGATTTTCTCCATTCTGATTTTCTGTTTCCTCATTTACTCTAGTCCCCATCTCAAACACCACATGATTATTTCAAGCCACAGTTGAGGCTGTGCCCTTGGAAGGAGAGTATCCTTAATAGGATGGGATTTAGGTAAAGGAACAAGGTCAGGGCTGTTGCGCTGAACTTTTTGTTAGCGGACACCAACAGAGCTAAGATGCAACCACCTTTTGTGTCTTGAGTTAACTGACTTCCACACCAGGTAGGAGGTTGAGCCAAGGAATGGAACATCGTCAAGGATGCCTGCTGTCTGTTGATCTCTGCAGGAAAGATTCAGGTGAACATCAGTAGAGAGTCATTTGACTGTGTTCTGTACAAATAGTGAGGGGTTACCACAATGAAGGCTGATTCCCAAGAAGCTCAACGCAAATGGAGCAGTACCTCGACAGCAATTAATCTCCTTGCTGGAGAAAGAAATCAGGTGCTGGCAGGTCGGACTAGATTGGGTTGGGATATCTGGTCGGCATAGACGGGTTGGACCGAAGGGTCTGTTTCCATGCTGTACATCTCTGACTCTATAAATTAGCTAGGAGTCCTGGGACAGGGAAAGGAATACTGAACAACAACTTCAAACACTTAATAACTTCATACAAAGCTATATTATATGCCACTTGTTGCATCAGGTGAGGAACAGGCTTTAACCAATGTACAGTATTTATGTTGTGGTTCTGTTCGCCGAGCTTGAAGTTTTTGTTGCAAACGTTTCGTCCCCTGGCTAGGCGACATCATCAGTGCTCTGGAGCCTCCTGCGAAGTGCTTCTTTGATGTTTCTTCCGGTATTTATAGTGGTCTGTCCTTGCCGCTTCCGGGTGTCAGTTTCAGCTGTCCGCTGTAGTGGTTGGTATATTGGGTCCAGGTCAATGTGTTTGTTGATGGAGTTTGTGGATGAATGCCATGCCTCTAGGAATTCCCTGGCTGTTCTCTGTCTGGCTTGCCCTATGATAGTAGTGTTTTCCCAGTCGAATTCATGTTGCTTGTTGTCTGCGTGTGTGGCTACTAGGGATAGCTGGTCGTGTCGTTTCGTGGCTAGTTGATGTTCATGTATGCGGATTGTTAGCTGTCTTCCTGTTTGTCCTATATAGTGTTTTATGCAGTCCTTGCATGGTATTTTGTAAACTACATTAGTTTTGCTCATGTTGGGTATCGGGTCCTTTGTTCTAGTGAGTTGTTGTCTGAGAGTGGCTGTTGGTTTGTGTGCCGTTATGAGTCCTAAGGGTCACAGTAGTCTGGCTGTCAGTTCTGAAACGCTCCTGATGTATGGTAGTGTGGCTAGTCCTTTTGGTTGTGGCATGTCCTCGTTCCGCGGTCTGTCTCTTAGGCATCTGTTGATAAAGTTGCGCGGGTATCCGTTTTTGGCGAATACCTTGTATAGGTGTTCCTCTTCCTCTTTTTGCAGTTCTGGTGTACTGCAGTGTGTTGTGGCTCTTTTGAATAGTGTCCTGATGCAGCTTCGTTTGTGTGTTGGGGTGGTTACTTTCATAGTTTAGGACTTGGTCTGTGTGTGTTGTTTTCCTGTGTACCCTTGTGGTGAATTCTCCGTTCGGTGTTCTCTGTACTATCACGTCTAGGAATGGGAGTTGGCTATCCTTTTCTACTTCTCTCGTGAATCGAATTCCTGTGAGTGTGGCGTTGATGATCCGGTGTGTTTTTTCTATTTCCATGTTTTTGATGATTACAAACGTGTCATCGACATATCTGACCCAGAGTTTGGGTTGAATTTGTGGTAGGGCTGTTTGTTCTAACCTTTGCATAACTGCCTCTGCTATGAGTCCCGAGATTGGTGATCCCATGGGTGTTCCGTTGATTTGTTCGTATATCTGATTGTTGAATGTAAAGTGTGTAGTGAGGCACAAGTCCAGTAGTTTAAATATGCCGTCTTTGTAGATAGGTTCCGCCTCCTGTTTTCTGTTCTGTATGTCCAGTAGGTTGGCTATTGTTTCTCTGGCTAGGGTTTTGTCAATCGAAGTGAACAGTGCCGTCACGTCGAATGAGATCATGGTTTCTTCTTTGTCTATGTGTGTATTCCTGATGACGTCCAAGAATTCCTGTGTTGTTTGTATGGAGTGTTTGGATCCGCTGACCAGGTGTTTCAGTTTCTGTTGTAGTTCTATGGCCAGTTTGTATGCTGGTGTCCCTGGTAGTGATACTATGGGTCTGAGTGGGATGTCTGGTTTGTGTACTTTGGGTAGTCCATAGATTCTGGGGGTGTTGTTGCTTTCTGGTTTCATTCTTTGTAGGTCAGCTTTGGTTATCTGTCTGTTTTTTTTTGTAGATTCCTTAGTGTGTTATTTATTCTATTGGTGAGTTGTGGTGTGGGGTCAGAATCCTTCATTTGGTAGGTGTTGGTATCTGCAAGTAGTTGTTGTGCTTTTTTGATGTAATCTGATTTATCTAGGATCCCGTCATTCTGCCTTTATCTGCTGGTAGTATGATTATGTTCTTATTGTTTCTTAGTGCTTTCAGTGCTTCCCTCTCCTTGGTGTTGAGGTTATGTGTTTGTCTTTTTCTTATCATCATAGGTACGACCGTTTGTCTCACTGTTTGGACTGACAGAAGAGACACAACATTGTTCCTGAGTGTGCATTCTAGTGCTGCTAGGAAGTCTGCTGTCTTGGCATCCCTGTGGTTGTAGTTGAGTCCCTTGGCCAGTATAGTTCTTTCCATGTCTGTGAGCTGTCTGTGGGAGAGGTTTTTAACCCAGGTGTGTGTTGTAGTGTCCTTTTTTTTTTGTTAGTTTGGCCATTTTTTCTTTTAGTGCCGTTTTTTTGCGGTGTGTTGTCCTGTTCTGACCTAAGAACTACAACAGAAACTGAAACACCTGGTCAGCGGATCCAAACACTCCATACAATCAACACAGGAATTCATGGACGTCATCAGGAATACACACATAGACAAAGAAGAAACCATGATCTCATTCGACGTGACGGCACTGTTCACTTCGATTGACAAAACCCTAGCCAGAGAAACAATAGCCAACCTACTGGACATACAGAACAGAAAACAGGAGGCGGAACCTATCTACAAAGACGGCATATTTAAACTACTGGACTTGTGCCTCACTACACACTTTACATTCAACAATCAGATATACGAACAAATCAATGGAACACCCATGGGATCACCAATTTCGGGACTCATAGCAGAGGCAGTTATGCAAAGGTTAGAACAAACAGCCCTACCACAAATTCAACCCAAACTCTGGGTCAGATATGTCGATGACACGTTTGTAATCATCAAAAACATGGAAATAGAAAAAACACACCGGATCATCAACGCCACACTCACAGGAATTCGATTCACGAGAGAAGTAGAAAAGGATAGCCAACTCCCATTCCTAGACGTGATAGTACAGAGAACACCGAACGGAGAATTCACCACAAGGGTACACAGGAAAACAACACACACACAGACCAAGTCCTAAACTATGAAAGTAACCACCCCAACACACAAACGAAGCTGCATCAGGACATTATTCAAAAGAGCCACAACACACTGCAGTACACCAGAACTGCAAAAAGAGGAAGAGGAACACCTATACAAGGTATTCGCCAAAAACGGATACCCGCGCAACTTTATCAACAGATGCCTAAGAGACAGACCGCGGAACGAGGACATGCCACAACCAAAAGGACTAGCCACACTACCATACATCAGGAGCGTTTCAGAACTGACAGCCAGACTACTACGACCCTTAGGACTCATAACGGCACACAAACCAACAGCCACTCTCAGACAACAACTCACTAGAACAAAGGACCCGATACCCAACAAAATCCCATGCAAGGACTGCACAAAACACTATATAGGACAAACAGGAAGACAGCTAACAATCCGCATACATGAACATCAATTAGCCACGAAACGACACGACCAGCTATCCCTAGTAGCCACACACGCAGACAACAAGCAACATGAATTCGACTGGGAAAACACTACTATCATAATTCCTAGAGGCATGGCATTCATCCACAAACTCCATCAACAAGCACATCGACCTGGACCCAATATACCAACCACTACAGCGGACAGCTGAAACTGACACCCGGAAGCCGCAAGGACAGACCACTCTAAATACCGGAAGAAACATCAAAGAAGCACTTCGCAGGAGGCTCCAGAGCACTGATGTCGCCTAGCCAGGGGACGAAACGTTTGCAACAAAAACTTCAAGCTCGGCGAACAGAACCACAACAACGAGCACCCGAGCTACAAATCTTCGCACAAACTTTGTACAGTATTTATCTTTGTTCTTGTATTTCATGTTTATTTTAAGAGTTGTTTCATTCATGAAAGTATTTTAGGAATGTACAGCATTTCAATTTAAATGTTTTTATCTTTTCTGTTGACAGACCCCTAAAGAGCCTATCTATACAGTACTTCTTTTATATTTGTTTTTGCTAATTATTTACAAGTTACAGCACTTCATATGTATAATACAAGGTTTCAATATTTCGGTTCCTTTTGGACAGAGCAATCAAATTCCAGTTTTAACATTAACAGAAATTGCAACAGGAATTAAACTTCAAGCCTTTTCACTTTATAGCTGCAATTTTCAAGAACACGGCCACAATTTTACGTGATAAATTGCTGTGAAGCTTCAGAGTCCATACTGTATAAAAAGACTTTTGATGCCACCTACTGGTTGAAAAATGTCCAGGAAAGGAAAATGATAAACAGAACAAACAATGTGATATGGACAGTAGATTAGATTACTTAAAGTGTGGAAACAGACCCTTCGGCCCAACACGTCCACACCGACCCGCCAAAGTACAACCCACCCAGACCCCTAAATTTACCCCTTCACCTAACACTATGGGCAATTTAGCATGGCCAATTCACCTAACCTGCACTTTTGGACTGTGGGAGGAAACCGGAGCACCCGGAGGAAACCCGCGCAGACACGGGGAGAATGTGCAAACTCGACACAGTTAGTCACCTGGGGCGGGAATTGAACCAGGGTCTCTGCCGCCCACCATGCCACAACCTAACACGCTAGCCATGTAACTTTATTTTAAAAATATCTTGGAACTGACAACCAGACTTCTCTCACCACTTGGATTCATGACGGTGCATAAACTGACCTCTACGCTGAGGCAACAACTCACTAGAACAAAAGACTCAATACCCATCATATGTAAGACAAACATAGTTTACAAGATTTCTTGCAAAGACTGCACAAAACACTATATAGGACAAACAAGTAGGCAACTAGCAATCCGCATCCATGAACACCAAGTAGCCACTCCGTAGCATGACTAGCTGTCCCAAGTAGCCATACACAGAGGGCGAGGACTACAAATGCGACTGGGGCAACGCAACGGTAATAGGACAAGCCAAACAGAGGACAGCCAGAGAATTTCTAGAAGCTTAGCACTCATCCATAAACTCCATCAATAAACACATTGATCCCGACGCAATATACCGACCACTGCAACAAGCAACCGGAAGCAGTGGGAACAAAATCAAATAAATTTCAATCAACACAGTACAGCAGCGCTTCACAGGAGGCTCCACAGTTTGAAGAATATCACCTACACAGGGGATGCAGCGTCTGCATATCAACTTCCTGGGCTCAGCAAGTTCCTGGGCTCACTATAGGAAAAGTGATAAATATTGAGTTGTGTAGGCAATTCTCCAATCCTATGCTGGCATAGAGTATGATTGAAAATAGGCCTGATGACAAAACATATATGCCTTATCCTAATTGAGATTGCAGCATTTCACCACAAGTTAGATTCTTCCAACTAAAATGATTTGTAAAACAGAAGCTCCTGGGTACAGAGTTTGCATACTGATTTCTATGCAACCTTGATTTGGGATAATGTGAGCAAGGAACCAAATGTAAATGGGCTTGAGAAGTTGCAAATTGGGCCCAGTTCAATTGCAGTCCCACAGTTCAACAACATTCAGAGTCTAAGCTTGTATCTGAAGCATGGCTACCGGTATTAGAACCTAGGACAGAACTTAGAGAGGCAGAGGAGGGGTAGGTGAAAATAGTCAATTAGGTTTGGGGATAAATCCATCAGTGAGCACTTTATAACATGAAAAATAGAGCGGTTTGATCTTAGCCACAAAAAGTGCAGATTTGTTTTGTGCCACTAATGTTTCCACTGGTCTTATAATGTGCTATCATCAGACATTTAAATGCAACACTATACATTTCCAATCACAATTTTTCGATAGCCCTGTCTCTCTACTCAGATTGCTTGCTAATGTTTCAGTTCTCGCTCCTGTTCTAAAATCATTTTTCTACATATGATTCTCAACAATAAATGACTGCACTATTCCACCAGAAGGTGTCACAATCTATTAGGAGAAGGAATGCAATGCTGTCTAGGGATCATACATGGGCATCTCCCTGTGACGCCAACACACTGACACAACTCATGAGAGGGTTATTGGATGGCTCAATACCAAATACTTCTTTGCTTAAACTAAAAGCTGATTTTTTAAAAATAGCTTGATCATTTTTCAAAAAAAAATTCTTTAATGGTGTGTTGGTGTTACTTGTTCAGGCAGCATTAATTGCCTATCCAAAATTGCCTATTGTGAACAGCTGTCACTTTGAACTTGTGCTGCTTGGAAGAAAGTTTCAGAATTTTGAACCTTTCTGGAACATATCTGGAATGATTTGCAACTTCAGATTTCTATCTTGGAACTGACTTGAATTTAACATCTTGTGAAAGTGCAGCAGATTTATTTTGTGCTGGGATTTAACAGGAGCACTGTTTCCTAAGGCTCTGATATTTTTTCCTTCAATAGCAGTTTGAATGTTTCAATTATATTTAGCTAATTATTGCTCTGATTAATCTTTGTTTTAGTTCAACACACCAGTTGGAAGTAAAAACTTTTTTAAGTCATGTTTTTGCAATCTACCTTGAATGGTAAACTTTTCCTATTTTTAATTTTGTTCTCCTTTGATTCCTCCAGGACAGCAGTCATCCAGAAACTCTCATTAATCTTGTCGTACTTTCACAGCACCTTGGCAAGGCTCCTGAGGTAAAGCTAGTTCTGATTTTTAAAAATCTATATGCTGCTCATGAACAAGACTTGGAGATCCCCCTTATTGGGTGAATAATTACATGGGATGGAATTGAACTAACCTGATAAATGTCCCGAGTTGAATCTCCAGTCTCTGCTAAATTGGCTGACCACACCAGCAGTGGAGGAATGCTAGATTGAATCTTTGTTCTTTGATTGGAACGAGATGGTCTTTGTATGTGTGCATCATGTAGAGTAATTGCCTTTTTCCAGCATTAAGGTCATTTCAACACATTCCCTGTTCATTCCAAACATTTGTTTAACCTGTTGGAATGTAAACATTCCAACTGTTTGATCACATGTTCTGATAACTTTAAGAAATCAAGTGCTGCTTAAACATTGAGTACATTGCTGGTCCTATGTTCAGCTGTTGAAGCAGCTTGCATCTGGTTGAAATAAGATTGCTTTACAATTCAAATTAATGTTCTTAAATTTGAGGATAATGCTTTAATGTGGTATATTCCAAGCACTTTTTAAAATGCCACCAACAATGGGAACTGTACTAATTCCAGCACACTACGGATGATGCCATCTCACACTTAAACCACACGTTCTTTTTCATAAATAGGTTAGTAACCGCTATCTATCCCAGTTAAAGGATGGACACCGGAGTCATCCGTTTGTAAAAGAATTTCTGGCTAAGGTATGTGAAGCATCTAATAACACAAACCTTTATCATTACTACTATATAAGTGAATAAATTGAAATTCTTATAGCTGAAAATGGGATGTTTATTTCAGTAGAAGATTGTCTTTTCAAAAAGAACACACCCAGACAGTCATATTTCACCTTTAGTCTTTCAGGGTTGGATTTGATGAGAGCAGTGCCTGGGAAGTGTGTTGTGATTGTTCTTACTTTATTCAAAGGAAATGCTAACCCCAGCGTGGGTTACAGTTTCTAATCACTATCCAGTAAATATTTGATGATAAACATTTTAAAATGAGCAGCAAATGAGAATTAGAGCACATCATAATCCAATGCTTCCTAAACTTTTCTCCAGTTATTTCAGTTTGAAGCTTGAAAGTGTCACGAGACCTCATGGAGAAGACCCAAACAAGCATTGGCAGGGGAAGGTTGGCAATTGCTCATCAAAGCTTTCAACTCTAGAATTCCAGTGCACTATACCAATGAGGGTCCTGACCACAATTTGAAAGTTCTGCCATATCCACTGATGTGGACTTGCAAGTTCAAGTGACTTGTTCTTGTGCTGTTCATTCTGAAAGACTGTGCAAAAGCACTCCACTGTTGATTTAACCAATGATGTTCACTGTACCATGACACAGAATAATTCCTGATGAAGGGCTCTGGCCCGAAACGTTGAATTTCCTGTTCCTTGGATGCTGCCTGACCTGCTGTGCTTTAACCAGCAACACATTTTCAGCTACTACAGAATAATTCCCGCTAAGCAAGTAGTCAATATCAAAACTGTGCCATTGCTTATAATGTTTCTTGATGGTGCTATCAGTCATAATAAATTGGCCAATATGGGACTTACCTGTGTAACATTTAATGACCAATCTCTCTCTCAGCACAAAGCACATTAGTCTGAAAAGAATAAGACATGAATTTAAATTGTCCTGTTCAGATATCCCAAAGGGCTTCACAGTCAATTAAGTACTTTCTGAAGTACAGGTAGTCACTTGCAATTATCGTTATTCATTCATGGGATGTGACTGTTATTCCTAACTGCCCAGAGGCCAGTTTAAAAATTAACTGCATTGTTGGTCTGCAATGTGGATCTGGATTACGTAGTCAAGACCAGATAAGGATGGCAGATTTCCTTTTCTAAGTGACATTAGTGAATCAGATGGGTTTTTACAGTAATTGACAGTGGTTTTTATTTTGATAATTTTATTTTAACTCCGATTTCACCATCAGCCAATCTTGGATTTGAGCACCTGAACATGAAACGTGGCTAACTAGACTGGTGACATTGCTGCTATACTCCTGTCTCCCCAATTTAGATGATGAAATGCAAGAAAAGCTGTAGCAAGATCCCACAAGCAGCAATGTACTAATGGCTGGACCATCTTCTTTGTGATGTTGCTTGAGGAATCAATGTTCAGTCTTTTTATTGAAGGAGTTAAAAGCTAAATCTGTAGAAGGAAGCATCTTTTAAATCTTGCAATTGACTGTAGCCTTGCTATAATTAAATATGAAATATGATCCCAGTGGACACTCTGCACTGTATTAATGAAAATGAAAAGTATAGTTACGATGCTGTGGGCTGCACAGTGGCTCAGTGGTTATACTGCTGCCTCACAGCACCGGGGTCCCAGGTTCGATTCCAGCCTCGGGCAACTGTCTGTGTGGAGTTTGCACATTCTCCCTGAGTCTGCGTGGGTTTTCTCCGGGTGCTCCAGTTTCCTCCCACAGTTCAGGTCAGGTGAATCGGCCATGCTAAATTGCCCATAGTATTAGGTGCACTAGTCAGAGGGAAATGGGTCTGGGTGGTGTGGACTGGTTGGGCCGAAAGGCCTGTTTCCACACTAGGGAATCAAATTTTTTTTAAAATCCCTAATGGAGAGTGATACGATAGCATATGCCTGAGGGCATTCCTCAGTGATTAATTTATGGGAACTTACCTACAGTGGATGACTACTTTGTGGTTCGGTAGTCAAAATATAGTCTTAACATCACAGCTCTGGGCAGATAGCCCTAGGGCAGAAGTGCAATATAGATGTTTTAAGTAGTGACACCTGTAGCAGTCAGCAGCAGCTCATTTGTATGGTTCTGAGGTATTCATTCATCAAGAGTCCTTGAGTGCACTCGTCTGGTATCATGTATTTATGTCTGTGCTCCAGTCCCTGTCACAGGCTGTGTGCTAAAGTTGCAAAAGATAGGAAACATAGTTATCTCTGTTAATTCTTCTAATAATCAAATAATCTGTTCTTTGTCGTAGGAAAATGAGTTTGACCGATTGGTGCTGCAGTACGCTCCCAGTGCATGAGAAAAATGGAATGTGTTTCTGAAGGTGGAGAAATCATATTTGTCTGCTACATCCTCGGAAGGTGTTCTTGTTAAATTCCTCAACTGTAGAAAAGTATTTTTAAATATTATGCCTCAGTAACTTAAACATTGTATAAATGACCAGATGGCATCCATTGACATTCATCTGTTAAATGTTAAAAAATTGTTTGTATTCTGATTAAGGATATATTTGAAACCTTAACTCTTCACATTCCAATAAAAATGTCGGTGATACTAATTTTAAGGTTACACATTTATGAAGTTCATTATGTTCCTAGCTGTCATTATGCACAGGATTTGAGCCACATTGCCATGCCTGCTTTTCTTAGTCAGTCTCAGTTGATTGAAGGGTTACAGCCCCTGCAGTAATTGTCTGTTAGGTAATTGGCTTGACTTGTAGTTAAAGATTTCACACCCCCTCTTTAACCTTGACGTACAGATCTGATCTTTAGTCTTTACTAAGTTGCATGATCTCTGCAGGAATCATTCAGTTGGACTTGGTCATCTTGAATTCAGAAGGAGAAAGTGTCATAGTTGATTTGATTGGTAAATATTGCCTGAATTGTTGCGTTGACAATCGCATTGAACTCAGTTGCCTCCCCAGGATCTAAGAGCTGCCAATATTGCTGTTGAATGAGTGTAGTCAGTTTAATAAAAGCTAAGTACTATTGATGCTGGAGATCTGAAATAAAAACCTTGTGCCAGAGAAAGTTAGCGGGTCTGGCAGCATCTGTGGAGACAGGAGCAGTGAATGTTTTGAATTCATTATGACTCTCCATAATGACTATGGCATATCTCAGTTGAAACATTAATTGTTATTCTTTCCACACATGCTGCTAGACCTACTGGGTTTCTCCAGCACTTTGTTTTTATTTATGGTTAGTCTGTTTTTCTGATATCCCATAAGTATAGTATTAAAAATCCAATTGCACCTGTTAATTAGCCTTTTGTTAATTATCCTTTAACTTGAACTAACAGCTCCTACAACACAACCACAATATAGTAAACAAAAATACCAATTGCTGGAAAAGCTCAGCAGGTCTGGCAGCATCTGCTGAGAAATCGGAGGTAACATTTCGGGTCAAATGACCTTTCATCAGAATAGCTCTGAGGAAGGGTCACTTGACTTCAAATGTTAACTCTGAATTCTGTCCACAGCTGCTGCCAGACCTGCTGAGCTTTTCTAGCTATTTCTGATTTCTAGCATCTGCAGTTCTTTTCAATTTTTATTCAGTAAAGTCTGTGCCCATGGGTGTTACAATCTTGAAAAGCCTTGTGAACAGCACATGTATAATGAGAGTCAATTGAAGGTGAAGTCACTATAGATGTACTAGACTGCTGCTCCCTCATTAGAGAGGGGTGACTGCTAGTTTAACCTGAAGGTCACCAAATTAGAGAGGGTAGAGATTGAGATGAGGAGTCATGGTAGCCTCAGCTGGTGTGGGAATTGAATCTGTGCTATTGGCATCACTCTGCATCGCAAGCTAGTTATCAGACTCTGTCTTGTTGCTTCAATGTATGTAAATACTTTGCTTGAGTAAAAAATGCTTTTGGTTTTAGCAACTGTATGGATTGTCAGATTCCAAATGATTGTTTTTTTTGGATACGCTGTACAGAACTACTTTAAGATCTGTGAATGTAGATAGAGATTGTTATGAATAAAGCATCTTTTTGCACTTAAAAAGAAGCAAGCAAGCAAGCCATCCAAGCTAACTGACCCCTGAGCATCAATTAGATAGGTTCCAGCTATCCAAAAACTTGATGTAAGGTATACATCAGAAGATAAAAGACAAAAACAATGTATTTAATGTGTGGGAAAAGTATTGTGCTTACCTTTTTATATTTAGGCCCTCCAGTGAATTATATTTGCCAAAACAAACCTGTGTAAACACTCCAGTGTGCAAGGTGGTAGATGGAGCATACACACTGTACCCATTCTAATCCAGGAAACATCGCACATGGACTCCTTCCATTTTTTTTCCAGTATTCACTTCACCCTTTTTCATTTTTGTCACTTTTTTTTCCGAAGTTTACTTACGTGCTTTTTCTCAATATTGTGGCGAAGTGAACATTAGGCCTGCAATGGGCAAAATGGCGTGCAGAATGTTTTACAAGGATAGATATGTTTACAAATGGTGGAGATGTGAATGGTATGGCTTTCTATTATATTCACATAAAAACATCATTTTGGCTGAGCTTTGATCACACCTGAATAGCTGATTTCATTGCCAGAGACAGTGTTAGATTAGTGCCTACTCCTTCGTGGGTGGTGGACAGAGTAAAAGAAAAAGAAAGTTATAAAGAAACTATCTTCCACACAGTGCGAATCACCATCTCAATTCCAGTTTGGAATCATTTGGTTCTCCTATAGTAACACCAGATTTTCCTTGACCTGATTGTGTGGTGGCTTGTGTTTGCCCTAGGTGCAGATTATTTCCATGCTTTATGTCCCCTATTCACTACCCAATGAAAATGCTGTATTCTGTTGTACTATTTGCATTTGGGTGGCACAGTGGTTAGCACTGCTGCCTCAGTACGAGGGACACTGGTTCAATTCCAGCCTCAGGTGACTGTGTGAGTTTCCTCTGGGCGCTCCAGTTTCTTACCATAGTTCAAAGATGTGCAGGTTTGGTGGATTGGCCATAGGACCATGCAGCGTTCCATTAATTGGATAGGAGTCTAGGCTGGGATATTGTTTGGAGGTTTGAGGTGGACCCAATGGGCTGAATGGTCTGCTTCCATGCTGTAGGGATTTTACGTTAGAGTCATTCCTTTGCCCTTCAAATAGAATTTGATCTTAAATGTAACATTTGATGGTTATACTCTTGAACCTGCACATCTGTCCCTTAACAAAATGTAACAATGCAAGTAAGGCATATACAAAAAAAACTTGAAAATGTAACACAAATTTTATGTTCTTCTATATACTTTGCACAAGATCGAGTAGTTGCACTAACCTGTGGTCAAGTGTGCAATCAGTGAACAAATATCTAATATTTGTAACTAATTTACTTGTACCGTGCTTGGACTGAGTGTTAAAGTGGTATCCTTTCATATCTGAGGGATTGAGTTATGAAGATTAACTTATACAATAGTCTATGGTTCTCAAGGAGTTAACACGTTACATTGAAGACAAGAAGTCCTATTCAAGCTTTCAGAGGGAGCCGATGTATCTGTATCAGCTCTCCAAGGTCCTAGTATTTATTCCTGGCGAGCATTTTAATTTTTCTTGCTGTTGCGTGAACCTTCATGTTCTGTGTACAGCATTTTCATCCACTAATCAATGGATAGGTCCAGGATAAAGCAAATACAAACAAGGATTGATGGCGACCTAATTACTTGTTGCATGTGCTTACATACAACATCTTTAATCAGAGTTTCTAACATTTTCTGTATGGCAAATGTTTGGTTTCCTACTTTCTGTCTCCCTCTGAATAAATGAGTCGCATTTAGAATATCCAAACCTAATCTAGTCCCATTTGCAACCAGAATTACACACAATATTCAAAAGTGGCCTGACCAATGTCCCGTACAGCTGCAACATCACCTCCCAACTCCTTTACTCAATGCTCTGACAAATAAAGCATACCCAATGCTGCCTTCACTATCTTATTTACCTGTGCCTCTACTTTCAAGGAACTATAAACCTGCACTCCAAAATCTTTTTGTTCAACAATAAGTGTATAAGTCCTTTTCAATTTTTAAAAATTTAATTACTGATTAGCAAGGTTAAATCTCATGGAATAAAGGGGGAACTAGCCATTTGGATACAGAACTGGCTCAAAGGTAGAAGACAGAGGGTGGTGGTGGTGGAGGGTTGTTTTTCAGACTGGAGGCCTGTGACCGGTGGAGTGGCACAAGGATCGGTGCTGGGGCCACTACTTTTTGTCATTTATTTAAATGGTTTGGATGCGAGCATAAGAAGTACAGTTAGTACTATCTCACCAGCCACTTTTAGTTTAAAACTGTCTCTATAAAATCCTGTTTATACAGCTTGCTAGGATACTAGCCTCGGCGTAGTTCAGGTGTAGATCATTTGAACAGTATTGCCCCTTCTTTCCCCAGTATGGTACCAGTGTCCAAAAAATAGAATTTACTTCTCCTGCACCAGTCTTTGAGCCACTTCATAATTTCTATAATATTTTTGCCCTATGCCAATTCAAGCATGATTTGGTAATAATCTAGAAATTATGACCTTTGAGGCTTTGTTTCTTGCCTAGCTCCACACTCTGACAATGCAGAATTCCTTTCATTGTCCAGCCTATGTCATTGCTATCTAAATGGACCATGATAACTGGATCATCCCCTCCCACTTTGAGCCCTGAGCAGATGTACAGAACCCTGGCACCAGGTAGGCAACACTGCTGACTGGACTCATGTTCTTTGCTACAGCAAATGGTGCAATGCCTTCATTATACTATTCTCCTGGGCAAATACATTCCTTTTTACTTCCATGGTACCATGGTCAGTCAGCTTATCCACCTTGTAGCCCTCACTCTCATCCAAAAAGGCTGATAGAACCTCAAACGTTATGAACAATTGTAAGAGCTGAGGCTTCTGCAATCTCATCACCTGAGTCCCCTTACCTACCTCAGCTGCAGCCGTACTCCCCTGACCACTGACCAAATCAGAAGAACCCATCCTAAGGAGTGTGACTGCCTCCTGGTACAAAATATCCAGGTAACTTCCCTCGTCCCTGATATGTTGCAGTGTCAGCAGCTCAGGTTTCAGCCCGATGACTCTGAGCAGATACTCCCATAGCCACGTTACCAGCTGACGTGTCTGCCCTGGATGACACCGGGATCCAAGAGTGTTGCAGCGGTGGCACACCTGACCTGCAATTTTAATTGAGCTCTTTATAAGTGTATTTAATTATTTATTCTATCCCCATTTTAAAATATATTTTATTAAACGTATTTTATTAAACAGTTCCTTTGGTATTTTAAACCTTAATAGAATAGATCTTAATTGTTTACAAGGCACTCAACAAACAGCTAACTTCTTTCCATGTAGTGGAGTAAGCTCCAAATTCTAGAGGGTGAACAAAGCTAGTAAAAGTAAAGAAAATACACTCTTATCCTCATCAAACACCCTTACTCTTCGTCCAGCTTCTCGATTCACTAAACTCTTAGAACTGTGTTCAACGTCATACAGCGCTATATTATTCTAATTATATGTTCTGAATTAGCTTTGCCACAAGTACAGAATAAACAGTTTAAAATAGTTTCATAAACTAACTTCATCTGCTTTCAAATTGAACGTTTGTATATTCCTACTTAAACCTGGATGAAATGTAAAATTTCAGCCACAGATTACAGTAAAACATTAATTGCGAAATAAACAAATTTGGATTTTTAGAAAGAGCTTAGAATTCCCTTCATTTACCAACATTTTTTGCACAAATCAAAAATATTTCTTCTTGGGGGATCAAGATGGTGGCAATCTAGGAGGATCGCGTTGCAGAGCTCCGCACCGCAGCACAAGCAGGACGAACTTCTACCCTGCCCAGTGCAGACATTGCGATATCCTAGGACTCTGGAAAAGTTGTGGAGTCTTAGGAAACTGTGAAAAATAAACTTACCTGCATTTTTGCCATCCAGAGATGCCGAAGAAGGGAGGAGGAGCATCCATGGCCGGGCCCGCGGCCCAGCCTGCAGGATCCTCAGACTCAATTACCTACCAGGCCCTGGTGAAGGTGCTTGCGAAATCTCACGAGTTGTTGGGTAAACAGATAGAAGAGAAGTTGGCCCCAATCTCTATCATGTTGCAGAAGCATGAACAGCAGTTGGAAGACCTGGAAAAGAGGACTGATGAGGTTGAACACTGTGTCACAGTAGTGGAAGCTGATGCTAGTTCCTCCAAGGATAGGATCCAACTGCTGGAGATGCAGGTCCGTAATTTGCGTGACCAAGCGGATGATCTTGAGAATTGGGACAGGAGAAAAAATATTCGGATTGTCGGTCTGCCAGAGGCTAAAGAAGGTGAGCAGCCTTTACTGAGGACTGGTTGCCGAAATTCTTTAATTTAGAGGCTGGAATGAGAGGCTTAAAGATCTAGAGGGCTCACTGGGTCACGATGTGGAGGTCAGGTCTGGGTCAGTGTCCTTGTCCTCTCTTGGTGCGGTTTCAATATTATAGAGATAAGGAGAAAATTGTAGAAGCTTCCAGAATCCAGGGGAAGGATCTGAAGACTCTCATTTAAGAGGGCTCTAAGATCATGTTCTTCCAGAACTTCTCAGCGGCAGTGATCCAGAAAAGAAAATCCCATGATGGTGTCAAGAGAAGACTGAGGGAGCTTAGGATCTAGTACTCTCTGAGGTATCCAGCAGTGCTACAGTTCACCTTGGATGGATCCGTACATCTCTTTGACAAGTCAGAGAAGGCAAGAGACTTTGTGAACAAATTAACCTAATCTGAACAATTTAGTATGTACAAATAGTAGTGTTGTTTGGATATGTCTTTGTCTTTTTCTCTTTAAAAATCAGAGGAAGTCCAGTTGGGGCTTTCTTTTCCTTTTTTTATTGGTAATAATCTGGTTTAAACTGAGTTTGGCAGCAGTTGAGATGTGTACTTTCAATTTATAAGTTAAGTTATACCAAAAGATGGGTGGGTTATTTACCCCTTTTTTCTTGAAAAAAAATTCTTTATTCACATTGCTATTCCATTGTGTATTTTCTTTCTTTTCTGCTTGTGTTTGCAGTGTGGCTCTAGCTAGGGGGAGGGAAAATGGTTGGGATGGCTAGATGCCTACTTTTGAAGGAGCTAGGTCTTGAGGGAGAATATTGATACCCATTTAAATGGTCACACCCAGGGGGTTTTGTGTATTTGGGCATATTCATTACTCCACTTCTGGATCGGCTGTTCAAAGTTAATTTTGTTCAATTATTTGACAAAATCAAACAAGACCGTCAAAGATGGGAGGTGGAGATCCAATATGGCGGCGACTCAGCAAGTCTGAGTCTACAGAGCCCTTCCCAAAACCTGGGAAAAGTGGGTTTCCTGCCCCCACCACACTTGCCAAACCACCCAAAAAATTTCTTTAATCTTAATTAGCTGCTGAATATTATATTTAAATAGTCTAATACTGAGTGGATAATGAGTAAATCAAAGGGACCCCGCAGCTCTCAGAAAACAAAGACCCCTCTCCCACCCTCCTCTCCTCCGGCTGCAGCTGATGTAAAAACAGGCTAGAAATCGACACTCGTCAATTTCATCGCAGAATCCGACAGAGATGGAATGCATTCGAAGAAAAGCTGCAGAAACAGAATCAAACTATGGGAGAATTACAGGGCCGAGTGGAGGGGGCGGAGCTAAAGGCCACGACCTCCGAGGCTGCAGCTCAAACAGCTGCAGAACAGGTGCGAACCCTCGAGCAGAGAATCAGGGCCTTTGAAATCTACATGGATGATATTGACAACAGGAATCAGAGAAAGAATATTCGGTTGCTGGGCCTTCAAGAACAAGAAGGGAAAGAACAGTTAGTAGTATTTCTGGAGCGATGGCTGCCCCAGCTTTTAAACCTGGGGGCTGAAACTGACCGGGTAAGGGTGGAGTGGGCCTACCGGGTCGCAGTACGCGGATCTGGCCCAAACCAGCGCCCACGCCCGGTCCTGTTCCGGCTGCAGAGTTATAGGGAGAGGCAGATACTCCTGGATGCCTCCAGAAAGCTTGGAAAGGATCCTAAAGCTATGATTCATGAAGGATCCAAGATTATGTTATTTCAGGACTTCTCCCCGGCTTTGGCACGAAGAAGGAAGGCGTTTGATGAGGTGAAGAAATGTTTAAGGGACTTAGATATTCAATACACCTTACGCTACCCAGCGACGTTATGCTTTACCCACGAAGGATCCGAGTATAATTTTAGATCATCGGAAGAGGCCAAGATATTCCTGAGATGCTGCCTAACCTGCTGTGCTTTGACCAGCAACACATTTGCAGCAAGAAACTTTTAGACTCGGTTAAATAAATCGTAAGAGACAATTTATGTTGGCTTGCCTCTCCCACACTCCGTGGGGAGAAATGGATACTTTATTCTACTTTACTTTTGCCTCTGGGAGCAGGGTTGTCTTCCTTGCTATGTTATTATACTTAACTGTAATCTGTTGGAGTTGTAATTTTATAGTTATGTGTGTTTGTACGTGGCATTGATGCTATTAGATATACTCAGGTATGGGTGGGGAGGGGTGGGGGTGCGGCGCTCACTGTTAACTCTAGCTCGGTATTATATCTAAATCCTATTAAGGAGCGCCCGGGTCGAGGGTGGGACACTGTTTGGGAGAGGATATGGTGGAACGTTGGAAAGGTAGTAAGGTCCCCTGAGAACAAGGGGGAAGATCTCCATTCAAACATGTTTAATTTTTTTTGTTGTTCTTATTATTTGGAAATAGCTTCCTTTTTATCATACTGTTATGAGTGTATTAGAGAACATTTTCTCTTATTTGAAGGATGTAAGCGACTCAACTATACACTCTGGATGATTGTGGATTAGTTGAATTTTGATGATTATATATTTAAGATCTATTTTATATTAATGTTTGTGCTTGAAAATTTTGCTTATTTTTGTAAATTTGTCAAAATGTTAAATTCCCAATAAAAATAGCTATAAAAATAATTTTAAAAAAGATGGGAGGTGCTTCCGGTCTCATGGTTGGGTCAGATAGTGCTTTTTACAATGAATGTTCTCCCCCATTTGTTTTACCCTATGCGGATGCTCCTCCTGATTTTCAACAAGCAAGCATTCAGGAGACTGAACAGCTGGTTCAGCTCTTTTATGTGGCATCGTAAATAGCCCCTCATTAAGTTAGCTAAACTGCAATTGCCTTACAGATTGGGAGGAATGGATCTCCCAGACATTAAAAGCTACCAACTAAGCTCACTTTTATCCTACATGAGTGATTGGGCCTGTGGGACCCTCTTTCAATATGGGTAGGTATCGAAACCTCCCAGGCAAGGTGCCCCCTTACTACCTTGCTGTTTCTGGACAAAATGAGGACAGTTGGGGAATATTGCCATAACCCAACAGTTATCAATACTGTTAAAGCATGAAGGGCAATTCCACAGAGGGAAGGCAATATTGGCAAACCATCTTCTCTGACACCTATAGTGGGTATGCCAGATCTTCAACTGGAGATGATAGATTCAGGATTCAAACATTGAGCATCTAGGGGTGTGTCTTGCATGGGTGATTTATTTGAGGGAGACACAATGATGTCCTTTGATCAGTTAGCACAGAAATACAAGCTATCTAACAGGGACCTCTTTTGTTTTTTTCAAGTTAGGGATTTTATTCAAAAAAAGACTACACTTTTGACTGATCCCTACAAATCTGACATAGAGAGGAGGGTGCTTAGTGCTAAGAGTGCACTTTCTCTCAGCATTTTATATCATCATTTGGGGTGTGCCCCCTCAGATGTGTTTGATTGACTCTGCAGGGTGTGGGAGAGGGAGCTAGGCATTGAGGTCTCCTCAGAGGCATGGGAAGATATTTGGGATACCTCAAGAAAGATATCAATATCAATTTGCAATGGGACCCAAATTTTAGAGTTGAAGATTCTCCACAGGGTCCACTTGGCTCCGGACTGTTTGTCAAAATTTAAACCAGGGGTATCTTCAGCATGTCCCAAGTGCAAGATTTGTACGGGCACTCTTACCCATTGTCTCTGGTCCTGTGGTAGGCTTCAAACATACTGGAGCACTGTGGTGGGTGCAATTGAGAGGATTCTGGGTGTAAGGATGGAGAAGGACCCAATCTCTCTTCTTCTTCTTGGCCTGCCCAGTGTGTTCCCTGCTGATGCACATAAAAAACTTTTCAATATCCTCACTTTCTGTGCAAGAAAGAAAATCTTGCCTGGTTGGGTATCTGAAAACCCCCTGGGCCTGTCGGGTTGGTGGAAGTTTGTTATGGAGCATATCCCCTTGGATTTTCTCACAAGTATGGTACACCACAAAACATGTTTTATAAGACTTGGCAACCCTTTTTGGAATACCTGGACACAGATTTATCTGCAAAATTAATAAGAGCTTTTATATAACTGTAACAATTGTGTTTTATGAGTCCAACATCCAGAGAGGAGGAACTGTGAACATATGAATGTCTTGTTTAGCTGAGTTGAGTTATTACTATCTAGTAGTTTGTTGTTGGTTATTATTTATTTAGTTAAGTTTTTTATTATATATGTTTTATTATATATTTATTATACATTTGTCATGAGGGCAGGTTGGGTTTCTTTACGTTTTTGTGTTCTTTGTATTCTTTTGTATTTGTTGTAATATTTAAAAATCTACTTTTTAAATAAAAATATATTTTTAAAAAAAATTTCTTCTTGACTGTAAACTTTCTATCCAGTGTGAATTGAAAATAAATATTCCTCAGATCAGCTAACTCAACAGAGGCCATGAATTAAACCTTTCTACGCAATTTAGCCATTGAATTGTCAGAGGAAGTTTGATTTATTGTTATCCTCAATTTAAAGTAGGACATTCTCGTGAAGTGAAGCTTTTCTGTATTAGATAATGCCATTTCTCTGAACACTTCAATTATTAATTTAACTAGTATCCAAATTGCCATAAGCAACATAGAAGCCAAACCACAAAGGAATGTACTGTAACATTTAACTCACCACTTTACTGATTAGTATCAAACCATGGTGTAAACAAAATACAGGCACTTGGAAGTATGTGATACCCATGAAAATTCCCATAGCTCATTTCATAAGTTTACTCATTATGATAATTAATCAAATTACTTCACCCATAAAATATCAATTGTTCAGTGCTAAGAGTATTCTTAGTGCTAAGAGTACTCTTTCTGTCAGCACTGTCTGCAGGAAGTGCAGCCAGCTCCAGCTCCTCACAGACCACGTTAGGGAACTGGAGCTGGAGTTGGATGAACTGAGGACTATTCGAGAGGCTGAGAGGGTGATAGATAGAAGCTACAGGGACATAGTTACGCAGAGAACAGAGGTAGCTGGGTAACAGTTAGAGGTGGGAAGGGGAGGAAGCAGGCAGTGCAGGGATCTCCTGTGGTTATCCCCCTCAACAATAAGTATGCCACTTTGGATACTGTTGGGGGGACGGCCTAGCAGGGGTAAGCTGCAGTGACCGGGTCTCTGGCACCAGGTCCGGCTCTGAGGCCCAGAAGGGAAAGGGGGAGAGGAGGAGAGCGCTAGTTATAGGAGACTCTATAGTTAGAGGGACAGACAGGCGGTTCTGTGGACATGGGCGAGACTCTCAGATGGTTAGTTGCCTCCCGGGTGCCAGGATCCGAGACGTATCGGACCCGTGTCTTCAGAATCCTTAAGGGGGAGGGTGTGCAGTCAGAAGTCGTGTTGCACATTGGCACCAACGACATAGGTAGGAAGGGGGTGGGGAGTTCATTCAGGAGCTCAGGGAGTTAGGCTGGAAGCTAAAAGCTAGGACGGACAGAGTTGTCATCTCTGGGTTGTTGCCGGTGCCACATGACAGTGAGGCAAGGAATAGGGAGAGAGTGCAGTTGAACACGTGGCTGCAAGGATGGTGTAGGAGGGAGGCTTCAGGTATTTAGACAATTGGACTGCATTCTGGGGAAGGTGGGACCTGTACAAACAGGACGGGTTGCACCTGAACCAGAAGAGCACCAATATCCTGGGAGGAAGGTTTGCTAGCACTCTTCAGGGGGGTTTAAACTAATTTGGCAGGGGGATGGGATCCGGACTTGTAGTCCAGCAAGTAGGTTAGCTGTTTTTCAGAATGTCCAAGAATGTAGGGAGGCTGTGGAGAAGGTAGCACTGACAGGGAATACTTGCAGACACAGAGATGGGCTCAAGTGTGTATATTTCAATGCAAGGAGTACCAGAAATAAGGTGGGTGAACTTAAGGTGTGGATCGGTACCTGGGACTACAATGTTGTGGCCATCACGGAAACGTGGATAGAAGAGGGACAGGAATGGTTGTTGGAGTTCCTGGTTACAGATGTTTCCGTAAGATTAGGGAGGGTGGTAAAAAAGGAGGGGGTGTGGCATTGCTAATTAGAAATGGTATAATGGCTGCAGAAAGGCAGTTCGAGGGGGATCTGCCTTTGGAGATAGTATGGGCTGAAGTCAGAAATAGGAAAGGAGCAGTCACCTTGTTGGGTGTTTACTATAGGCCCCACAATAGCAACAGAGATGTGGAGAAACAGATTGGGAAACAGACTTTGGAAAGGTGCAGAAGCCACAGGGTAGTAGTCATGGGTGATTTCAACTTCCCAAATATTGATTGGAAGCTCTTTAGATCAAGTAGATTGGATGAGGCGGTGTTTGTGCAGTGTGTCCAGGAAGCTTTGCTAACTCAGTATGTTGATTGTCCAACCAGAGGGGAAGCCATATTGGGTTTGGTACTCGGTAACGAACCGGGACAAGTGATGGGCTTGTTAGTGGGTGAACATTTTGGTGATGGTGACCACAATTCTGTGACTTTCACCTTGGTTATGGAGAGAGATAGGTGTGTGCAACAGGGTAGGTTTTGCAATTGGGGGAAGGGTAAATACGATGCTGCAAGACAGCATCTGAGGAGCATATATTGGGAGCATAGGCTGTCAGGGAAGGATGTCATTGAAATGTGGAACTTTTTCAAGGAACAGATACGACGTGTCCTTGATATTTATGTACCTGTCAGGCAGGAAAGAGATGGTTGTGTGAGGGAACCTTGGTTGACGAGGGAGGTTGAATGTCTAGTAAGAGGAAGAAGGAGGCTTACATAAGGTTGAGGAAACAAGGTTCAGACAGATCGCTGGAGGGATACAGGATAGCCAGGACGGAGCTGAAGAAAGGGATTAGGAGAGCTAAGAGAGGGCATGAAAAATCTTTGGCGGGTAGGATCAAGGATAACCCCAAGGCCTTTTATGCGTATGTGAGAAACATGAGAATGACGAGAACGAGGGTAGGTCCGATCAAGGACAGTAGTGGGAGACTGTGTATTGAGTTGGAAGAGATAGGAGAGGTCTTGAATGAGTACTTTTCTTCAGTATTTACAAATGAGAGGGACTGTATTGTTGAAGAGGAGAGTATGAAATGGACTGGTAAGCTAGAGGAGATACTTGTTAGGAAGGAAGATGTGTTGGGCATTTTGAAAAACTTGAGGATAGACAAGTCCCTCGGGCCTGAGGGGATATATCCTAGGATTATCTGGGAAGCAAGAGAGGAAATTGCAGAGCCGTTGGCAATGATCTTTTCGTCTTCACTGTCAATGGGGGTGGTACCAAGGAAATGTGCCCCTGTTCAAATAAGGGAATAGGGATAACCCTGGGAATTACAGGTCAGTTAGTCCTACTTTGGTGGTAGGCAAAGTATTGGAAAGGGTACTGAGGGATAGGATTTATGAATTTCTGGAAAGACGCTGTTTGATTAGGGACAGCCAGCACGGATTTGTGAGGGGTAGGTCTTGCCTTACTAGTCTTATTGAATTCTTTGAGGAGATGATCAAGCATGTGGATGAGGGTAGAGCAGTGGATGTAGTGTACATGGATTTTAGTAAGGCATTTGATAAGGTTCCCCATGGTAGGCTTATGCAGAAAGTCAGGAGGCATGGGATAGTGGGAAGTTTGGCCAGTTGGATAGAGAACTGGTTAACTGGTCAAAGTCAGAGAGTGGTGGTAGATGGTAAATATTCAGCCTGGAGCCCAGTTACAAGTGGAGTTCCGCAGGGATCAGTTCTGGGTCCTCTGCTGTTTGTAATTTTTATTAATGACTTGGAAGAGGGAGTTGAAGGGTGGGTCAGTAGATTCGCAGACGATACGAAGATTGGTGGAGTTGTGGACAGTGAGGAGGGCTGTTGTCAGCTGCAAAGGGACTTAGATGTGATGCAGAGCTGGGCTGAGAAGTGACAGATGGAATTCAACCCTGTCAAGTGTGAGGTTGTCCATTTTAGAAAGACAAATAAGAATGCGGAATACAAGGTTAACGGTAGGGTTCTTAGTAAGGTGGAGGAGCAGAGGGATCTTGGGGTCTATGTTCATAGCTCTTTGAAAGTTGCCACTCAGGTGGATAGAGCTTGTAAGAAGGGCTATGGTATATTAGCGTCCATTAGCAGAGGGATTGAATTCAAGATTCGTGAGGTGATGTTGCAGCTGTACAGGACCTTGGTAAGGCCACATTTGGAGTACTATGTGCAGTTCTGGTCGCCTCACTTTAGGAAAGATGTGGAAGCTTTGGAGAGGATGCAGAGGAGATTTACCAGGAATGGAGAATAGGTCGTACGAGGATAGGTTGAGAGTGCTAGGCCTTTTCTCATTGGAACGGCGAAGGATGAGGGGTGACTTGATAGAGGTTTATAAGATGATCAGGGGAATAGATAGAGTGGACAATCAGAGACTTTTTCCCCGGGTACAACGGAGTGTTACAAGGGGACATAAATTTAAGGTGAAGGGTGGAAGGTATAGGGGGGATGTCAAGGGTAGGTTCTTTACCCAGAGAGTGGTGGGGGCATGGAATGCGCTGCCTGTGGGAGTGGCAGAGTTAGAATCATTGGTGACCTTTAAGCGGCAATTGGATAGGTACATGGATAGGTGCTTAATCTAGGACAAATGTTTGGCACAACATCGTGGGCCGAAGGGCCTGTTCTGTGCTGTATTGTTCTATGTTCTATGGAGTTTGAATAGATCTTCAATCATTCATTGCTGATTTCTCCCTTTGAATACTCAACAATTGACTCTTATTAAAATAAAATCTTTTCATGTTATTCCCATTTCCCACCATACTGTGGGAAGACAGTGAGCACTGATATTTTATATTGTGATTTATTGTCATTTCAAATGTTAGTTAGTTCTCAAACCAATATCCAGATACATGCAATTTCTTCTTCTATAGGCAGTTCCACAAGGTCGGGAATGATTTACTTCCACTCCAGTTTGATGGATTGTAAGATGATCATTAAGCGTAATGCATAATCAACAAACTCTGCCACATGCAGTGCAGATGGTGTTATAAGGGTTTGGTAGATGGAGTGTTGTGTTTGTCCTCTAATCCCTCAACACCACTTCTGCACATTCTATGTGAGGTTTCTTAGTGTGCTCAGTCTCTTCCTGTATGAGCTTTCTCCAGTTAGGGAAGATGAAGAAAGGGGTAAGTTAGGTATGAAAGTGGCTGCTGTGCACTATCCAAAGTTTTCTGATGGAACATGATATAAAGATAGAACCAGGTCCAGATGTGAGCCCCCTCAAAAGACCTGTCATAATTCACCACTTTGTTTCACACATGAAGTGTAGCCCTTAGGGAATTTCCCTTCTTTGAAGCGGGATAGATTTTCACTGAGTTGGCTGGGTGGGGAGTGCAAACAATTCCCAGCTGATAATGATCACAACTGGTCATTGTTTAACCTTTTCAATGTTGAATGCATCAACTAGTAAAGGATCGGATCATTAACATCAGCAGCAGATCAAGTGGAGACTACATTGTCAATCCAGCAACAGGTCTTTAAGGATTTAAGCTTTATTTAAATATAGAGGGTTAATGTGGTCAGCTGGGAGGAGAATATTAAGTGTGTGGTTTTCAGTTTGGTAGGAATTTTCATGCTGGTTTTGAATCTGCATAACAGATTAAAGCTAGTATTGTAACTTTGCTATCCTGTCACTGGGGATGTCAGGTAATTTGTTGTTAGAAAGCTCCAAGTGTTTATGACTGAAGCTTTTTTTTTCCCAATTTCAATTTGGGATTTTTCCATTGTTATTTATTCAGATGAAGGTGATTAGTGTAGGTTCACCAACTGGACATGTTACTTAAATTTCATTATAGTAATACTGATAAGGCTATGGGAAGAAGGGTGGAATGAGTTGGGTAACACTTCCAAAAAACTGATGCAGGTCTGATGGATTGAATGGTCTCTTTTTTAAAAACTGACCTGACTTTAGAAGGTGGTAGGGTTATCCTATAAAAGTCTTTAAAATGATTAAGGAATTTCTTAGGTTGGATAGAGATTTTGTTTTGCTGGAGGGTTTATCTTGAACAAGGGGGCACCTCCTTGAGCTACAGGGAGGCTACTTCTAGGGGTCAAAACTATAAAAAAAAATTCTTAATTTAAAAAGGTGAAAGTTAGGAATCAGCAGAAGCTTTCATAAAAATATGAACAGGATGTTATGAAATAACTGAGGGATATGGACTCTAGGCAAAACTGTGAACTTCAGGTATGCCTACACAAAGTGACTAGGCCAGGAGGGCTAATTGGCCTCCTCCTCCTTCTGTGATGACCTGTTGGGAAGAGTTGTTCTGAAGGAGGATCCCCCAACCTAAAAGGATCTCTCCACAGATGGTATTAGACCTGTGGAATTTTTCCAGTAGTTTCTGATTTCCAGTATCTGTAGTTCTTTTGGGTTTTTTTCTTGTTATATGTAATTGTTTTGACCTTTAAAATGGCTATTTATGAACTTTGATAATAAAACAATCCTATTATGAAGATTCCAAAAGCTTGAATTGTCTTGACTCCAATATAAACTTGTATTTCAGAAAGTTACAATTTCTAGATTGTGATACTGAGCAGAGATCCCCTGACATTGAGACTGAGTCAAGTAGTTGCTGGACGTCGCTGATCTTCAGTCATTCTCTTCAGACTTAAAGCCATCAAGTGTAGAATGAATCTACGGTCAGGCAAAGCCATGTCTGAAGAACCTTTGACCCGTCAGAGTCCACGCTGCACCAAGGGTCAAGATCGGTCTCTCTCGATCTCATTGGGAAGAGAATCTGGTGCCTCTTCAGGGTGCCTGCATCCTGCAAGGAAAATGACACCCACAACTCCCAAAAAGGTGAGAAAGAAACTTGCTCATTTCCTTCTATGCCAAATCCTCATCCACTTGGATAGCCAAACAAATACCCAATGAAAAATTTCTAGCATTCAAAATAGTTCCCAACTTGTAAAAGTCTTCTCCTCTTCCACCCAAATTCTTCAAAGTCCAAGTTTCGTTTCCAAAGAATTTTATTAATGTAGTAAAATGCATGAGATGCTTCATGAGAGTGAATAACCAAAATTTGACAAAACTACATAAGACGTTGTAATCAAAAGCTTGGATAAAATGAGAGGTTGTGATAAGTAATTGGAGAATGTTAAAGGAATTTCAGAGCTTGGAACTTTGGCAGTTAGTGATGGAATGATTGCAGTTGAGGGGGTGCAAGAGGTTGGAAATAGAGTGCAGTGATCTTGGAGGGCTGAAGACTATTAAATATTCACAAGAGTGAAGGATGGAAGGATATTAACATCCAATATAGTATGATTATAATTTGAGACATTGCACCAGCAGCTAATGTAGATCTGTGAAGTGTGGGTTAGTGTATATATCACCAACAGTTTTGAATGAGCTCTTATTTATTCTGGGATTGGGGAGCAGGCACACAGGGTGGAAAGCAGGCCAGGGGAATACTTGAATATTCAAGTCTGGACCAAGAGACTGGATTTCAGTAGAAGGTGAGCTGGTGTAGGTGGGATAGGGAAATGTAAAGTCCCAGTCGTTGCCATAAAACTGGAGAAGTGTTAGGCTGTTATTACATAGCACTTTCCTAGGACCTAAACTCTACGAAACTAATTGTCTGCCCAGCTGCCAACAACTTGTTGATGTGTCGGAATTCTGCAACTCCCTTTCGACACTAAATGGACAGTAGTTGCTTGAGGAGGCATCTCCTCTTTCCCTTTTTGAGGGGGGGGGGGGGGGGAAGAAATGCTGGCCAAGCTAGCGATGCTCCCATCCTGTGAGTGAATTTTTATTTAAAAATTGTGATCCTTTAAAATTCAAGCATGTTGTCCCTTAGCAATAGTACTTTCTGATTAACCCTGCTTGTTTTGTCTTTTTTCATCTCTTGCACCTTACTGTGGTCCTTGGGGCCTCCTTTTGAATTTATTAATTCCCTGCTTCCATAGCAACTCTTGTGAAGTTTAGACTATTTGCTGGACAGTTTTGCAGTTGCTGTAGCAATAATAGTCTGCCACATGACAGTGTTGAATGATTTGGAGTTGATCTGAAATGTTAACTCCGTTTCTCTCCCCAACGATGCTGAATATTTTCTGTTTTCAGTTTATCTTCACTGCAACGATCTTTTCTCACCTTTCTTTCATGAGCAATGGATGTCAAGGATATAGATTGTGTATTTTCTTTGTTTTTAAGTTGCTATGTTAATTCTTTCTTGTGAAATATTGAGGTTTGAGAGAATTCAATGTTTTGGCTTCCTCTTCTGCAATTCTCTTTCTGAGAGCGAATGCTTTCTGAAGTTTTGGCTCTGTACAAGTGGCATTCCTCTGGTACTTCAACAAACTGGCAATTCGACTGTGGGAGGAATCCGATTTGGCTGTTCATGTTCTTCCTGAGTATTTGCTCCCTGTGTGTTTTTCAACAAAGATTCACTGAACAAGAAAATAGTTTCTTTACAGAAATCAATATTGTTCTAATTTCTTTTCTCCTTCGCTGGACCAGATTGCACGAGGTGTGATGCTTGGCCCAGTTCTTTCAGAAGAGGGTGGTGATGAATCTAATTCATTTACAACCACACCCAGAGCCACACGATTACCAGGCAAACACTGGCAGAGCACTGAGCTGAATAGAGGTATGAGGTGAATCTTAATTTGTTATGGCGACTAGGAAGAATTGACTCCATTTTCAAAGCTAAATATAAACTGTTAATGTTTTAGTGGATAATTCTTGTCCTTACAGCTCAAACCCTTATGTTTGATCTTTAAAGTTTTTAGGCAGTTAATGATTGGTGAGTTAATATTTCCGTTCACCTCAATGGCCCTAGGTTTGTGGAGGAGAGACTTGGAATGTAACTGAATGCAATACAGGCCCTTCGGCCCTGATGTTGCGTCAACCTGAGAAACCCATTTGAAGTCCATCTAACCTATACTATTCCATTTTCATCTATGTGTCTATCCGATGACCATTTAACTCCCCTTAACTTCCCGACTCAGGCGACTGACTGTGTGGAGTTTGCACGTTCTCCCCGTGTCTGTGTGGGTTTCCTCCGGGTGGTCCGGTTTCCTCCCACAGTCCAAAGATGTGCGGGTCAGGTGAATTGGCTATGCTAAATTGCCCGTAGTGTTAGGTAAGGGGTAATGTAGGGGTATGGGTGGGTTTCGCTTCGGCGGGTCGGTGTGGACTTGTTGGGCCGAAGGGCCTGTTTCCACACTAAGTCTAATCTAATCTAAAGTTGGTGAGTCTACCACTGTTGCAGGCAGTGCATTCTACACCCCTACTACTGAGTAAAGAAACTACCTCTGACGTTTGTCCTATATCTATCACCCCTCAATTTAAAGCTACATCCCTCTTGCTAGCAATCACCATCTGAGGAAAAAGGTTCTTACTGTCCATGCAATCTAACCCTCTTAATCTTGTATGTCCCAATGAAGTCACCTCTCAACCTTCTCCTCTCTAATGAAAACATCCTCTAGTCCATCAGCCTTTCCTTGTAAGACCTTCCTTCCATACCAGGCAACATCCTAATAAATCTCCTCTGAACCCTTTCAAAAGCTTCCACATTCTTCCTATGCTGTGGTGACCAGAACTGTACGCAATACTCAAGTGCAGCCACACCAGAGTTTTGTACAGCTGCAGCATGACTAGGGATTGTCCCTATTTTGGAGTTAGTGGTGATCTAACCAGAATGAGCTGTGATCATAGAATTGTTGCAGTGCAGAAGGAGGCTATGCGATTTGTCATGTCTGTGCTGACTTTCTGTAGGATTCTCTTACCTTCTCCCTGTAACCTGAACATCCTTCCTATATCAATCCAACTCCCTCTTGAACACCTTGATGTGTACCTGCCTTCCACACACACTCAGGCAGTGCATTCTAGATTCTAACCACTTGCTGAATGAAATAGCTTTTTTTTTCTTGTTGCATTTTTTTTTCTGATAATCTTAAATTTGTCTCCTCTGTTTTTCAAAACCTATTACCGATTGGTACAGTTCCTCCCTAACCGTTCTAAGAGCTCCTCTTAATTTGTGAAAACCTCTGTCAATTCTCCCCTCAAACTTCTGAGGAAAACAGCCCCAATGTCTCCAATTTAAATTTTTGAGTGAAGTTCTTCATCACTGGGACCAATATTTTGAATCTGCTCCCAGCCTGGTTTTCACACGAAAATTGCGGTTTCTAAATAGCTCAGTGTCAACACATGGGTGGTGCTAATGACATTTGATTCCTGAAAGAATGAGACCTTGGGGACAAAGAGGGAGAAATTTTTGAAATACTGTCATAAACAATGAAGTGATTTGCTTTACATCTTTTAAAAACCCTTGTTATTGACTCATCTTTTTTTTTAAATGCCATAAAATGATGCCGCATGTTAATTACTTCCAGGATTCCTATACATGCCTAAGGCAGCAAAATTAAATGTTCGGGTGCAGTTTCAAGATGAGCATCAGGGGATTGAAACCAGAGGAAAGACCAAGGGCAACCGAGCTCGTGTTCTTTTTCCAAACTCCACTCTGGAGTCTTGTGGTGAGTTCAGGAGATTGGAATTTGAAACTGTAAGAAAAGGTTTTGTTATCATTCTGCTAGACTTTCGTTGGCACATTGTCTAGAAAATTATGACAAAGACGATTTTCCAACATTAACATATTTTATGGAGCAGGAAGATGCTGAAAAGGGTTTTGTTTGTGTTTTTCTTTTGAGGTTTCCATTTCTGCTCTGAGAAATTGTTAGTGAACTTCTTTAAACTGTTGTAGTCCATGGGGGTGCAGGGGTAGCCCCAGTGCAGTTAGGGAAGAATTTTCATGATTCTGACCTAATGATAGTGATATAGCTCCAATTTAGGACGGTGTGAGTCTAGGAGGGGAACCCTGCAAATGCCGACACCGTGCATCTGCAACCCATGTCCTTTGATAGTAGAGGTTACAGATTTAGAAGATTGTCCTCCATTCTCATGAAGTGGATTTCCAATTTCATCATTTCTATAGCTTTGCATTAACTGTGCTTCTGAGATTTATCTATTTTCATTTTAACTGCAATGAAGCAGAGGAATTTCTTCATTAACAAAACCAGAAAGTGCTGGCAAATCCCAGTCAGGCTGGAACCATATGTGGAGAGAAAAATGGTTAATAAGAGTTAAATATGACTTTTTTTTAAAAATCTCTTTTCCACCCTCTTCTTTCCCCCCCCCCCGCCCCCCCCCCCCCCCCCTCCCAAAGCTTTGTCTCTGCTACAGGAAAGGTAGTTCTGAAGGACTGTTAATGAATTACAAAAGATAATATATAATAGCTCTGTCTGAAAACAAAAATCTGAGACTAATTCAGACCAGTGTGGTGGAGACAAAACCGAATTAAGGCTTTAAATTGAACTCCATATTAGAGTCCAGAGGCTGAGAGTGTTTAATTGGAAGATGAGGTGAAGTCTGTGCCAAAAATGTGTGGCACCAGAAAAGTGCAGCAGGTCAGGCAGCATCAGAGGAGCAGGAGAGTCCATGTTTCAGGCATAAGCCCTTCATCAGGAAGTGCTTCTGTCTGAAACCTTGACTCCTGCTGCACTTTTCCAATGCCACACATTTTTGATTCTAACTCTCCAGCATCTGCAGTCCTCACTTTCTCTCCAATAAGATCAAGTTGTTGGGCTTCAAGCAGTCCATATCAAGTGTAGCCGCTTCCATCTGTGGAGAGAAAGAAGGGTTAACATTTTGTTGAGTGATCCCTTTTCGGAACTGTTCACTGGACCCAAAACATTAATTCTACTTTTCTCCCCTAAGATAATGTCAGACTTTGTACAGATTCTATGATTCAAAGACTGTGTGGAAACAGGCCCTTCGGCCCAACAAGTCCAACCTTCCAAAGGGTAACCCACCCAAACCTATTCCAATCTTACCCCTGACTAATGCACCTAACCTACATACCCCTGAATACTACAGACAATTTAGCATGGCCAATTCACCTAATCTGCACAACTGTGGATTGTGGGAGGAAACTTGTGCAGACACTGGGAGAATGTGCAAACTCCACACACAGTCACCTGAAGCTGGAATCGAACCCAGGTACCTGGTGCTGTGAGGCAGCAGTGGCAACCACTAAGCCACTGTTGAGTTTTTCCAGCAATTTGTTTTTGTTTGATCTCCAGCATCCTGTTTGTGTTGTTTCCTGAAGTACAGACATCCTTTTTTGCTAATCATTTGTTCTTGGAGTATGGTTATTGCTGTCCCAGCAGGTGTTTTTTGTCAATTATTACTTGAATTTGATGTTTTTGTTGAGCTGTCGTCTTGAATAACTGAAGTCCTCCTATATGTGTGAATAATATTTGAATAATGTTTGTGTGTGTATAAAGTAACAGTTTAGCTGATTTAGTTCTGTGCCTTACTAAAAGTTTGAACCTGTTGCTCTACGCCAACAGATTTGGAGGCCAACAAAGGTTCAGCTGGAGACTTGGAGCCCGTGGAGATGACTTTCTCCATACATTTTGCAGCAGACCCTTCCTGTCTTAATGATGAGAGAGAGGACTTTAATCAGTGAGTAGAGGGCAAAGTTTCTACCTGTGGGTCTGATCAAATAAAATCAGTGTGCAGTCAAGTCTAGGATGGTATTTGCCTCGCATAGTTTGGGGTAAATGTTACTACTGATCAATCAATAAAGTTTAAAAACTACATTGTTGGCTTGGTGTTTTTAAAAAAAAATGCAATAACTTATTGTCAATCCTCAAAGCATTTTATATTTTCAAAAAGAAATTCTTTAAAATAAGAAATGAATGTTATAATGCAAGTTATAAATAGGAAAAGATTGTTTAGCCCCTCAAGTCTCTTTCCCAATTTGATTCAATCATGACTGATGTGTCTTAACTCTATCTACCATCTGTAATTCTTAACAAGAAAGTAAACAAATTTTAAACTCCTGAATGAGGAGGGTGAACACCAAAGACCAGGTTTTATTTTTGTTTCGAAGAGAATTTCTTTTTTTTTTAAACTTTACAGCCAAACCTCAATCAGCAGGGGAACCTGAGATTGGTTACTGTCTGGAGGCAGGTGAACTCGGGGAGTTAGAGGTTTGGGACCTACGTGAGGAAGAACTTTAAATTGGGCGGGGACAAGATTGGGAGAAACTGAAGGTTTTTAAAAAATTTTTTTTTAACAGCAGGTATCTATTTTGAACTAAGTTTTTGCTCACCCCTCCAAAAAATTGGATGTGTAAATTATCTATTATTTCAATATTAAGTATAATGAGTCATCAATGTGGAGAGCTGCAACTTAATTTTTTTTGAGCTAATAACTGAATAATACCTGGATGCTAAAAGTATGAAGGAGGCTGCTGAGCTGCACTTCTGACACAGGCTGTAATGAAACTTGCCCTCAAGCCTATGTTGGTGTCTGTAAATGTCCTACCTACTGTTTGTGTCTGAAGTAAAACACTATATCATAACACCAATCCTAATGGCTGTCTCCAATATAAATCTCCCTATCAATGTAGTATTGTCAAATATTGCAAGGATTATTGGTCCAGGAGATGGAACTGGTGCTAAAAGGTGTTTATCTTTTTCTTTCGGTTGCAGTTAAGGACTGTTCCCAAGGCAAACTCTACGAGGGTTACCTCTGAGAGCTGGCCTCCTGGGAATCCCCATCTATAAACCTTTCACTAGGCATTCTCTATCAGCTGCCTAGGACTTAACCTCTGAAGTCTCTGCCTCCCTTTCTTCCTTGAAGACATACACTTTTTTTTAAGATTACATCCTTATTAAGCTTTTGGTCCTTCTTATTTCATGAGATGTGGGCACTCTGCCAAAGGCAGCATTGGTCACTCTTGAATTGCCCTCAAAGGTGGCTTGAGGTCTTGAACCACTGCAGTTCACATGAAGGTACACTTCGTGCTGGGAGAAAGCGTTTCAGGATTTTGACCCAGTAAAAGTGAAGGGAAGGTGATATATTTTAAAGTTTTAGGATGGTGCATGGCTTGGAGGGGAGCTTGCAGCTGGTGCTGTTCTGACTTATTTGCTGCCCTTGTTCTTCTCGATGCTGGAGGTCACAGGTATTATCTGAGCTGCTTTGAGTTGCTGCGGTGCATCTTGTAGATGCAACATGCTATAGCCTGTTGCCAGTGGAAGGGCGAATGTCCAAACTGGTAAATCAGGTGCTAATCAAGTAGTCTGCTTTGTCCTGGATGGTGTCGATCTTTCTTTTTTGTTGGAGCTGCACCCATCCAGGCAATGAGAGAGTACACCATTACACACCTGACTTGAACCTTTTATAAATGGTGGACAGCCTTTGAGACGTCAAGATGAGTTACTTGTTGCAGAATTCGCAGTAGGAATGGCTGCTCTTGTAGACGGTATTTGTATGGCTAGCCCAGTTTCGTTTCTGATGAATGGTGAAATCTCAATCAACATTATGATGTAAGTGATGGTAAAGCATCTTAATGTCTAGAGGAGCAGGTTAGATTCTTTTTGTTTAAATGGTCACTGCCTGGCACCTGTGTGGCTTGAATGTTTCTCCCATTAATGTGCATTGTAACTTTCCAACTGATTCCAAATCTCCTCAAATACAATAAATTAATCTGGACAAATAATTGCACTTGGAAGCAATATGGCTGTTGTCATATTGCAGTTTCATAGGGTGAAATGAAATGGATGATACATTCCTTGCAGGGCTGTTTGAAAGAGTGATATTAATCAGGCCACTGAGGACATACTCTGCTACAACCCTATAACAATTTCTTAAATGATGGATGAGCTCTGTTTAACATATCATTTGATCACAGTATGCCTTTGAGGTGGAAATAAGGTCTCCAATAATTACTCATTTTGAAGGTTTCAAATACAGAAGTTGAAACTGGAGCTTTAGTTTAGTGATAACCAGGCTAAATAGCAATACTAAATATCTGGCTGTGCTGATCTGTAGGCAGGAATTGAAAAAGTCGTTCAGTTTTAAGCTGAGATCCCTGATTTCAAATTTCTTTTCAGATACAAGTTCACTAAAAAGTTCCAAAGTTCAATGAAAATGATATTGCAAAAATCCATTCTTCCTCTGAAAACACGCAGTGTGCCTGAATATTCCCTTGTCCTTGGCTTGGTGAGTATGCTGGTTAGCTGCAATAAGTCAAGTCTGTTTTAATTCATGATCCTTCTATCCACTAAAGAGATGATATAGGCCAAGCAGTTCCTCTTAAAATTGAGATCCCTGTCAGAGTAAAGTAGCTGTATGAACAAATGACTAATTCATCTTAGAAATCTTTTGAATAAAGACATGATTTAAACTTTGTTAAACTTAGTTGATCTATTTTTATGCATTTTAGTTTCTGGCTGAACTGAGGCAAATTGTAAATAAGTGTTTGTAAACTTTTTAAACACTTTTTGGGATGTGAGTGTTATTGACCAGACCAGCTTTTGTTCTGTATCCCTAATTGTCCTTGAACAAAATGGCTCACTCAGTTATTCCAGAGGGCAGTTAAGAGTTAGCCACTTTTACTATGTGTCTGGAGTCATATATTGGCCAGACCTGGAAAAGATGGCAGATTTCCTTCCCTTAAGGACATTAGTGAGCCAAATGGAATTTTACAACAGCTGATGATAGTGACTAAGAACTATTTCCAAATGTTGTGTTCCAAGTTCATTGGCTGTCATGGTGGGATTTGAATCCATGTCACCAAAACATTGAGACCAAGAGTGCTCCTCCAGTGGATTCTCCAGTGCACTGACATCTCCCCCTCCTAATTCTGTGTATCCCTGACCATCATATTAAAGAAAGCTGTGGTTGGTCAAACTCAGGATGAAAGGCCACTTGGGTGTGGAATGGGTGAGACCAGTGTACATGAAACTGTGTGCTGGAGTGACCTTCTCCTGTCTTCACCTATTACTGCTGCCTCCCCTCCCCTTCCTTCAACCAAAGTACCATCCAAATCATGACCAACTGTAGATGTTTGAGAATTACCTGATTGTGGCTGCAAACAATTGCATTTTTCTAAAGTGTTGCCTATGCTCATTATTGGAGCCCTTTCCCATGAAAGGACCCCAAATCTCTCGATCTGCTGCTTTATCCATGTACCATTCTTTGAAACAGTGAAACTCACAACTGATCTTGAAGGAACTTGTTTGGGAGAGGTCACAGCACAGAAACTGATACTTTTAAGTAGGTTTGTGTGGCCTTGTTGTAAGTCTGCAGTAGTGAGTAGAGTGAGTGCTTTCTTGATTGAGCTATGTCTCTTGATTTAAGCTTGAAAATATAAGCTAGAAGTATAAAGTTAGCCTGGAGCAGTGTTTTGTAGAGGAATAAGACAGTGCTATTTTCTTGGTCTGCAGAATGGAAGAAGCAAAAATGGTCCTTTTAATAGCGTGATATGCTCTTCTTGTCAGATGCGGGAGTTTAGGGAGAATCTCAGTATTACTGAGGATTATGTCTACAATAAATGCCATTGGTTGTGGGTCCTATCAGATCGAATGGATTGTTTGGAGCAACAGTTGGAGGCAATGAGAAATTTACAAGACCAAAGGGTGTGATGGAAAGGGAAAAAAGTCACACATCCAGTCATATAGATGGGTTAACTCCAGGAGAGGTAAGAGAGGTAGGCAGGTAGTGCAGGATGGCTATCCTCATTTCAAACAAATAAGCTATTTTGGAAAATGTATGGGGTGATGGATTCTCAGGGAACATGAACAGCCAAGTTTCTGGTCTTGAGACTGAGACTGGTTCTAATGCAATGAAGGCTACATCTAGTTCCAAGACATTGTGTTAAGGAACTCTCGTCTGAGGTGCAGACAGATGTTTGTGCCCAGCAGTGAAAAATCAGAATGGTAGGTTGCCTCCCTGGTGCCAGGATTTAGGATGTCTCGATGGTGCAGAATGTTCTCAAGGGAGAGAAGGACCAGCAGGAGGTTACTGTACACATTGGTACCAATGACATAGGAAGGGGAAAGGATGAGATTCTGAAGACAGAATAGCGAGTTAGACAGGAATCTAAAAAGGAGGTCCTTGAGAGTAGTAATATCCAGATTACTCCTACTGCTATGAGCTAGTGAGGGCAGGAATAGGAGGCTATGGCAGATGAATGCATGGCTGTGGAGCTGGGGTATGGGAGAAGGATTCACATTTTTGGATCATTGGAAACTCTTCTGGGGTAGATGTGACCTGTACAAGATGGACAGATTGCACCTGAATCAAAGGGGACTAATATACTGGCAGGGAGATTTGCTAGGGCTACTTGGGAGGATTTATACTGATGAGGTGGTGGTGGGACCCAGGGAGCTAGTGAGGGAAGAGATCAATCTGAGACTGATACAGTTGAGAAAAGAAGTGAGTCAAACAATCAGCAGGCAGAGAACAAGGTAGGACTGATAAATTAAACTGCATTTACTTCAATGCAAGAGGCCTACCAGGGAAGGCAGACGAACTCAGGACATGGTTAGAACATGGGTGTGGGATATCATAGCAATTACAGAAACATGGCTCATGGATGCACAGGACTGGCAGCTTAATGTACCAGGATAGAAATGCTACAGGAAGGACAAAAAGGGAGGCAAGAGAGGAGGGGGGAGTGGTGTTTTTGATCAGGGATAACATTACAGCTATACTTGGGGAGGATATTCCTGGAAATAAACCTAGTGATGTTATTTGGCTGGAATTGAGAAATAAGAAAGGGATGATTATTGGGATTGTATTATAGGCCCCCTAATAGCCAGTGGGAAATTGAGAAACAGATTTGCAAGGGGATTTCAGTTATCTCTAAGAATGACAGGGTGATTATGGTGGGGAATTTTAACTTTCCAAACATAGACTGGGACTGCCATAGTGCTAAGGGTTTAGATGGAGAGGAATTTGTTAAGCATGTACCAGAACACTTTGAGTCAGTATGTAGATGCACCTTCTCTGTTAGGTACAAAACCTGACCTACTCTTGGGGAGATAAGGCAGGACAGGTGACTGAGGTATCAGTGGGGGAGCACTTTGGGGTCAGTGACCATAATTCTATTAGTTTTAAAATACTGATTGGAAAAGGATCGATCAGATCTAAAAGTTGAAGTTCTAAGTTGGAGAAATGATCAAAAATTGGCCAATAGGCAAGAACTTTTAAAAGCTGATCAGGAACAGATGTTCGCAGGTAACAGGACGGCTGGAAAATGGGAAGCCTTCAGAAATGAGATAACAAGAGTCTAGATACAGTACATTCCTGTTAGGGTGAAAGGAAAGACTGGTAGGTATATGGAATACTGGATGACTAGAGAAATTGAGGGTTTGGTTAAGAAAAGGGGGCCTATGTCCAGTATGGACAAGGTCGATCAAGTCCATCCTTAGAGCATAAATGCAGCAGGAGTATACTTGAGGGAAATCAGGAGGGCAAAAAGGGGACATGAGATAGCTTTGGCAAATAGAATTAAGGAGAATCCAAAGGGTTTTTACAAATACATTAAGGAAGAAAAGGTAACTCGGGAGTGAATAGGGCCCCTCGAAGATCAGCAAGACCGCCTTTGTGTGGAGCTGCAGGAAATTGGGGAGATACTAAATGAGTATTTTGCATCAGTGTTTAATGTGGAGAAGGACATGGAAGATCTAGAATATAGGGAAATAGATGGTGACATCTTGTCCATATTACAGAGGAGGAAGTGCTGGATGTTTTGAAACACATGAGTAGATAAATCCCCAGGACCTGATCAGGTGTCCCCTGCATAGCGATGTGGGAAGCTAGGGAAGTGACTTCTGGGCCTCTTGCTGAGACATTTGTATCACGAATGGTCACAGATGAGGTGCTGGAAGACTGGAGGTTGGCAAAGGTGGTGCCACTATTTAAGAAAGGTGGTAAGGACAAGCCAGAGACCTGTGGACCAGTGAGCCTGACATCTGTAATAAGCACGTTGTTGGAGGGAATCCTGAGGGACAGGATGTACATGTATTTGGAAAGGCAAGGACTGATTGGGGATAGTCAACATGAATTTGTAAGTGGGGAAATAATGTCCCTCAAACTTGATTGAGATTTTTTTTAATAGAAAAAGGATTGGGGGCAGAGCAATATGTAATCTATATAGGCTTCAGTAAAGCATTTGACAAGGTTCCCCATGGGAGATTGATTAGCAAGGTTGGATTTCTTGGAATACAGGGAGAACGAGCCACTTGAATACAGAACTGACTCAAACGTAGAAGAGGGTGGTGGTGGTGGTGGAGGGTTGTTTTTCAGACTGGAAGCCTGTGACCAGTGGAGTGCCACACGGATCGGTGCTGGATCCACTACTTTTTATCATTTACATAAATGATTTGGATGTGAGCTTAAGAGGTAGTTAATTTTGCAGATGGCACCAAAATTGGAGGTGTAGTGGACAGTGAAGAAGGTTACCTCTGATTACAATGGGATCTTGATCAAATGGGCCAGTGGGCTGAAGAGTGGCAGATGGATTTAGATAAATGTGATGTGCTGCATTTTGGGAGAGCAAATCTTAGCAGGACTTATACACTTAATGATAAGGTCCTAGGGAGCATTGCTGAACAGAGACCTTGGAGTGCAGGTTCATAGCTCCTTGAAAGTGGAGTCACAGGTAGATGGGATAGTGAAGAAGGCGTTTGGTATGCTTTCCTTTATAGGTCAGAATATTGAGTACAGGAGTTAGGTCATGTTGTGGCTGTACAGGACATTGGTTAGGCGAGTTTTGAAATATTGTGTGCAATTCTGGTCTCCTTTTGATCGGAAGGATGTTATGAAACTTGAAAGGGTTCAGAAAAGAATTACAAGGATGCTACCAGGTTTGGAGGATTTGAGCTATAGAGAAAGGCTGAACAGGCTGGGGCTGTTTTCCCAGGAGCGTCAGAGGCTGAGGAGTGACCTTAGAGGTTTACAAAATCATGAGGGGCATGGATAGGGTAAATAGAGAAAGTCTTTTCCCTGGGGTCGGGGAATCCAGAACTAGAGGGCATAAGTTTAGGGTGAGAGGGGAAAGAAATAAGCGACCCAAGGGGCAACTTTTCATGCAGAGTGGTATGGGTATGGAATGAGCTGTCAGAGGAAGTGGTAGAGGCTGGTACAATTGCAACATTTAAGAGGCATTTGGATGGATATATGAATAGGAAGGGTTTAGAGGGATATGGGCCAGGTGATGGCAGGTAGGATGAGATTAGGTTAGGATATCTGGTCAGCATGGACTAGTTGGACTGAAGCGTCTGTTTCTGTGCTGTACACCTGACTCCACAAAACCAAATAGGGCTGATTTAAAATATACCAAACTACAGAAGAGTAGCACTCTATATGTAACTATTTTCAGCCTTCCTGTAACCCAACTCCAATCCTTTTGCTATTTGATCTCTCTTTCTTTCTAACTGTAGGATGAGATCCTTGTCCATTGCCAGTTGACAGTTATGGAGGACACGGAATTCGTATTTCCTGTCTGCTTTCAGGATAAGAGTTACCAGGTTTGTCAATCTCAACTGTGTAATTTTGGCCTAATGTGCTTTTTCTTCACAGCCTTGTCCTCCCCTCTTGTCTCAACCTGTTAATGTATTAATGCTTTTCTCCATCTTCCCCATCATTGTCATTCTATTATTCTACTCCTATCTACCTGTGGCAGCAAATTCCACATGCTTGTCATTGAATGAAGTGTTTCTTGAATTCTTTATTGGATTCACTACTACTTCGTTCTCCCTAGTCACATACAGCATGGAAGCAGACCCTTTGGCCCAACGTGTCCATGCTGACCAAGTTTCCCAAACTAAACTAGTCCCACTTGCCTGCATTTGGCCCATATCCCTTAAATCTTTCCTATTCATGTACCTGGCCAAGTGTCTTTTTAAATGTTTGCTGTGACTTGGAGGTGATGCTATTGGACTGGAGTGGACAAAGTTAAAAATCACAACACCAGATTACAGTCCAGTAGGTTTACTTGGAAGCACTAGCTTTTGAAGCACCACTCAAAAAGCTAGTGCTTCCAATTAAACCTATTGTACTATTACCTGGTGTTTGTGATTTTTAATTTTTTAAATGTAACTGTCCCTACATCAATCCACTTGATCTGGCAGCTCATTTTATACATGAACCACCCACAGTGTGGAAAATTTGCCACTCCAGGTCAAAGTATGTCCCTGAGCTTTGAACTCCCCTACCCTCCAAGCCCTTTTGCTACTCACCTTTCTATGCTCCTTGTGATTTTATAAACTTCCATAAGGTCATCCCTTGACCTCCTGTGCTCCAGTTTTGAGGAGGGGAGAAAGAGGCCCAACCTCTCCTTATAACTAAAGCTTCCCCAGTCCTGGCAACATACTGGTAAATCGTTTCTGAAACCTCTGTTTGATAATCTCCCTCCCTAAAACAGGGTGACCAGAACTGGACACCAGACTCCCGAAGAGGCCTCACCAATCTCCTGTATAATCCCAACTCCCAGTATTCAATAGTCTGAGCAATGAAGACAAGCATGCTAAATGCCTCCTTAACTGCCCATTCCTGATGAAGGGCTTCTCCCTGATACATCAACTCTCTTGCTCCTTGGATGCTGCCTGACTTAAAATCAACCCACTTCCTCTGGTAGCTCACTCCATACACAAACTACCCTCTGTTTTTAAAAAGTTGCCTCTCCAGGTCCCCTTTAAAAATCTTTCTCCTCTCACATGAAAAATATGTCCATTTTCCAGCACCACACGTCGACTCTGACTCCAGCATCTGCAGTCCTCACTTCTTCCCCTCAACCACCTGTGATACAGCTTTGAAAGAACTAAAATTAGAAGAACCCCTGGGTCTAATTCAGCTTTCAGATTGCAGTACCTTCCTTTTGAACATTGTACCATATGATCAAGTTTTCCATAATTTATTAATTCCTAATAAAATTAAGTCTGCTGTATCTGGGATTGTACAGCATGCATTCTGAAACTTCACAATCGTAATGATTACAGTGCAGAATGAGGCTATTCACCCATTGTGCTACACTGAGTTTAGTATCTCGTGCCAATCTCTCCTGTCGTTTTCCCCAAGGGATGCCATTACATAACCTTCCAACTCCGTTACTTCAATTTCTCATCCTCTGAGTCACTTTGATTGCAAATTTGGAGAAATTAAATTTCTTTTTAACCAAGGCAAAGAGGTCATGATTTAGATTAGATTCCCTACAGTATGCAAGCAGGCCCTTCGGCCCAACAAGTCCACACCGACCCACCGAAGAGTAACTCCCCTTCCTCTGACTAATGCACCTAACTCTGGACAATTTTTAGCATGGCCAATTCACCTGACCTGCACACTTTTGGACTGTGGGAGGAAACCAGAGCACCTGGAGGAAACCCACGCCGACCCTGGAAGAATGTGTAAACTCCACACAATCGTCCAAGGCTGGAATCGAACCTGGGACCCTGGCGGTGTGAGGCAACAGTGCTAACCACTGAGCCACCATGCTGTCCTTAAATATTGGACTCCAAACTGTGTCTCTCTATGGATGCTGCCTTGCTTTAACCAAGGGTCTGCTTCTACAGTTGTTAAATCATGTTTTCACTTCTGTCTAGAGCTGGTTAAACACCAAATCTGGACTGTGGAGGATATTGATGTCCAAATGTGCAATCCCCCTCTTTCCCACCAACACCACCGTCAAATCAGAGCAGAGTCACCTTGTTTCTTTTGCAGATCCCCATTATGACAAGGTTGACCTTGCCTAGGTTATCTGCACGACGCACAAAACTATAGTCAATAATCCAGTTTAGCCACCTCTCCAAGACTACTGTGAATGTAACTGTACGTGATGAAAATTGTATGAAGTATTGTTGAGCAGTGTGTAGACTGGCTGAATCTGATGTAAAATTGAATGTTGCAAGTTAATGAGTGGATAGAAAGCAGTCACTGACTCTCATTGACGTTTGTTTCACTGAGACAGAATGTAATCCACTGGCTAGTGAAATTGACACACATTCAGTCCCCAGAGCTGGAGAACAAGAAAGTGTATTTAATGCTTTGAGACCTTTTTATAATAGACTATTCAGCCCAATGTTGCATTGAATAGTGGTGTTAATTATCTCTAAACATATCTGGATGATTCCCTCCCCTGCCCAGTCCACACTCTGCACCTGCACTGTCTGTCCTTTTATCAGTGGTCACTCTATGGAATCTGCTGGAAGGCAGGGTCAGTGAAACAGTTGAGAACACTGTCTGCTTAAAATGGAACCATTGCCAAAAATTTGTCGAATTCCTCTGTGTTCCCATTAAGCCACCGTGAAACCTGCTCCCACTCCCAGACCATGTTTTGAATGTTTGTAGAGGTCCTGAGTAAATAGAGTTTTGTGTCTCAGTTCAACTGGGACAACACTACTATTATAGGACAAGCCAAACAGAACAGCCAGGGAATTCCTAGAGGCATGGTACTCATCCACAGATTCTATCAACAAATACATCGACCTGCACTCAATATACCGACCACTGCAGCAGACAGTTGGAACTGACAACCGGAAGCGGCAGAGACAAACCACTACAAATGCTGGAGGAAGCATCACAGAAGCGCTTCACAGGAGGCTCCCAAGCACTGAGGATGTCACCTAGACAGGGGACGCAATGTCTGCAACACACATTCCCAGCTTGGCGAACAGAACCACAACAGAGTTTGGTTCTTGTGTAGGAGGAGATGGTAAACTGGGAGGAAACTGGTGCTTGGGCAATGCAGAAATGATTCAGCAGCTGTGAATTGGGTGAGAGGAGCTGCTGTATTGAATCATCTTGTATTGCAGTTAGACACCAGAAGCTGACAGACTGGTCACATTAGTCACATGGATCTTTGTTCTGGTGTCTGGGAATTAACTAGAATCCAATTCCGAATGCGTTCGAAACTCCGGTCTGGCAGCATCTGTAGACAAACAGTTAACATCTCGAGTCTGGTATGCTGCCTTCAGAACAGTCGCACTGGACTCATGACATTAACTGTTTCTCTCTCCTCTGCTGCCACATTTGCTGAGTTTCTCCAGCATATTTAAAGAATCCAACTTCCTAAGAGCATCCCACCCAGATCCACTCAGTACCCTATCCCTGTAGGTAAAAACAATGACTGCAGATGCTGGAAACCAGATTCTGGATCAGTGGTGCTGGAAGAGCACAGCAGTTCAGGCAGCATCCAACAAGCAGCGAAATCGACGTTTCGGGCAAAAGCCCTTCATCAGGAATAAAAGACCATGCATTCTCCCATCGTTAACCTATCTATTCTGCACACAATGGGACAATTTCCCTTGGCAATCTGGCAAACATGCACATCTTTGAAATTGTGGGAGGAACCTAGAGGGAATCCATGCAGACAACAGGAAAATGTACAAATTGTACACAGCCTGGAATAGAACCTGGGTCCCTGGCATTGTAAGGTAGCAGTGCTGACCACTCAACAGTTACATGCTCCATTTTGAGTTTTGTTTCAGATTTCAAATTTCTGAAGCTTTGCTTTATAACGAGAATGCAATTGGCTTTGGACAACTGAATGTTTTATTACTGGTCTGAATATTTTTCATCAAAAGCAAGGAATTTAAATAAGCAAAAATGCTGGAAACATTCAGATCAAGCAGTATGTGTGCTTGGAAAAGTACCCCCCTTCCTTGTTGCTGGGTCAAGTGCTTTGAGGACAGGAGTTGGGAAGTGATGTAGCAGACATTGGTTAGGCCACTTTTGGAATACTGCATTCAGTTCTGATCTCCTAGTTATAGGAAAAATCTTGTAAATTTTTTTTTTTGAATCCTTTCAAGTTTCATAAGTATGTTGCCAGAGTTGAGCGATAGGAAGAAGTTGTATAGGCTGAGGGTATTTTCCCTGGAGCATCTGAGACAGAGGTGACTTTTTTTAATAGTGGTTTATAAAATCATGAGGGGCACAAATAGGGTGGGTAGCCAATTTCCCCCCCCCCCCCCCCCCAGGATAGGGAGTCCAAAACTACAGGGCATAGATTTAAGCTGAGGGGAAAGACCTAAAGGGGCAACTCTTCAGAGGGTGGTGTGGTGGAATGAAATTTTACCTGAAACGTCATTTTTTCTTTTGTCTTTTTTCTTTTCTCCTGCTGCCTGAATTGCTGTGCTTTTTCAACACCACTCTGATCTCCAGCATCTGCAGTCCTTGCTTTTGCCTGTATGGAATGAGCTGCCAGAGGAGGTGGTGGAGGCTGGTACAACTTTATTTTTAACATTTTTAAAAGACATCTGGATGGGTATATGAATAGGAAAGGTTTAGAGGGATATGGGCCAAGTGCTGGTAAACCGGACTAGATGAGGTTAGGATATCTGGTCGGCATGGACAAGTTGGACCTGTGCTGTACATCTGACTCAAGATCCTGGAACTCCCTCAAAGCTCATTACAACCTTGTGTGCAATTTGGAATGGGCAGTGAATGTGAGCCCACCAGTAGTGAATATGTTTAAAATCAATGTTAATATTTCAGGTGGAAGATGAGGGTTCGATAACCGAGCTATAGAAACATGGGAGCATAGCAAGTGGAAATGGGGGAGGAAGATAAGTGTGATAGGGCAGAGAACAGGAGAGATCCACACAAGGGTTTGTCATTGATAACAGATGTTAACAAGAAAGTGTGAATGACCAGGGTAGCAAAGTGAACAAATACAGGAAGAAATGAAGAAAAAATGCGCAGTTCAGGCCCAATGTCTACTTTTGTGGCTCTGTCAAAGCCTGTAAGACACCTTGGAATGTTTGTGTGATGAGGTGCTACATTAAGGCAAGTAGTAATTGCTGTTTGTCCAGAAACCTGTTCCTATGTACCTGCCAACAGTACCCCAAAGAAAAATGCAATTAACTGCAAAGGTGGTTGAGGACTCCATGTTCCCATTTGGGATGTATCATTCCCAGCTCGGGTGAAGAATGAGACAGATGGCACCAACAACACCTATTACCAAAACATCACAGCATTCAGCAGCTGTTAATAAGACTTCATGTTTGACTCTAAGTAGTATATCAGTGCATAAAACAAACCATACGCTTCAGGGAATCCTATAAATACAATTGTGGCCTGCTTCACTCTGATAGAAGCTGTATCAGAGATTGGTGATCTCTGAGCCACGGCTGCTGATATATATCACTTTGGGCTCAGGTCCCACTCTAGAGGCTGTAGCAGTGTTAAAGCAGGAATGTGAGCTGAAGGCCACTATGGAGGGTATTCCAAACCCTGGGGCCTTAGCAGCTGAAGATTTAGCTGACAGTAGTGGATCTATTAAAACTGGAGATGCACTGAAAGACCGAATTAAAGAAGCACGTTATCTTTTACAGGGGTGTAGGGTTGGAGGTGGTTAAAAATGGCATGGAAGCTGAAAGGGCAAGGTCATACAGGGATCTGAAAGCCAGTTTGGGAATTTTTAAATCATGATATCGGTAGAATGGGAATTTAATATAGAACAGCAAACACTTTTTTTTTAAAAAGTGTTTATCAGCAAGAAAGACCAGGACAGTAGGGGAGTGGGAAAGCCACCATTATCAAGTTCCCCTCCAGTCACATCCTGGCTTGAAACAACATTGCTGTTCCTTTACTCTGACTGGGTTATAAACTCCAGAGTTCCCTCCCTAACAGGGTTGGGATGTTTCTCCAGCCTAAGGATTGCAGCAAATCAGGAAGGCAGTTTTTACAGTCTGAGTCTTAGTATCCTACAATATTTAAACAAACTTTTTTTTTGTCCAAATTGCCCGTGCTGACCAAATATCCCAATCTGACCTAGTACCATTTTGGCCCATATCTGTCTAAACCTTCCTGATCACGTATCGATCAAAATGCTTTTCAAATGTTAGTTCTCCTTTATCATCTCCCAGGGCAGCTGGGGAACGTTGACCCAGACAGTGGTGTTCACCATCTGCTAATGAGCACTTTTTTAAAAAAAAACTCTTCCAGACGACAGTGGGAGTTGAGAGAGCAGAAAGAGGAATCTCGAGGTGAAAGTGGAGTGTTTTTAACAGTTTCTCCTCTGCCTTCCAGGTCTATGTGAAGTTGAGACCCTACTGCAGGGAGTTCCTTGAACATCTGAGCCAGTTCTATGAGGTAAGCTCAGTAACTGCAGCACCGTGTTCCTGTTATCCTAGTGATAAATGATTGAGAACAAGTCCTAATTGATTACTGAATTGCACTGGGGATTAATTTTGGTGATTTGCATTTCTGTTGAGGGGAATTTACTCTAAGTCAAACAACTCTGACCATAATAATCCAACAGAGGGATGCCTTTTGGCCTGACGTGTGCTGGGCCTTTGAAGGAACTGTTCAGTTTTTCTGACTCTTCTCCATTTTCCTGCAAGCTTTTTCTCCTTGTTCATATAGGTAACATTCTAGTCTAATAAAGTGAACTTGCGAAGGGGGTCATACATTTTAAGGTAGAGCTGAGGAGGAATTTCTTCTCTCCAATAGTGAATCTATGGATTCCTTATCACCGTGGGCTGTTGAAGCTGGATTGTGAAGTATATTCAAAACTGAAATGAAACTGATTTAATCTGGAAGAGAATGCAGGATTATCTGATCAGTCATGATCCCATTGATTTAGGTTAGATTCACTCCAGTATGGAACCAGGCCCTTTGGCCCAACCAGTCCACACCAACCCTCCAATGAGCAACCCACCCAGACCCACTTCCCTCTCCCTAATTCACCTATCACTATGGGCAATTTAGCATGGCCGATTCACCTGACCCCCACACACCTTTTGACTGTGGGAGGAAACCAGAGCACCTGGAGGAAACCCACGCAGACACTGGGAGAATGTACAAACTCCACACAGACAGTCGCCCGAGGCTGGAATTGAACCTGGGACCCTGGTGCTGTGAGGCAGCAGTGCTAACCACTGAGTCAGTGCTGCAGCAGACTCGATGGGCTGAATGGCCACCTTCTGCTGTTACATCTTATGGTCACATAGAAACGGCTTGTGTGTGCAATTCCCACAGTTATTCAGTCAACAGAAAAGTTCAAGTCCTGCCTGCTACAGACATGTCATAAGTCTAAGCCGGTTGAATTTAAGATTTTTCTTATCCTAACTGGAGACTACATGGACAGCTGGTTATTTATCCACTTTTTAACCAACATCTCCAAGTGTGACTCACTTTTTTGCATGGTAGCTTCCTGGGTTTTATCTAAAGGCAAACATGCAGGTATGTTACTGTGACTTATAGCCCATGAATACTTCAGGAGCACAAATGAGGAAATGTGGCAAACAGCTTGTGTATAATAACCTCTCTCAAACAACAATTTAATATTATGGACAGGAGGATGAGAAAGGTTGTATTTCATGATGACCCTGCTGCCATTCATATTTCCCCAAAAACGGGCGTGTATCTTCCTACCTCAGTTGATCATGCCAAAATACAGGCTGATCCCACTGCAGTGAAACCACAGGAAGCTGCTACAGTGTGACCAGGAGGAAGCAAGCTGCTTGACTGTACCCCAGGATATGTGAAGCACCATGACTAACTATTTCCTACACTCCAGTTGTGTAACCTTCTGCTTTGGACTACAAAATGTCTGTTTTTGTTCTTCAGTTTAAAAATCGGATTTCAGAATTGCGTCCGATTTTGACGATGGCTAGTGTGTGTGAGGGTCTAAACTAGCAGGGCTATTGGGATAAAGGTAAGAGGTGAGAGTTGTATAAATTAGGCAATTGTAATCTCATCTGCCTGTCAGGAGAGGAATAAAAATAACTGGATGTGAAGAAGTCAACAATTAGCTTTTTTATAATTGCTTTGAATCTATTGTTTTCCTCAGCACCCAAGTGCTACCCAGTTAATTGGGGTTACCAGTTGATTACTGGTGAAAATGTAGACTTTTTTTAACTTGATAAGTTCTGGCTGTGCATTATGCAGGCCATTCTTAGTAGGTAACCCTGCCTATTCAACCAAGAGTGGCATCCCATTTGAGCCCTGTTATATCAGCACTTGACACTTATGCACTTTCTTACATTGGATGAAAAGGAAGAATCAGTATTTTTTTTTCCCTAGGCCACGCCTGTGCTGTGTACGCCTGCAAAAATAGGCTTAACTAGGGGAGGCATAGTTTGCACTGTTCTGCTTTGTTTGGCTCAGTACTAACTTGGCATTGAAGGAATTCAGGATGAGTTTTGGATCTTTTTATATTGCTCCTTTCCCATCTCCTCCATGATGGTGGCTGTCCCCACTTCACTCTGCTTTAATCATTTGATTTGATTAATTGCAGTCACATGTACCCAAGGACAGTGAAAAGCTTTGTCTTGTGAGCAGTACGGGTAGACCATAGTAAACAAGGCACCTACAGCAAGGCATGCAAGGTTACGGCTGCACAGGAGATGCACAAAAGCAAGATTGACATTATTTTGGCAGAACCATGGACAAGTGAGTAAGTGCTTTCCAAGTTTAATCCAATGCTTGATTTTTCTATTAGATCATCCTCTTCACAACTGCTACAAAGGATTATGTTGACAAACTGCTGGATATATTGGATCCACACAGACGGCTGATCAGGTAAGTAATTTGTTTGTGCAGTGAGTTTTAATGAATACTCGCTCGAGTCTAATCTTTGTCCTGTTGTAGCACAGCCTTATTAGAGATTAGTGATGCATCTTTTGAATGGGCTATTAAAATCACTAACAACAAGCTTTAAGCATTCACTCCCTCCACCTCTGACATAGCAGTGGTGTGTACCACCTACAAAATGTACTGCAACAACTAATCAAGTCTCCTTTTGACAGCAACTTTCATTTGTTTCCCTAGTGTAGAAACAGGCCCTTCAGCCCAACAAGTTTACATTTGCCTTCTGAAGAGTAACCTACCCAGACCCATTCTCTACCATATATTTACCTAACACCTATGGACAATTGACCTAACCGGCACATCTTTTGATTGTGGGGATGAAACCAGAGCACCTGGAGGAAACCCACGCAGATAAGAATGTGCAAACTCCACACAGTCGCCTGAGGCAGGAATCAAACCCAGGTCCCTGGCACTGTGGCAGCAGTGCTAACCACTGAGCCACCATGCTGCTCATAACTTGACTTTTGCAACTAGAAGGACAAGGGTAGTGGATACGTGGTAATACCAATATCTGCACGTTCCCCTCCAAGTCTCTCACCACTGTGACTTTGAAATATATTCCTTCACTGACACTGGGTCAAAATCCTGGGACACTGCAGATGAGTTACAGAAGTTCAAGCCTGGATCGTCACTATATTTCAAGGCAGTTGGGGAAAGAACAATAAAATCTGGTCTTACCAATGATGCTGATATCTGAGAATGAATAAAAATAACATTTCAAAAGCAACCATTTGCTGTGTCACTGGTCTTGCTTGTTGCATAAAATTAGATTCAAAAGTCAATGAATAAGTTTAGACTAACTTACACACCCCGGTTCATTTTAAATGGAGTCTATAAAATGTCACTTGTCAATGAACCTAATGTTATTGCAGGCATCGACTATATCGGAAACACTGCGTCTGCGTCCAAGGGAACTACATCAAGGAACTAAATATCCTCAGCAGGGATCTGGCAAAGACAGTTTTTGTAGACAACTGGGCAGGGACTTTTTGTCAGGTAAATGAAGATATTTTGCTGTGTTCCAGGGAAATGTTTTTCCCCTGATTCCTGTTTTGAGCAGCGATTGTTCTGTTGCCAAGTATAGTGGTGAGGTACGTAAGATGAAATTACATCATCTCTTCATCATCTATTCAACCATGTCTGGCATCCCAGTTGAACCCTCACCTGTTTATCAACTCCTGCACAGTCTTTCCTTCAATGAGCCCAGTGTGAAAGTCATTAAGGACTACAGTACAGAGAAAGGTTCTTTGGTCTTATATCTGAGCTGACCAAAAATAACCGCATAACCATTCTAATCCCATTTTGGCCCTCAGCATTGTATACCTTGACATTGCTTTGAATCTCTTGTCTTTCTCAGCACCCAGGTGCTGTCAGTTAATTGGGTTTACCAATTGATTACTGGTGAAAATGTAAACCTTTAAAACTTAACTCCTATAGAGGCCAGTCTTAGTAGGTGATTCTGGATTAGTGCTGCTGGAAGACCCAAGGGCTTTTGCCCGAAACATCGATTTCGCTGCACTTTGGATGCTGCCTGAACTGCTGTGCTCTTCCAGCACCACTAATCCAGAATCTGGTTTCCATCATCTGCAGTCATTGTATTTACCTTGGTAGGTAATCCTGCCTATTCAACCAAGAGTGGGATCACATTTGAGCCCTAAGTAGTATTAAAATGTGATGAGGGTTTCTGCCTCTCCCACCCTTGCAGTGAGTTCCAGATTCCCCACCATCCTCTAGGTGAAAACATTTTTTGTTTCCCCTCATCCCTCCAAATCTTCTGCCCATTTGTTGAAATCTAACCCCTCCTCCCCAATCATTAATTCGTTCATCAAAGGGAGAAGTTTCTTCCTGTCTATTGATGCCCCTCAATTTTCTACGTTTCAATTATGTCCCCTTGAATTTCATCTACTCTCAGTAAAATAACCCTAATCTATCCAATCCCACTTCAGTGTGGTCATGCAACATCCAGAGTCCTGTTTTTTTTTTCTATCTTTCCCAGAATCTCTCTGAAATGGATTCTTTACAAATATCAGCTTCCATCCTCTGATCCATTTCCTGACTTATAGTTCTTGGTCAACCTGAGTATCTTCTCTTTTTTTTTCCTCACCCCCACCCCCAAGACAGTCAGGGAGAAATAACATGAGAACTGACCCAAGAAACAATCAGCATGTCATTGCTGTTCTGCCACTTAATACCATTAAGTTTCACTCCACCTTCCTGCCCATTCTCTCCTCCCTTGATTCCAGAACCTGTCTATCCCAACAATAATTATCAACAAATTGCTACAGTACAGAAAGAGGCCAGTGGGTCCACCCCGACTTTCCAAAGAGCATCCCATCCCATCCATATAACCTCAATTACCATGGCCAGGCCACCTCATCTGCATGTTTTTGGGCCGTTGGAAGGAAACTGGAGTGCCCAGAGGAAATTCATGCAGACACGGGTGGGGGAGGGAGAGAGAATGTAGAAACTCCAATGCAGTTACCCAAAGGTGGAATCGAACCTGGGTCCCTGGTGCTGTGAGGCAACAGTGTTAACCACAGCCACGTGCCACTCCAATAGTTTCAGCAATTCACAACCCTTTTAAACTCATGCAATAAAGTAACTGGTGAGCCTGACATCCGTGGTGAATTGAGGAACAGGATTTGCATGTATTTGGAAAGGCAAGGCCTAATTAGGGACAGTCCACATGGCTTTGTGCCTGGGGAAATCATGTCTCACTAATTGACTTGAGTTTTTTAAAGAAGTGACAAAGAAGATTGTATCCACCGCTCTGTGGAATTTAGACAAGGTTCTGCATGATTGACTGATTAACAGTTAGATCACATGGAACACAGGAAGAACTAGCCATTTGGAGAAATAAGTAGCTAGAAGGTAGGAGACAGGGGTAGTGATGGAAGGTTGCTTTTCAGACTGTCGGCCTGTGACCAGTGGTGTATTGCAAAAATCAGTGCTGGATCCACTGCTTTTTTGTCTTTATATAGCCAAGAAGGTAACCTTCAAGAACAATGGGACCTTGATCGGATGGGCCAAGGAATGGCAGATGGAGTTTAATTTAGATAAATGTGAGTTGCTGCATTTTGCAAAGGCAAATCCAGACAGGATGTATGAGGGGCATGGATAGGGGGAATAAATCAAGTATTTTCCCCAAGAGTATGGGAGTCCAAAACTCGAAGGCTCAAGTTTAAGGTGAGAGGGGAAAGATTTAAAGGGGAGCTGAGGGACATTTTCAGAGGGTGGTACATGTATGGAATGAGCTGCCAGAGGAAGTGGTGGAGGCTGATACAATTACATTTAATGTTGCATCTGGATGTTGCATCAGGAGCTATAGAAACTCATCCCATCCTTACAGAAACTTGCAGAACTGATGCGTGTTGTTGAGCATCTGGAAGGGTATATGAATTTTAAAAAAGGTTTAGATGGCTGTAGGCCAAATGCTGGCAAACGGAGCGAGGTTAATTTGGATGAGTTGGACCAAAGGGTCGGTTTCCATGCTGTACATCTGACTCTCAGACTCTTCCTCTACGCCTGAGATGAGAAGAAATTAATGTTCAGCCCCTTTACCCTAGGAATGCACACCTATGACTTGGATTCCCTGACCGATGGAAACAATTTGTGCTGATGCTATCCAAGCCCCTTCAGAATAGTTGTCTCCCCGAGATCACCCCTTATTGTTCCCAAATTGCAGAGAATTGACCACCATTCCGAACTGTTCACTGTCCAGTGATTGCTGCTTGGAAACGTACACCATAAGTGTTGAGTGAATAAATTGAATACAGAAACTTCAGTGGATTCTAAAAAACCTGCTGAATGGCTGCTTGAGTCATTTTAGAGAACACTGGGTTGTTGACCAGAACCTTGACAGATAACTTTTTTTTTGTTGCTTTGTTGAAACCAGCCCCTTTGTTACTCGTTTCATATTAATTGTGGCTTGAGGACTTGTTCCTAATTAAACAGGATCTGATTAGAAGTGACTATGTTGAATGCATTTGAGAGTTGGGTACTTGCCATGAACTGATTTGGAGGATGATGTGACATTAAATTCAAATAGAAAACAATCCGATTGCATTAACTCCTTGAGATAGAATCAGATTCTCATTATGCTGATTATTTTGAGACTTTGACCACTGAAGGCACATCCTGTTTCTGATAGACCTGAGAGGTTAAGATTGCTCAGTGAGCCCAAGTCTTTGAGGCTTCTGTGATATTGTGAAACTTGCAGTCTTGTTTTCTATATTGTTTCTATTAGAAATTAAATTAGATTTGCCCATCATTGCATTGCACTGAAAGAGAGTGAGCTTAATTGGAACAAAATTTAAAGTTTCACTTTCTGTTTCTGCTAAAGAACTGATTTCTGACTCTCGCCTGCATGGATTGTATATGATGAGTAATTCTGTGCAGGACAATCTTGACCTTTTTTAACTAATCTCCTCCTTGTCCTTGATGACCATTGTTGTAGAATCTATTTTAGCTGGAAAATCTGACTTTGTCCTGAACTGTAGGATACAATTATGCTAAATGAGTTTCTTTAAGCTTTTGTGGTCAATTATTCTGTGGGTGCTTTTAGACACTTCCTTTCTCTCTTCAGGTTTCAAATGGAATCCAAATCAAAAGCTGGCTGAAAGATCCAAACGATCAGGAGCTGCAGAAACTCATCCCATCCTTACAGAAACTTGCGGAACTGGTGCGTGTTCTTGAGCATCTAAGCTCACTATTTCTTGAGCAACCTTGCCTTTTGGTTCCGACATTTAGCTTTCTGCTTTAACAGCCCATAATATAGATTACCTTCCCTTGTCCTGCTCCAACACTGGTGTGCTTCAAAACGTGTATCTCTCACCAAAACTTTGATCATCTGTCCTACTGTCTCCTTGTAGTTTCCATAAGAAATAGGAGCAGGAGTAGGCATTCATCCCCTCAAACCTGCCCTGCCATTAACACATTCATAGGTCATTTGTCCTAGGTATTGACTCCTCTCTCGTGCCAATTCCTTTTTAGCCCTTGACTTTCTCAACATTTATCCAGCTCCTCTCTATGCTTTGGGATCTAGCCTCCCCAACTTGACTCTGAGTAGAGAATTCCATAAATTCACTATTCTCTGGGGGAAGAAATTGCTTTGCATCTGTTTCAAGTGTGCATCCCCTATCCTGAGTTCCTCAATAGAAACAACATCTCAACATCCACTTTGTCAAGTCCCCTCAGAATCTTTTTATATTTTAATAAAATAACCTCTGAGTATTCTAAATACTAGTGAATAAAGGCCTAATGTGTTTAGCCATTCTTGATAAGTCAACCCCTTTAACTCTGAAATCAGTCCAGTGAATCTCTTACGAACTGGCTTGTAATGATAGGTGTATTGAAGAAAGGATATCATATCAAAAATGTTAATATTCTCTGCAATTTCCTTGTTTCACCTTTGAATTCCTTAGTTGCATCCTCCAAGGGCCCTGGACAGGCTTTGCCTTGGGCTTTTTTCTTTTCATGAGCTTTTTATAGTGTTCTGTTAGTTTGGAGAAAGGATTCCTAATTCCCTAGCCTTCTAATTTTCTAGCTCTGTATCCAATAGAGTTGATCATTCTTGTAATGTTCCTTGAAACACTTGACCACGTTAAAGGTGCTATGAAAATGCAAACTATGGTAGGGAAGCCTAGTCATAGAAAATTAATTAAAATTTCATTTTAATTTAACATTTTTTCTCCTCCCATTTTTAATACCTGATGCTTTTTCGGGAAGGACGTCTACCATTTTGACTTGTCCTGGCTTACATGTGAGTCCAGACCCACCACTTGCTCTTTACAATCCCCTGAAATGGCCTCAAAAACCATTCTGATCTATCACCTGATGTAGAAAAATCAAAGCAGTTCAACATGGCAGATCACCACCATTATCTCTTTGAAGGTAATTGGGGATTGGCAACAAAAGTTGCCCTTGCCTGGGAGATCCATATCGTGTGAAAGATTTCTTTTAAAAATTGTCTCTTTTTTTTTAATTGTCACATGCAATTTCCAGGTAGAAAGGGTGGTCAGGCATCTTGGAAATTCTCAAATGACCTTAGATGACTACTTGAGTCATAATTGTACAGCACAGAAACTGATGCGGTGGTCTAACTTCATGCTAACCAGATATCCTAAAGTAATCTAGTCCCATTTTGCTAGCACTTAGCTCGTATCCCTCTAAACCCTCCCTATTCATATACCCATCCAGATGCCTTTTAAATGTTGTAATTGTACCAGCGTCCACCACTCCTCTGGCAGCTCATTTCATATGCACACCACCCTCTGTGAAAAGATTGCCCCTTTGGTCCCTTTTTAAAAAATCTTCCCCCCTCCTTTTTAAACCTGTGCTGTCTAGTTTTAGATTCCCCTACCCTGGGGGAAAAAGCACTTGACTATTCACCCTATCCATATGGATGTAGGTTTGTTCACTTTCATTTCATTCCAACTCAGCGAACAAACTTACATCCAGAACCTCAACCTGATCTACAAAACTTGCTAACCCTATTATCATTTTTTAATAAAATCTTTTAAGGTCACCCTTCCACCTCTGACACTCCAATGGAAAATAGCCCCAGACTATTCAGCCTTTCCCTGCAGCTCAAACCCCCTAAACCTGGCAACATCCTTTCTAAAACATTTGAACCCTTTCAAGTTTCACAAGATCCTTTCTATAGCAGGACAACCAGAATTGAACACGGTATTCTTAAAGAGAGTGAATCGTAGTATTTATGTAACAAGTAACAGTTTAATTCAGTTGCTTTGAATGAGATTTGATATATTCACCTCCTTGGGATGACCAGGTTATATGGGGAGGTGAGATTGAGTAAAAGAGGTATTTTATTGTTATGGTTCTGTTCGCCGAGCTGGAAGTTTTTGCTGCAAACGTTTTGTTCCCTGGCTAGGGAACATCATCAGTGCTATTGGAGCCTCCTGTGAAGCTAGGCTTCACACGAGGCTCCAACAGCACTGATGATGTTCCCTAGCCAGGGAACGAAACGTTTGCAGCAAAAACTTCCAGCTCGGCGAACAGAACCACAACAACGGACACCCGAGCTACAAATCTTCAACCAGACTTTAAACACTTTTTAGGTATCTTATTCTCTGGGATTTACTGGAATGAGATGGGATCCCATTACAATGTTAGAAATTGGTGGCTGACTGGGGAGTATGGAACTTGAGCCATTGCTGGGCGTTTAGGATGGATGAGAAGTTTCTTCACTGATGGTTGTGAATGTTTGGACACTCTCCCTCAGGATTATGGATGCTCATTCAATATTTAAGACTGGGATTGACGGGGCACCAAGCAAAGCAAGAGTATGGTGATCAGGCAGGAAAGTGGAGTTGAGGCAGAAAATCAGCTGATGTCTTTCTTTCAGGATATCCAAGCAACTTTCAGCTCTCCCATATGTTCCTGTACACTTCCTTCTCCATGGGGCCCCATCCATCTTAGGCACCAAGGTTACCATGATGCAACACTGTTACTTTTGCCACAGACCAAAACGTGGCTGTGATGGATTGCGTGATATATCTTGGCCTTTTATTTATCCTCCAGAGTCTCTGTCTGTCACTGTCACAACCAGAGGAAAATAAACCTACATTTTGTTTACAGGATGATGTACGGCCTGTGATTCAGAGGAGTTATCGACGGGACAGGTTGTGAAAAAGGCCCAAAGTTGTTCTGAGGAGCCAAGATTGAAGGCCAAGTTATTTTCGATAAACTGCTCCTCCCCCTTCTCTACATCATTCCCACTCCAGATTTTGATTTGAAAACCAGGAATTTTATTGGGTGGATAAACTGAATGGTACAACTGTACCTGTACACCTAAACTGCTTGACTTCCTGAATGGAATTCTGATGTCTTTTCCTGTTTTGTAAATGTTTTTAATCATTGTTCATATTTTACAAATAAAAGATATCACATTAATGTCCATTGTGATGGTATTATGTTTTAATGGATATATAAAAGCAAACACTGAAAAATAAGTTAGCTTAGATAAGAGTGTCTGAATAATTGAGGATTCCTTTCACCATGAAGTTGTACCTTTTTGAATTGTCTTGCTGAGGTAAAAATGAAAGGTTTTGAGAGTTTTTTTCCCCAACAATATTGTTCTTTTGTTATGGAAGGAAATGGTGGGATACCATAAATAGTTAGGTATTCACTGACTGGCTTCAAAAGGAACAGCAGTAAGTTCTTCAATCTACTCAGCCATTCACTCAGATGTTGAGTGATTGGAGTTGAGACACCATCGACATCACCTTGGTTCTACAATCCTTGCCAAGCAGGTCCTGTGCAAACTATCATAATGAAACAGAATCTGTTTAAATGAAATGGAAGCTCTGCAACAATTTCCAACTTGGACACAGAATTGGCTGTTTTCGGTGCTGGCATTGAAGTAATTTTGCCTCCAGCAGGGTACTTTAACCGGTGCCATAATACCCATATTACCCCTCAATGCAAGAAACTGAATATGGCTATTGTGGTATTGAAGAATCCAGGCATTTTAGTACACACAAGCAGTAGGTGACACCAGAACAGTAGCATGTCATGCTTCAAGTGACCTTGGAGATAAGCTGGATTGTGAGACCTTCATACTTCAGGGCACATGCTGAGATACAGAATATGTAAGGCAATGGCTCTTAAAAAAGGAACATTGACTGTCAGATATTTTAAAAAGTGCTTCTTCTTGAAATTAGGACTCAACAAATTCTCCTCAGTAATGGAAAAATTTAGTTAATTAGAAAAAAAGTGTAGGTTAAGTGAAAGGAATTTGGATTAGTGGTGCTGGAAAAGCACAGCATTTCGAGCAAAAGACCTTCATCAGGTATCCCTGATAAACGGCTTTTGCCCGAAACATCAATTTTACTGCTTCTCGGATGCTATCTGAACTGTGCTTTTCCAGCACCACTAATCCAGAACTTAGGCCCATTTGAGTCTGTACCAGCCATCTCCTATCTTTGCATTCTAATTCCACTTTCCAGAACTTAGTTCATAGGCCTGTAGCTTTGTATGTTATGGTGTTTCAAGTGTTCATCCAAATAATTCTCTAAGGCTGTTGGAAGCAAGACTCAACAGTACATATCAGGCAGTGTGTGCGACACCCATAACTCTGATTTGTTTTTTTTTCCCTTCAATCCCCTCAAAATCCCATCTTCCTCAGCTTATAACTGATTATTAACCTCTCTTCCAAGGGGAAAGGTTTCTCCCCATTTTTCCCATCTAGGCTCCTCCTGACTGTGCACCTTAATCAGATCACCCCTCAGCCTTCTTTGTTGATTCTATATCTCATGTGAGTCAGTTGAAATCATAAAGCCACAAGAAATAGGAACAGGAATAGTTGTTTGGTCTCTCTGGTCTGGTCTGCTCTGCCATTCAGTGGATCATCTCTGATCCAACATTCTTCAATCCACTTCCCTGAATTTTTCTCTGTAACCCTTGATTTCCCCGACTGATCAAGAATTTATCTCTCTCAGCCATATATATGCATGGACTCCTGCCCCACGGCTGTCTGTAAAGACACTCAATCCTCCGAGAGAAGAAATTCCTCCGCATCTCAGTCTTTAAATTGATGCCCGTTTATCCTGAGATTCTATCCTCTGTTGTGGTTCTGTTTGCCGAGCTGGGAATTTGTGTTGCAAACGTTTCGTCCCCTGTCTAGGTGGGAGCCTCCTGTGAAGCGTTTCTGTGATGTTTCCTCTGGCATTTATAATGGTTTGTCTCTGCCGCTTCTGGTTCAGTTCTAGCTGTCTGCTGCAGTGGTCGGTATATTGGGTCCAGGTCGATGTGCTTATTGATTGAATCTGTGGATGAGTGCCATGCCTCTAGGAATTCTCTGGCTGTTCTGTTTGGCTTGTCCTATAATAGTAGTGTTGTCCCAGTCGAACTCATGTTGCTTGTCATCTGCGTGCGTGGCTACTAAGGATAGCTGGTCGTGTCGTTTTGTGGCTAGTTGGTTCCATGAATACCGTGGATGAAACGACACGACCAGTTATCCTTAGTAGCCACACACACAGATGACAAGCAACATGAATTCGACTGGGACAACACTACTATTATAGGACAAGCCAAACAGAACAGCCAGGGAATTCCTAGAGGCATGGCACTCGTGTTTATTAATTGAATCTGTGGATGAGTGCCATGCCTCTAGGAATTCCCTGGCTGTTCTCTGTTTGGCTTGTCCTATAATAGTAGTGTTGTCCCAGTCGAATTCATGTTGCTTGTCATCTGTGTGTGTGGCTACTAAGGATAACTGGTCGTGTCGTTTCATCCACGGTATTCATGGAACCAACTAGCCACAAAACGACACGACCAGCAATTAATAAACACATCGACCTGGACCCAATATACCGACCACTGCAGCGGACAGCTGGAACTGACAACCTAAAATGGCAGATACAAATCACTATAAATGCTGGAGGAAACCATCACAGAAGCGCTTCACAGGAGGCTCCCAAGCACTGAGGATATCACCTAGACAGGGGATGAAACGTCTACAACACAAATTCCCAGCTCGGCGAACAGAACCACAAAAACGAGCACCGGAGCTACAAATCTTCTCTCAAATTCTGTCCTCTGGCCCTGGACTCTTCCCACGGGAGGAAACTTGTTCTCAGCATTGACCCTGCCAAGTCCCTTAAAAATCTCATATGTTTGAATGAGATCACTTTTCATTCTTCTAAATTTCAGTGAGCTTTGCTCCTCAGATAACCCCTCCGTACTGGGGATTATCCAATGAGCATACCCTGAACTGCTTTCATTGAAATAATATCTTTCCTTTTAAAAAAAGGGGACCAAAACAGCTTGTAGTACTCTAGATATGGTCTCACATTGTACAAAGTGCTTTTCCAAGATGGTGGCTGAATAGGACGCTTGAGCTCGAACTCATCCGCTCCATCCATTCCTTTTTTTTCCCCTCTTTCGTCTTTTTTTTAACGTTCTCTTCTCCCCTCCCAGCCTCTGAACTCTTGGTCTCAACACAGGCCTGGTATGGCAGTCTCTCAGCCCAGCATGATGTCCTCTCAGCCTAGCGAGGCGAGATCCCAAGTGTGATCTTCAGGTGGTACATGGCACTCTTGTGGCCTGGAATGGCCGTCGCATGGACTTTCAGCCTCAATGTGACACCGGAGTGGTCTCTGGACCTCGTGAATTCTGTGGCGAAGCTTGGTGTGGACTGGAAGATAGGTGCCAGCATTGCCTGGGTCTGAAGACTGTTCTGAACTTTCATTTTCTCCATTTTATAATTTATTCCTAAATTCTGCAAATCTGGACTTTTTCACTTTTCTATATTTCTGAGAAGTGTAACTGTAAAGGCTGTACCTAGGGACCTTTGTACCTAAGATGGTGCCATAAGTGGTGACTTATATACTTTTCACTGTACTCATTTGAGTACATATGACAATAAAGCTAATTCTAAGTTGCAGTAAGGTTTCCCTACTCCAATCTCCTTGACATAAGGGCCAACATTCCACTCACCTTCCTGATTATTTTCTGCCCCCTGTGTGGTAGCTTTTTGTGTTGCATGCACAAGTTCCCCCTGTGTTGCAGTTTTTCTCCATTTAAAACATCTTTTTTCTTACTATACTCCAGTTTCAATAAACTAACCTTTAATTCTGATTAATTCAAGGAGGTCAGTCTTGTTTGTACTTCATTGTTGTAATGAGTGTTCAGGTGTACATTGAAATGGGAAAAAAACACTGTTTATTAAAGATTTAAAACTGTTATACCAACCTGAGGAGTGTGGAGAGAGGATTTACTCACCTCTTTGGACTGTGTTGTAACAACCTGACAGTATTGCATGAGTTACTTCTTGTATACAATTTAACCTTGTTCCCAACCCTGTGAGCCTTAATTTCTCACATTTCTAAAAGAATAATTATGTGCATGTTTGTCATCTTTAACAGCAAATGTTGAATTCTGTAGAATACATGGAGTAGTTCAGAAATGTACATTAGATGTAGCGCTTATCCAGTCCTTCAGATGTGTTGTAGCATTTACAACAGTAGTATCACTCCAGAAGTGCTTTGTGTGACAGCCAAATTGAGTTTAGCCAATGAGAGACTGCCTGGATAATCTTGCCTTCATCACCTTGAAAGACAAGGGCAGCAGCTGCTTGGGAGCACCGTCTCCAGGTTTGTACCATTCTGACTCAGCGATACACTGCTGAGTCCAAATCATGGAACTCCCTCCACAACAGCGTCACCACACAGACTGCAGTTCAAGAAAACAACTCGCCCAATTGGTGGCGTAGTGGACAGTGAAGGCATTTATCTAAGATTATAAAGAGATCTTGATCAATTGGGTCAAGGCGCTGAGGAATGGCAGACTGAGTTTAATTTGGATAAATGCAAGGTATTGCATTTTGGTAAAACAAACATGGGCAAGTCTCATATTCTAGAATAGAGACCTAGGGGTTCAGGTACATAATTCTTTGAAGCTTGTGCCACAGGCCGAGAAGGTGGTTAAGAAGGCATTTAGCACGCTTGCATTCATTGGTCAGACTTTTGAGTGTAGGAGTTAGGATGTCATGTTGAGGTTGTACAGGACATTGGTGAGGTCTCTCCTGAGGTACTCTGTGCAGCTCTAGTCGCCCTCCTGTTTGAAGGATATTATTAAATTGGAGAGAGTTCAGAAAAGTTTTACCAGTATGTAAAAGCAGAGAGTCATAAGGGCGTGGAATGCCCTACCTGATAAGGTAGTCAACTCAGCCACATTAGGGAGATTTAAACAATCCTTAGATAAGCACATGGATGATTTTGGGATAGTGTAGGAGGACGAGCTGAGAGTAGTTCACAGGACAGTGCAACATCGAGGGCTGAAGGGCCTGTTCTGCGCTGTATTGTTCTATGTTGTCAGGAATGAAGGGTGAAATATGAAATTTGGCTGAATAGGCTTGAACTTTTTTCACTAGAGCGTAGAAGGTTGAGGGGTGACCTTATAGAGGTTTATAAAATCTTTAGGGTCATAGATACAATGAATAGCAAGGACCTTTTCTCCAGGGTGGGGGATTTCAAGACTGGGGGCATATTTTTAAGCTGAGAGGTAAAAGCTTTAAAAAGATCTTGAGGGGCAACTTGTTTGCACAGAGAGGTTAGTGTGGGGAGTGAACTGCCAGAGACGGAAAGGCTTGGAGAGATATGGGCCAAATACAGGCAGGTGGGACATGTTTAGATTGGGAACATGGTCAGTGTGGACCAGGTGGAATGAGGGATGTGTTTCTGTGCTGTATGACTCTATGCTTCCCACATCTCTGCCGGTTGAGAGATAAAGAAATGTGATCCAGGCTGCTGAAGACCTCCCAGCTCTCTTCACTGGCAGGATCTCCTGTATAGCCAGACCTGTCAACAACTAGCATTTCTGACAATGTAACATTCTTATGTCACTGAATTACTGTGTGAGGATCTGTATGGGAACTTTGAACAGCTAACATTTGCAAGTCTGAGTACTTGAGCTGAGCTGACAAGCTTTCAGTGGAAAGGGTGGGTGTCTCTTGTGGGACAGTGGTCGTACTCCTACCTCAGAGCTAAGAGGCCTGGGTTGAAGTCCCACCTATTCCAGAGGTGTCGATATAACTCCTGCTGAAGGACTCTCTATGGCACATCATTCCCCGCTGTGGCCAATCAGATAATCAATAGAAAGGGAAGGGACTTGTAACACAGTAGTAACATTACTACTTCTATGTCAGAAGATCTGGGTTCAAATCCCATCTCCTCTCCAGAGGTGTGTCATAAGTTATCTAAACAGGTTGATTAAAAATATTTCTTTGGATGCATTTTGTGGTTTAGTGGTAGAGTCACTATGGCTGGGCCAGAAGATCTGGTTCCAGTCCCACCTGCCCTTGATATGCATCACAATGTAATGAAACAGATTGATTTAAACAAGACCTTTTACAAAATAAAGGGGAAGATAAATTAACACTGTCCAAATAGTAGGAGTAATTCTGAACAAGTCTCAGAAATCCATATCCATTATTTAACTCAGCAAATCTGCCTGGATGCTTAATGTGGAAAATGACATTGTAATGGATTTCATTTTCAAGCTATAGATGCTTCAATTAAAAGTGTACACAAAGAGTGACCTTTATAATCTTATCACATTCAGATAACATTAAGTCTTGCCCACACCAAAAGAAAGATACTCAAGGATGTCAAGTCAAAAATAATTTATGTAAACTTATGTATCAATCTACAGAGTAGAAAATGTCATCAATCAGTTCAGATTAAGAATAATCAACTGGCAGATTGCAGAATTCAATGGGGCAAAAACAGATCTAGGTATAGACTGATTGGAACCGAAGATTGATGAGAGTAACAGTAATTTAACAATGCGTTACTTCAAAAAAGAAAGGTAAGGCAAAAAAGATAGGAATCAAGATAATGAAGAAAATAGCAAGGGTCAGTTAGTAAATCCAGTTGAGAACTAAACTGAATATAGAAGATTCAGAAGGAAGATGAAAAAGAAAATATAAGAAACAAAGAGGGATTAAACCTGGAGCTAAGATAAAAGGAAATTTCAAAGTTTTTTATAAGCACATCAATGGTCAAAGGGGAAGTAGGATCAAAAATGGGGATTTATGCTGAGAGGCAATTCAGGTTACCAAGCAGCCATTCTGTGCACAGCACGATACCACAAATGTCATAGAATCCCTATAGAGCAAAAGAAGACGATGTGGCCCATTGAGTCTACTCCAACCCTCTGAAGAGCATCCATCCAGACACAGCTCCCCACATTTACCATGGCTACAGCCACCTAGCATAGTCAATCCATCTAACCTGCACATCTTTGTGACTGTGGGAGGAAACTGGAGCACCTGCTAAAAAGCCACACAGACACATGCAAATTCCAACACAGTCACCCACAGCTGGAATTGAACCCCGAGCCCTGGCACATTGAGGTAGCAGTGCTAACCACTGAGACACCATGGTATCCATTTCTTAAATAGAATCCCAACAGAGTAGAAAGAGGTCATTTGGCCCATTGGGTCCACAGTGACTTTCTGAAGAGCATTTCCCCACACCCAAATCCATATCTTGAACCCTGTAACCCTGCATTTCCCATGACTAACCCACCTAACCTGCACATCTCTGGATGCTATGGGTAGTTCATCATGGCCATCCACCTGACGTACACATTTTTGTACTGTGGGAGGAAACCAGAGCACCCAGAGGAAACCCACACAGACACTGACAGAACGTGCAAATTCCACACAGACAGTTGCCCAAGCTGAAGTCAAACTTGGGACCCTCATGCTGTGAGGCAGCAGTGCCAACCATTGAACCACCGTGTCACCCCTAAACTCACCATCTGCTGTGGCAGGATTCAAACCTGGATTCCCAGCACATTAGCTGAGTTTCTGATACTTTTATTGCAAAAATATACTTCATTTACATATAGATTCACTAAAGCAGTTCGGTTCTGAACAGTCTTTGCATATGGAGAATAAACAAACATTGGGGGCCGACTTTCTCTGCAGTCGCAACAAGTCTAAAGGCATTTCTTAATTATGCAAGCTCCTATTTACATGTATATGAGGAACCTGGGTCCAATAACTGAATGGACTCCATTATACTTTTGCAAAAAAACTGTGGTCTTCCCCCAGTGCACCTTGGCACCAGCAATGTCTATGAATTTCTAGATTTTTTTATTCCAAAAATATACTTTATTCATAAAAATCTTTATACACACACAGTCGCTAAAGCAGTTCGGTTCTGTTCAGTCTTAACAAACCATCAATGCTCAGATAATGCTCCGAGAGTGCCCAGGTAACTTTTTTTTCTAATATTGACTGAATGATACGATCCCGGACACAACTTCGAGGAGAAAGTGAGGTCTGCAGATGCTGGAGATCAGAGCTGAAAATGTGTTGCTGGAATTCCTGAAGAAGGGTTTATGCCCGAAACATCGAATCTCCTGTTCCTTGGATGCTGCCTGACCTGCTGCGCTTTTCCAGCAACACATTTTCAGCTCATCCCGGACATAACTCCCTTCCTCTTCTTGAAAATAGTGCCTTGGAATCTTTGACATCCCCCCTCAGAGGGCAGGTTCTTAGATTAGATTAGATTACAGTGTGGAAACAGGCCCTTCGGCCCAACAAGTCCACACCGACCCACCGAAGCGCAACCCACTCATACCCCTACATTTACCCCTTACCTAACACTACGGGCAATTTAGCATGGCCAATTCACCTGACCCGTACATCTTTGGACTGTGGGAGGAAACCCACGCAGACACAGGGAGAACGTGCAAACTCCACACAGACAGTCGCCTGAGTCGGGAATTGAACCCGGGTCTCAGGCGCTGTGAGGCAGCAGTGCTAGCCACCGTGCCGCCCACTAATCTTATACCCAAACACTGTACCTATGACAGTGCAGCCTTCCCCTCAGCACTCTGCTGCAATGTCAGCCTCGCTCGAATAGGTCTTGTTTTGCAAATAATTCTCCCACTCCCCCTTCCCAATCTGCGGGAAAACAGCGAACCGATAGAAATGTTGACATGAAAGGAAGGGTCGCGCTGAGTGATTTTTAAAAAAAAATACAGAAGCTGCTGGAGAAACTCAGCGGATCTGGCAGCATGTGAAGAGAGAGAGAAGCAGAGCTAACGTTTCGAGTGCGAGATGATTCCTTCAGAACCAATGATCAGCGAAACGAGGCTTTTCCCTTTAAGTAATTGTAACGCGTGTGTGTTGTGAAGCGACTGAGTGAGACAAGGTTTCAAAGCTGTCAAGTGGACGGTCACATGGCTCCTGGTGTCTTGTTCGCTGGGAATCTTCCTCCTTGCAGTGGGCGGGACTGAGTGTCATCTGAATGTGAACAGATTGTAAAGGAGAGGTCACTCTGCTTTCTGCTGGGGGAGGGACTGAGAAAAGAGACGTGCCCAGCCTGTCAAATCTGCCTATTTGTGCTTGGGAATCCAGTGAGGGCTGACACACTGCAGCAAGTGGCGAGGGGAGGGACGAGGGGGGGGGGAGTTGCAGTGCCCAGAATTGCCGGGGTGAAACTGACTCGGGAACAGGTGAAATTGAACCACACGGAGAGAGAGAGAGAGAGAAAAGAAGGGGCCGGAGAGAGCTGGGCCCGGCGAACCCCGGGCTAACATCGGAATCAGCGGCCGAGGCGGTCACCCGGCATGAATAATTCATGAGGCGGGAGATCTCTCTCAGCCCTCGCTCGGTTTCGCCTTCCCGAGGCGTTGAGTGGTTTCTGTCGAGATGCTGCGTCGTTTCGTGAACCAATTCGCAGGGAGCAACATCCCCGGCAGCTACTTTGTAGCCCGCAGTTAGTCAACAATTACATTGTTTCAAGCTGCAAGAGGCGGACACATTGTTTCCTTGTAACCCCAGGGGGAACAGTCTCGCTACACTTTCTGGCTCGGTCCTGTCGACGAGCTTTTGCACAGTGTTCCTGAGTTAACTCCCTTTTGTTTCTAATCGATTGGGGTTTTGTTTTTGTTTATTTTGGCGGGTGGGGGGTGGGTGGTTACCGGATTGACGTTCAATGGAAGCGGAGCTCCAGGAGCAGGTTGTCACGATGGTGCAGCCTATGCCTGGATATGGCGAGCTGCTGGTGAAAGGCTTCTCCCGGATGAACACGGCAATCGCCGAGTGCACGGACTGCGGCTTCGAGCTGTCCAAACGGACCCTGCTGGAGAATGCGTCCCTCACCGCCTCCGAGGGGCTTTTGTTCCTGATTTGTGCCGTGGTCTGGACTCTACTCCGGAAGGCTACTTCGCGTTACCTCTTCCAGGTCTGTGTGTGTATCCCTTCATATGTTTGGATATCTGTTCGCTCTTACTAAGAAAAACGTATTGAACATGTCAACACAGACTATTAAAACGCTCCAATCTATCTATTTCCTTCGGACACCCTTGTCCTCTCGTTCTCTCCATGCTCTGCAATCCGTTTCTCCACTCCCCTCGAATTTCTACACACGTCGATAGGTACACAACGCTCTCGCTGTTCAAATATTCTGTCATCTCCTATCTCTTTATAAATTGATGCATGATACTAATATAGTTAATTATCATACAATTTTGCTATCCAGATACACAACGTGATTGATTATATATGCTGTATATAGAGTCATAGAGATGTACAGCATGGAAACAGACCCTTCGTCCAACCCGTCCACGCCCACCAGATATCCCATCCAATCTAGTCCCACCTGCCAGCACCGGACCCATATTCCTCCAAACCCTTCCTATTCATTTACCCATCCAAATGCCTCTTAGATGTTACAATTGTACCAGCCTCCACCACATCCTCCGGCAGCTCATTCCATACATGTACCACCCTCTGCATGAAAAAGTTGCCTCTTAGGTCTCTTTTACATCTTTCCCCTCTCACCCTAAACCTATGCCCTCCCTCTACTTCTGGACTCCCCAACTCCAGGGAAAAGATTTTGCATATTTACCCTATCCATGTCCCTCATAATTTTGGAAACCTCTGTAAGGTCACCCCTCAGCCTCCGACGCTCCAGGGAAAACAGCATCACCCTGTTCTGCTTCTCCCTGTAACTCAGATCCTCCAACCCTGACAACATCCTTGTAAATCTTTTCTGAACCCTTTCAAATTTCATAACATCTTTCCGATAGGAAGGAGACCAGAATTGCACACAGTATTCCAACAGTGGCCTAACCAATGTCTTGTACAGCCGCAACATGACCTCCCAACTCCTGTACTCCATACTCTGTCCAATAAAGGAAAGCATACCAAATGCCTTCTTCACTATCCTATCTACCTGCGACTCCACTTTCAAGGAGTTATGAACCTGCACTCCAAGGCCTCTTTGTTCAGCAACACTCCCTAGGGCCTTACCATTCAGTTGCAAATGTGTTGCTGGTCAAAGCACAGCAGGCCAGGCAGCATCTCAGGAATAGAGAATTCGACGTTTCGAGCATAAGCCCTTCATCAGGAATAAGAGAGAGAGAGCCAAGCAGGCTAAGATAAAAGGTAGGGAGGAGGGACTAGGGGGAGGGGCGATGGAGGTGGGATAGGTGGAAGGAGGTCAAGGTGAGGGTGATAGGCCGGAGTGGGGTGGGGGCGGAGAGGTCAGGAAGAGGATTGCAGGTTAGGAGGGCGGTGCTGAGTTGAGGGAACCGACTGAGACAAGGTGGGGGGAGGGGAAATGAGGAAGCTGGAGAAATCTGAATTCATACCTTGTGGTTGGAGGGTTCCCAGGCGGAAGATGAGGCGCTCCTTCTCCAGCCGTCGTGTAGTTGTGTTCTGCCGGTGGAGGAGTCCAAGGACCTGCATGTCCTCGGTGGAGTGGGAGGGGGAGTTAAAGTGTTGAGCCACGGGGTGATTGGGTTGGTTGGTTCGGGCGGCCCAGAGGTGTTCTCTGAAGCGTTCCGCAAGTAAGCGGCCTGTCTCACCAATATAGAGGAGGCCACATCGGGTGCAGCGGATGCAATAGATGATGTGTGTGGAGGTACAGGTGAACTTGTGGCGGATATGGAAGGATCCCTTGGGGCCTTGGAGGGAAGTGAGTGTGGAGGTGTGGGCGCAAGTTTTACATTTCCTGCGGTTGCAGGGGAAGGTGCCGGGGGTGGAGGTTGGGTTGGTGGGGGGTGTGGATCTGACAAGGGAGTCACGAAGGGAGTGATCCTTGCGGAACGCTGATAGGGGAGGGGAGGGAAATATATCCTTGGTGGTGGGGTCCATTTGGAGGTGGCGGAAATGGCGGCGGATGATACGTTGTATGCGCAGGTTGGTGGGGTGGTAGGTGAGAACCAGTGGGGTTCTGTCTTGGTGGCGGTTGGAGGAGCGGGGCTCAAGGGCGGAGGAGCGGGAAGTGGAGGAGATGCGGTGGAGGGCATCGTCGATCACGTCTGGGGGGAATCTGCAGTCCTTGAAGAAGGAGGCCATCTGGGCTGTGCGGTGTTGGAACTGCTCCTCCTGGGAGCAGATGCGGCGGAGATGAAGGAATTGGGAATATGGGATGGAGTTTTTACAGGGTGCAGTGTGGGAGGAGGTGTAGTCCAGGTAGCTGTGGGAGTCAGTCGGTTTATAATAGATGTCTGTGTTGAGTCGGTCGCCCGAGATAGAAATGGAAAGGTCTAGGAAGGGGAGGGAGGAGTCTGAGACAGTCCAGGTGAATTTCAGGTCGGGATGGAAGGTGTTAGTAAAGTTGGTGAACTGTTCAACCTCCTCGTGGGAGCACGAGGCAGCGCCGATACAGTCATCGATGTAGCGGAGGAAAAGGTGGGGGGTGGTGCCAGTGTAGTTGCGGAAGAAGGACTGTTCCACATATCCTACGAAGAGGCAGGCATAGCTGGGGCCCATGCGGGTGCCCATGGCAACTCCTTCAGTTTGGAGGAAGTGGGAGGATTGAAAAGAGAAGTTATTCAGGGTGAGGACCAGTTCAGTCAGTCGAAGGAGGGTGTCAGTGGAAGGGTACTGGTTGGTGCGGCGGGAAAGGAAGAAGCGGAGGGCTTTGAGTCCTTCGTGATGGGGGATGGAGGTGTACAGGGACTGGATGTCCATAGTGAAAATCCTGGAGGAGGTGGAGGGCGTGGGTGGTGTCCCGAACGTAGGTGGGGAGTTCTTGGACTAAAGGGGACAGGACCGTGTCGAGGTATTGGGAGATGAGTTCGGTGGGGCAGGAGCAGGCTGAGACAATGGGTCGGCCGGGGCAGGCAGGTTTGTGGATTTTGGGCAGGAGGTAGAAACGGGCGGTGCGGGGTTGTGGGACTATGAGGTTGGAGGCGGTGGATGGGAGATCCCCTGAGGTGATGAGGTCCTGGATGGTCTGGGAGATGATGGTTTGGTGGTGGGAGGTGGGGTCGTGGTCAAGGGGGCGATAAGAGGAGGCGTTTGGCTTCAGCGGTGTACAGGTCAGTGCGCCAAACTACCACCGCGCCTCCCTTGTCTGCGGGTTTGATGGTGAGGTTGGGATTGGAGCGGAGGGAGTGGAGGGCTGCACGTTCTGAGGGTGAGAGGTTGGAGTGGGTGAGAGGGGTGGACAGGTTGAGTCGGTTGATGTCACGGCGGCAGTTGGCTATAAAGAGGTCGAGGCCGGGTAGGAGGCCAGCATGGGGTGTCCAGGTGGATGGGGTGTGTTGGAGGCGGGAGAAGGGGTCGTCAGAGGGTGGACGGGAGTCTTGGTTGTGAAAGTAGGCACGGAGGCGAAGGCGGCGGAAGAATTGTTCAATATCTCGCCGCGTGTTGAACTCATTAAGATTTTAACCTTACCATTCAGTGTATAAGTCCTGCTAAGATTTGCTTTCCCAAAATGTAGCACCTGCCATTTATCTGAATTAAACTCCATCTGCCACTTCTCAGCCCATTGGCCCATCTGGTCAAGATCCTGTTGTAATCTGAGGTAACCTTCTTTGCTGTCCACTACACCTCCAATTTTGGTGTCATCTGCAAACTTACTAACTGTACCTCTAATGCTCACATCCAAATCATTTATGTAAAAGACAAAGAGTAGAGGGCCCAGCACGATCCTTATGGCACTCCACTGGTCACAGGCCTCCACTCTGAAAACAACCCTCCACCACCGCCCTCTGTCTTCTACCTTTGAGCCAGTTCTGCATCCAAATGGCAAGTTCTCCCTGTATTCCATGAGCTCTGACCTTGCTAATCAGTCTCCCATGGGGAAGCTTGTCGAACGCCTTACTGAAGTCCATATAGATCACATCTACGGCTCTGCCCTCATCAATCTTCTTTGTTACTTCATCAAAAAACTCAATCAAGTTTGTGAGACATGATTTCCCATGCACAAACCCATGTTGACTATCCCTAATCAGTCCTTGCCTTTACAAATAAATGTATATTCTGTCCCTCAGGAGTCCCTCCAAATACTTGCCCACTACCGAGGTCAGGCTCACTGGTCTATAGTTCCCTGGCTTGTCCTTACCACCCTTCCTTCCTAAACAGTGGCACCACATTTGCCAACCTCCAGTCTTCCGGCACCTCACCTGTGACTATCGATGATACAAATATCTCAGCAAGAGGCCCAGCAATCACTTCTCTAGCTTCCCACAGAGTTCTCGGGTACACCTCATAGAAATCCTAGAACAGTACCGCACAGAACAGGCCCTTCAGCCCATGATGTTGTGCCGACCACTGATCCTCATGTATGCACCCTCAAATCTCTGTGACCATATGCGTGTCCAGGAGTCTCTTAAATGTCCCCAGTGAGCCTCCTGTGAAGCGCTTCTGTGCTGATTCCTCCGGCATTTATACTGGTTTGAATCTGCCGCTTCCGGTTGTCAGTTGCTGTTCGCTGCAGTGGCCGGTATGTAGGGTCTAGGTCAATGTGTCTGTTGATAGAATTTGTGGATGAGTGCCATGCCTCTAGGAATTCCCTGGCTGTTCTCTGTTTGGCCTGTCCTATAATAGTGGTGTTGTCCCAATCGAATTCGTGTTGTTTGTCATCTGAGTGTATGGCTACTAGGGATAGCTGGTCGTGTCGTTTCGTGGCTAGTTGGTGTTCATGGATGCGGGTTGTTAGCTGTCTTCCTGTTTGTCCTATGTAGTGTTTTGTGCAGTCCTTGCATGGGATTTTGTACACTACATTGGTTTTGCTCATGCTGGGTATCGGGTCCTTTGTCCTGGTGAGTTGTTGTCTAAGGGTGGCTCCCAAGCACTGAAGATGTCACCTAGAAAGGGGACAAAATGTTTGCAAGAAAAACTCCCAGCTCGGCGAACAGAACCACAACAACGAGCACCCGAGCTACAAATCTTCTCACAAACTTTGTCCCCAATGACCCTACCTCCACAATTGCTGCTGGCAACACATTCCATGCTCTCACAACTCTCTGTGTAAAGAACCCATCTCTGACATCCCCTCTATACTTTCCTCCAACCGGCTTAAAACTATGACCCCTCGTGTTAGTCATTTCTGCCCTGGGAAATAGTCTCTGGCTATCGACTCTATCTATGCCTCTCACTATCTTGTATACCACAATTACATTCCCTCTCCTCCTCCTTTTCTCCAATGAAAAAAGTCTGAGCTCAGTCAACCTCTTCTCATAAGATAAGCCCTCCAGTCCAGGCAGCATCCTGGTAAACCTCCTCTGAACCCGCTCCAAAGCATCCACATCTTTCTTATAATAGGGCGACCAGAACTGGATGCAGTAATCCAAGTGCGGTCTAACCAATGTCTTATAGAGCTGCAACAAGATCTCACGACTCTTAAACTCAATACCCCTGTTAATGAAAGCCAAGACACCATATGCTTTCTTAACAACCCTGGCCACTTGGGAGGCCACTTTAAGGGATCTATGTACCTGCACCCCAAGATCCCTCTGTTCCTCCACATGCCAAGAATCCTATCCTTAATCCTGTACTCGGCTTTCAAATTCGACCTTCCAAAATGCATCACCTCGCATTTATCCAGGTTGAACTCCATCTGCCACCTCTCAGCCCATCTCTGCATCCTGTCACTGTATCGCTGCAGCCTACAACAGCCCTCTATACTGTCAACGACACCTCCAACCTTTGTGTCGTCTGCAAACTTGCTGACCCATCCTTCAATCCGCTCATCCAAGTCATTAATAAAAGTTACAAACAATAGAGGCCCAAGGACAGAGCCCTGTGGAACACGACTCACCACAGACTTCCAGGCAGAATATTTTCCTTCTACTACCACTCGCTGTCTTCTGTTGGCCAGCCAATTCTGTATCCAGACAGCTATGTTCCCCTGAATCCTATTCCTCCTAACCTTCTGATTGAGCCTACCACGGGGAGCCTTATCAAATGCCTTGCTGAAGTCCGAATACACCACATCCGCAGCTCGACCCTCATCAACTTTTCTAGTCACCTCCTCAAAGAACTCGATAAGGTTTGTGAGGCATGACCTGCCCCTCTCAAAGTCGTGTTGACTGCATTTAATCAAGCCATGCTCTTCCAGATGATCATAAATCCTATCCCTCAGAATCCTTCCTAACACCTTGCAGATGACAGACGTGAGACTGACTGGTCTGTAATTGCTGGGGAATTCCCTATTTCCTTTCTTGAAGAGAGGAATTACATTTGCCTCTCTCCAGTCCTCAGGTACGACTCCAGTGGAGAGCGAGGATGAAAAGATCTTCGCCAGTGGTGAAGCAATTGCATTTCTCATTTCCCAAAGCAGCCGAGGACAAATCTGGTCCGGGCCTGGCGACTTGTCAATCTTAATGTCTGAAAAATTTTCAGCACATCAGCTTCCTCTATCTCTATCCATTCCAGCATGCACACCTGCTCTTCAAAGGTTTCATTCACTACAAAGTTCATTTCTTTCGAAAAGACAGAAGCAAAAAACTCATTTGGGCTTCCCCTACCTCCTCAGACTCGACACACAAATTCCCTATGCTATCCCTGATCAGCTCTACTCTTTCTTTGACCATTCTCTTATTCCTCACATAAGTGTGAAATGCCTTTGTGTTCTCCCTAATCCGTTCTGCCAAGCCTTTCTCATGCCCCCTCCTGGCTCTGCTCAGACCATTTTAAGCTCCTTCCTCGCCTGCCTGTAATCCTGTAGAGCTGAGCTTGACCCTAGCTACCTCCACCTTATGTAGGGATTGCCTAATCCTCTCCTTCTCTATAGCTATGTAGAATGTGAGGCCGTTGTGGTCACTATCACCAAAATGCTCTCCCAGCACAAGATCTGATACCTGCCACGACTTGTTTCCGAGCACTAAGTCTAGAATGGCCTCTCCCCTCGTCGGCCTGTCAACGTACTGAGTTAGGAAACCCTCCTGAACACACCTTACAAAAACAGCTCCATTCAAATCTTCTGCTCGAAGGAGATTCCAATCAATATTCAGAAAGTTAAAGTCACCCATTACAACAGCCCTACAAACCTGATCAGGTCCTGGGGATTTATCCACCTTTAACCATTTCAAGACATCCAGCACTTCCTCCTCTGTAATCTGGACATTTTGCAAGATGTCACCATCTATTTCCCTACAGTCTATATCTTCCATATCCTTTTCCACAGTAAATACTGATGCAAAGTATTCATTTAGTATCTCCCTCATTTTCTGTGGCTCCACACAAAGGTCACCTTGCTGATCTTTGAGGGGTCCTGTTCTCTCCCTAGTTACCCTTTTGTCATAGAGTTATAGAGATGTACAGCATGGAAACAGTAAAACCCCTTTGGATTTTCCTTAATTCTATTTGCCAAAGCTATCTCATGACCTTGTTTTGCCCTCCTGATTTCCCTCTTAAGTATACTCCTACATTCTATATACTCTTCTAAGGATTCACTCGATCTATCCTGCCTGTCCCTGACATATGCTTCCTTCCTTTTCTTAACCAACCCCTCAATTTCTTTAGTCATCCAGCATTCCCTATACCTACCAGCCTTCCATTTCACCCTGACAGGAATTTCTTTCTCTGGATACTTGATATCTCATTTCTGAAGGCTTCCCATTTTCCAGCCATCCCTTTACCTGCGAACACCTGCCTCCAATCAGCTTTTGAACGTTCTTTCCTAATACCATCAAAATAGGCCTTTCTCCAATTCAGAACTTCAACTTTTAGATCTGGTCTATCCTTTTCCATCACTATTTTAAAACAAATAGAATTATGTTCGCTGGCCCCAAAGTGCCCCCCCACTGACACCTCAGTCACCTGCCCTGCCTTATTTCCCAAGAATAGGTCAAGTTTTGCACCTTCCCTAGTAGGTACATCCACATACGTTATTCCTTTTAGAATTTGAATTGATACAATTGTAGATAATTGCGTCAATTATGTACAATACTTGATTGATTCTGGGCCCCATGTATAGGTGCAGTGGAATGTATTGAAGAGTAAGCGGTAAATGTTTTGGGACGATATCAGTCTGTTTGGGTGATATAAGCCTTGGATTGAAATTCACTCGTTGCCTTATATATACATCCATCGCATCCTTTTAAAATAAAGCTTTATATGTTGGAATGGCTTTGAGATTGTGGCCTCCCTGATGTTAAGGACTGAGTTTGTATATCGTCTACTAAGCTGTGGCAAATTTACCATTTCAGATTCTTGCTTTTAACTCTCAGAGAAATGTTTGTACAAATCCTGTGGCCCGAAGAATTTTTCTGTGACCGTTTTAAACTTCAGAAGGCAAATTGTTGTGGACAATGTCAGACTTCACATTTGCAATGTCTCTGGTACAATAGAATGGGATGATGTTTGTGGTAGTGTGTCTGCCTCAGAGCCAGGAGGTCCAGGCTCAAGTCCCACATGCTCAGGGGATAAGGAATAACATCCCTGAGCAGGTTGATCAGAAAATATCAACAGTACAGTGGGCAGGAAAGTAAGGTCGGAACTGATATGTGCTTATATAGAATAATGGTGAGGTAGATGTGGAATGTTCACAAACTTCTTTTTTTCTTGTGTGGTTTATGCTGCCAATTAACCTATATAGTGCTTTGACATGTTGAAAACTCCCCCTTGACAAATATTGTCAAACTTTCTGTCCAGCAATGTAATGTTGATCTTGCTTTTGTGAACTTTCTTTGCAGCTGCAACTTTGTATTTGTTCAATTGTTCTGTGATCTTTGTATGTTATAATCTGCCTGTACTACATACAAAACAAAACTTTTCACTGGACCAAGGTACACGTGACAATAATAATAAATCAAACCAAATCAATCATCCCTGACAATCAGTTCAGCGTGATTTTGTAGGTGAGGTTAGTTGACGGAAGAATGTTGGCCAGGACGCTGAGAAAATTATTAGCTCACCTTAAGATTACTAGCCATATGCCTTTAACATCTACCCGAAGCAATATCATAAACAGGCAAATTTCTTTTTTCTATTCAGTTTGTGGAGTGTGGGTGTCACTGGCTGGGCCAGCCTTTATTGCCTGTCCCTAGTTGTCCTTGGGAAGGTGGTGGTGAGCTGCCTTCTTGAACCCTGCAGTCCACCTGCTGCAGGTTGACCCACAATGCCCTGAGGGAGGGAATTCCAGGATTTTGATACAATGACAGTGATGGCGAGGAGATATATTTCCAAGTCAGGATGGTGCGTGACTTGGAGGAGAACTTGCAGTTGGTGGTGTTCTCATATCTGCTGCCCTTGTCCTTCTCGATGGAAGTGGTCATGGATTTGTAAGGTGCTGTCTGAGGAAGCTAGTGGGAAAGATGTACTGCAGCAAATCTCCACAGTCCCTTCAACAGCACCTTCCAACCCACACTTTCTACCACGTGGAAAGACAACGACAGCAGAAACATGGGAACACCATCTCCTCAAGCTCCCCTCTCCACCACTTTGTCTTAGATCTATATTGTTGACTTTTCAATGTTGCCAGGTCAAATTCCTGGACATCCCTTCCCAGCATGATTGTGAGTGACAGAAGGACTGCAGCAGATTAACAAGGCAGCTTGTCACCCAGTCTTGGGCAAATAACAATGGACAGTAAATGTTGGATGAGTCATGAATGTTGGCATCCAATAAATGAATTTAAAAATCAAAAGTCCTGTCTTAAAGGATAGAAGTGAAATAAAAGTAGGTGAGAAGTTTAGATAAGGTATTCCAGGGCTTGGAACCTTGATAGCTGAAGGCAAAATGGAATGATTATAATCAAGTGGGCGGCACGGTGGCACAGTGGTTAGCACTGCTGCCTCACAGCGCCTGAGACCCGGGTTCAATTCCCGACTCAGGCGACTGACTGTGTGGAGTTTGCACGTTCTCCCCGTGTCTGCGTGGGTTTCCTCCGGGTGCACCGGTTTCCTCCCACAGTCCAAAGATGTGCGGGTCAGGTGAATTGGCCATGCTAAATTGCCCGTAGTGTTAGGTAAGGGGTAAATGTAGGGGTATGGGTGGGTTGCGCTTCGGCGCGTCGGTGTGGACTTGTTGGGCCGAAGGGCCTGTTTCCACACTGTAAGTAATCTAATCTAATTACAAGCTAGTAATCTAATCTAGGTATTCATGAGTGAAGGGAGAGAGGAGTGCAAAAACTCTGCAGTTCCTGGGGTTGAAGGAGATCGTGGAGAGGGATGAAGTCAAAGAAAGATTTGGATGAGAATGTTAAAACCAAGTTGACTGGGAGCTCAACAAACAGATACTGGAGATCAGAGTTGACAGTGTGGTGCTGGAAAGGCACAGCAGGTCAGGCAGCATTCGAGGAGCAGGAGAGTCGACATTTCAGTCATAAACCCTTCATCAGGAAGCTCTTCCTGATGAAGAGCTTATGCCCAAAATGTCAATTCGCCTGCTCCTAAGGTGCTGCCTGACCTGCTGTGCTCTTCCAGCACCGTACTCTCAACACAACTTGGCACGGAGATGGGTGAGTTTTGGATGACATCAGGAAATTTTGGGAATGTCGATTGTGAGAACCCAGTCAGGAGTGTGTCTGGAGGTGACAAAGGCATGCTTGACAGTTTTGGCTGCATAAAATCTGAGGCTTGCATTCTTAATGGAGGTGGAAGCAGACAGCTCAGGGCAAGTGCGTCCTGCGTGAAGGTCACATCTGCCATTGAGGTCGCACACCGATTATTGCCTGGGATTGGGATGAAGTAATTGTCGAGGAAGTGGACTTTCAGCTGGGAATGAAAGACTATGGCTTTAATCTTCACAATTTCTAATTGCAGGAAATCTAGGCTTATCCATGCCTATCTGTTCGATAAGAACTTTGACTATTTCAAGACAGTGAGGAGTTGAGTGTTGAAACAGACCATTCAGCTCAACTGGTGCATGTTAGAATTTATTTCCCATCCAAACTTTCTTTCACCCTCCTTCATTCTGCACTATCAGCATAACCTCCTACTTCTTTCTCATTCATATATCTATTTATATTCCCTAACGAGGTGGGGAAATGCAGGGCATTTGAAGCTGAGAGCATAGACAATACACTGAAGGTCATCACAGAATGAACAGAGGGTAAAGTAGGAAGAAATTTCATTTTAAACCTTGAGCATTGATTGGCTACAACCAGGGAGACTGAAAATTGTTGGAAATTGAATACAAAGTAATTTTAAATGTAATAGGTAAATGTGAGTTCAAAAAAGGTTAAAATATTCATATGTTAGACAGACAGAGATAAGGTTTCAGTGAGCTAGCACCAATTACAATGGACAGAATAACCTTTTCTTCTTAAAGAAAAAAACTCCTCTTGCATTCTTTATCAAGTCATTCACTATCTTCAAATTGTGGTTACAGACAGCATGGTCTACAGAATGCACTGCTCTAACAGCTCATCGAGAGAGAGAGAGAGCGAGAGAGACTACCATAGTAACATAAAAATAGGAGCAGGAGAAGGTTATTTGGCCCATCAAGATCATGACTGGTCATGTCAATGCCATACACTTTCTCCCTCCCTACATCTCCCAATACTGTTCGCCTCTATTTTAGAAATAAATGAATTTCTATATTCTAGGATGTGGCCTTCACAGCCTTCTGTTCCAGTGAATGCCACAGTTCACCACTGTCTGAGTGAAGACATTTCTCTTCAGCTGTTACTGGAATGGCCTAACCTGTAAGCTGAGACAATGACCCCTTGTTCAGGCCACCCTTCTGGCCAGGGAAACATCATCCCTGCATCCAGCCTGTCCAGCCCTGTCAGAATTTGTATGTTTCCTCTCATTTTTCTAAATTCCAATGAATACAGACCCACCCAATCACTCCTCACATGAAAACCTGCCGTCCTAGGAATCAGTCTGGTGAAACTTCAGCTGCAGTCTTTTGGAAACTCCAAGGCTTTCAGTTTCCATTTATTGTTCTACACCATAGATAATAGAATCCCTAAGGTGTGGAAACAGGCCATTTTGATTCTTCGAAGAGTATCCCACCCAGACCCATTCCCCTACCCTATTACTTTACATTTACCCCTGACTAATGCACCTAACCTACACATCCCAGGACACAATGGGCAATTTAGCATGGCCAATTCACTTAACCCGCACATTTTTGGATTAGCACACCATGCTAATTTGAGATCATATTTGCTGAAATCTTTTGATCTTTACTCACTCAATGTCCTCGAATTATCTACCTCATTGTACTCACACAATTGTGAGACCTGCAGTCGCACTAACCATGGAAATAAATAGAGCTTCAGCAGTGTTACCCACATCCTGTGTACTGAATTCCCACAGTGCTTTACAGACAGTTAACACCTTGGGTCACGTAATTATCAGGAAACATAACTGAAAATTTGAGCGCCAAACATTGAACATGTTGAAGAGAAAGTGAATTTGCATTTATGTAGTGTCTTTCAGAACCTCTTCCAGTGAAATCCTTTTTTTTGAAGTGTTGCAATGTAGGAAACACAGCAAGATCCCACAACAGTGACATGAGTTTGTAATGGCAGTTGAGATGTAAAATTGTTAATCAGGACAGTGCGACAAGCTGCGCTGATGGGACAGACAGGACCTGGGTGTAACCTGCCATTCAAAAGATAGTACCACTGACGATGCAGTACTCCCTCCGCCCTGCACTGGAATCTCAGCCTAGATCTTGAGTCTCTGGCCTAGGGGTTAAACCCATAAGTTTCTGACCTAGAATCATTATTTTACCTTGTCACCCGTTTTGTTAGCCACAGCTGGCTTGGTAAATAGAAAGGTGCAAGCACCGAATGTTGTAAAGGTATAAAACAAATATTGTAAATGAAAGGCAAGATTGACAGTGATCAGGGTGAAGGAGAAAAACTGAAAATCACAAATATGAAAGGATCCAGAACTTTCAGACTGGAAACAGCTGGAGAGCCAGTTACTGTGTGAGCCAATTATCTCTGTATGGTCCCAGCAAACTGGGAATCTGTCATGACTTGACTCTATGCAATTAACACATGAGAAGCAGTGTTGCTGTGGCTACTTTGATCCTGTTGAGCAGTGGTAGCCTGCCAGATTGTGCTTTATCCATATTTGATGGTTGCTGCAGATTGAGAGGTATTGAGCTGTGATTTGTTGATGGTGTCAATTTCTTTTTTTTTTGCCTATCCTCCGTTGCCTGTAGACCAGGTGGTTGCTCGCCATCTTCTTGAACAGCTGCAACCCTTAGAGGTGCAGGGACATAATCAGAAGTCACACAACACCAGGTTATAGACCAACAGGTTTATTTGAAATCACAAGCTTTCGGACCGCAGCCCCTTCATCAGGTACAGTGCAGGACTATAACCTGGTGTCGTGTGACTTCTGATTTTGTCCACCCCAGTTCAACACTGGCACCTCCACATTAGTGCAGGGACGTGCACAGCACTGTTAGGGTGGGAATTTGTCTGAGTCTGTGTGTTTCACTGGTTGATGTATCTCAAAGTCAGGATGGTGCTCAAGTGACAGGTACATTTTGAGATGGTGGTATTCCTGTTGTGTCTACTGCCCTTGTTACAGAGTCATTCACAACACACACACAGACTGCTGAGCCCATCATAAGGCCATTAGATGTAGGAGCAGAAGTAGGCCACAGCCTCCTTCCTGATAAAGGGCTTATGTCCGAAACATTGATTCTCGAGTTCCTCAGATGTTGCCTGACCTGCTGTGCTTTTCCAGCACCACACTTCGATCCTGATCTCCAGCATGTGTGGTCCTCATTTTCTCCTAGACCATTCAGCCCAGCGAGTCTGCTCTGGTATCCAGTGAGATCATGCCTGACCAGAAAATCCACATCTCCACTTTTCTGCCTTTTTCCCATAATCCTTTATAAATCTCAGCCTTGAACATACCTAGTGACCCAACCTTGGCAGCCCTCAGTCGTAAGGGATTCACTACCCTCTGCAATAAGGCACCCTCCTCATCTCTCACCTAAATGTGTGACCCCTTATTCTGAGATCATAACCTCTGGTCCTTGACTTTCCCACAGGGGAAGCCATCTTTCCTGCCAAGTCCCTAAGAGGCTTGGATGTTTCAATAAGGCCACCCCTTATTCTTCAATACTCTTAAGTACAGGTCCAATCTATTCACACTTCCCTCATAAGAAAATTCCTCCTTCCCAAAATCACTTCTCTGGACTGCCTCCCATGCCAATGTGGTCTGGTTACTGAGTTAGTAATGCCTCTCTATTTTTATATTCCGCTCAGTTTGAAATAATCATTCCACTTGCCTTCCCGCTGAACTTGGAAGCTAGCTTTTTGTGATTCATGCACAAGAATTCCCAAATCCCTCTATCATGCACTTTTCTGCAGTCTTTCCCTGATTAAATAATGTTCAGCTCTTCTATTCTTAATGTCAAAGTACAGAACTTCACATTTTCCCACATTATATTTGATCTGCCAGATTTTTGCCCTCTCACTTAACCTGTCAATATCCCTCTGTCAACTCCCATTTTCGTCCTCACCACTTGCTTTCCCTTCTATTTTTGTGTCTTTTGCAAACTCATTTATAGTACTCTCCCTTCCCTCATCCAAGTAATTAATATATAATGTATATAAGTGTGTCCCAGTTCTCAACAGTGTGGTACTCCATTAGTTACAGGTTGCCATTATTAAAATTCCCTCCTTATCCCAACTCTGTCTTTTATTAGTGACACAATCCTCTATCAATGCTAATATACTTCAGTTGACACCATGGACTCCATACCAGCTCCTTGGAGGGCAAGACAGTTAGTCTCACTTCCTCACTCGAATCCCAGCAGCCTAATTCACTTCAAATGTCCTTCTAGGTGGTGGAGGTCATGGTTTTGGGAGCTGTTGTTGGAGAAACCTGGGCAGTTTGCTGTAGTACATTCTGTTGATGGTCTACCCTGCAATCGAGATGTATTAGTGCTGGAAGGTTAGGATGTTGTTCCAGCAGCCAGCTTGTTATGACCTTTGAAAGTTGCTGCAGTCATAATCTGTGAGACAGTAATCACATTCTGCCTGCCGTTGGTCCATATCCCTCCATTCCTTGCATCTTCATGTGCTTATCTAAAAGTCCCTGAACATGCCCCTATTGTACCTGCCTCCACAACCACCCCTGGCATCATGTTCCAAGTTCCTGTCACTCTGTGTACAAAATTTGCCCCTCACATCTCTGTTGAACTCCACCCCCCCCACCCCAAATATCTTCAATGCATTCCCCCTCAGGTTTGACATTTCAATTCTGGGGAAAAGAACTCTATCTCATAATTTTATAAACTTCTATCAAGTCTCCCCTCTTAGTGGGCAGCACGCTGGCACAGTGGTTAGCACTGTTGCCTCACAGCACCAGAGACCCAGGTTCAATTCCCACCTCAGGCGACTGTCTGTGTGGAGTTTGCACGTTCTCCCTGTGTCTGCGTGGGTTTCCTCCGGGTGCTCCGGTTTCCTCCCACAGTCCAAAGATGTACAGGTCAGGTGAATTGGCCATGCTAAATTGCCCGTAGTGTTAGGTGAAGGGGTAAATGTAGGAGAATGGGTCTGGGTGGGTTATGCTTCGGCAGGTTGGTGTGGACTTGTTGGGCTGTAAGTAATCTATTCTAATCAACCTCCTACTGCTCCAGAGGAAACAACCTGAGTTTTACCAATCTCTCCTTTATAGCCCATACCCTCTAGTCCAGTTTACACAGTAAAACATGAAAAAAAGTCAGCATCGAAAAATTGTTAAATGCTTTAAGAAATTAAACTGTCAAACATTCCTGTCCCTGCTTCTGTGTAATAGAGGTGAGTCCAAGGATTCTGATTCCCGCTGCCTGAGATTACTGAGACCGCTGAGGTTTCCTGGTATGTTCCTGACCTTTGGACAATGCTGCTGTCCCCAACATTCTCTCCATGACCAAAGACCACAAGACGCACACACACACACAACACAGTTTTTGTGTGGGGTGCACTCAGCAGGAGATGTTTTATGTATGTGCACAAATTTACATCTATTAACTTTGTGTCTAACTTGCCTGAACAATGATGAGAAGAGAAATGAATGGTTTGCCATTTTCCTTTTAGAATTGACCAGTACAGAAGGAGGCCATTCAGCCCATCATGCATCCCGCTGCTTCTTTGCAACTACAATCCAAGTAGCTTCACCCACCTCTTTCCCTGGAGTTCTGCGTGTTTTCCAGTTCCCGTTTGAATATTATCATTATTCCTCCTTCCACCTCCTTTTCCAGGCAGAAGGTTTTATATTTTAGTAATTCAGTCTTGTAAAAAAAACTTCTCACCTCTCTCGAGTTCCTTTGCCAATTTTCTTAAATATGTCTCTTCTGGTTTTCAATCATCAATTCTTAAAATAGGAATTGTGTGAATGTTCAGACATGCATTTTGAATGTGGGTTTTATATTCTGCCAGTCAAATCCTGGTGGTTTTGCACGAACTGTGTGAAAGTCAAATGTAATCATGAAGGTTGGACTTGAAAAGGTTAATTGAACTGTGGTTAACATTTTAAAGTCATAATACTCTGTTCCACAAGACCTTGAATGTTTGTGAGGCAAATTAAAGTTGTCTATCAAGCTGAAAAACTGCTTGATGCTCCTCAATTGCTGTAGTGTTAGTATGGGTGGGAGTGTGTAATTACACCATGACAGATGTTCATGGGCATGTAATACTGAAATTTCCTCCACCACATTTCTAATGGAGATTATTAATCCAAAATCAGGGTGGGATGTGTCTCAAGAAATAGATCACCTATATTAGAGATTCCCTTCTCTGCATGTCATCTCCCAGTGTTTGGATTGAGGCTTGAATTCTACTGACTTCCAACATGGTATTATACATTGTTGCTACCCTGTGAAATGGGAAAATCAAATTCTAAGGGCAGTCTTGGCACCAGTAAAGCAGCAGTGTCATTGAGATTGGTCTCCTCTGGAGGGGTGGAAGCACTGTGAGCAACAATAGAGGAATTCCTGTAATTTATGATCTCCATTGTAAATGTAAAACTATAACATTAGATTGTACTTGAGGTGAAGTGTACCAATATCCATGTTCTCGTTTATTATACATACCAGATTAGTATTTCTATTTCACTTTAAAAAGTTTTCTTCCTGTGAGGCATTCAGGGCCTTTCATGTTGAGGTTTTCTAATGGTGTTTGACGTTGAAAGGGGTACATCATGAGAGAGGCTGGAAAATATCTGGAGGTTTGCTGCATCATATCAGAGATTAGACTGTGCTTTCTGACTTCTACAGTCTCTGATACTGAAATCTGTAAATAAAAAGTACTTCATAGAGGAGTCTGTTACGGGCAGGATGGTGTAGAGAATGTGTTTATATCCAGAAAATTGTGTATGATCCGACATGCAAGTTAGGTGCAGACTAAATGGTGTATTGTGTTGTTTATGGGTTTTGCCAGAACCATCTGTAATGTCTGGAGTAGGTTTACTGCTACCAATCCTTTTAAGCTGATATCAGTCTAAGATATTGATACCATGTTGGGAAGGATGTCCATTGGCTGAAGATAGGCTTAATCTTAACAGTAAATGGGTTTCTTATATGATACTAAGAGGAAAGGCGATGGCCTCTGAATTACTAATCCAATGACTAGCCGAATGTTCTGGGGTGAGGGTTCAACCCCACTGTGGCAGATGGTGAAATTTAAATTCAATTTTGTGGAATTTCAACAGTGTGGGAGCAGGCCATTTGACCCATCGAGCACACACCGACCCACCAAACGGCATCCCACCCAGACCCACCTCCTTACTCTTTTCCTGCATTTACCATGACGAATCCATTTAGCCTGCACATCCCTGGACTGTGGGAAGAAACCAGAGCACCCGGAGCAAACCTACGCCGACCCGAAGGGAATGTGCAAACACCACACAGACAGCTGCCCGAAGGTAGTGTGGGATCATGTTCAAATAATGACCAAAATCGGTGAGTGGTGGAAATAGCCACTTTTATTCAACAATCACAGCACAGGTATGAGGCAGCAACAGAATCTCGATATGCAGTTCTTACAAGAGCTCCTTTGTACACAGTTCTTTCATATATTAAAACCTCATTACTATGGTGTAATATTGTTGTACCTATAGTACACAAAGGTTTGGGAGCCAGGAGACGGCTCTGCTAGCTGCTACTTCTGATGGATGTCTGTCTGGTCTGCTTACATAATTAGGAGGTGTTAGCCCTTTGTCTTTTAAATTTTAGTAAAAATACTAGGCCTGTATGCTCTGAATAAATTAAAAATTTTAATAGAAGAACAAAGGATATTAAACTGATTAACTGCAGCTGAGATAGGAGATTTGTTTACTATTTGCTGGTCTGAGTTTCATTCATTCATGCAATTTCATGGAAGTGTTGTTTTGTCAGTTTTTTTCTTAAAGGGATAATGGTCCAGTTCAAAGGTGTTTAACAGGTACTTAATCTATTCAGGGCCTGGAGCTGTTTGGTAAACTGATTAATATTATAATGTCTCGTGGAGACTTAACAGGGATAGTTTTGCTCTGTATGCTGAGGTAAACATTGCTTGTAGCAGGGACTGATAGGTGTGGGAATACAATGATGGGTTTGAAAACGTTGCTTTTAAATTTGGATACTACAGATCTGCGGTTTTATGAATGAAACAGTGTTATAGTAATAGGTCAGTATAGGGTTATGAATCAATGAACGGGAGCCCGGTATTAATGAATACAGCGAGCTGGCGAGTGAGTTAATAAAGATAGCTTATAATACAACATCGCACAACACAATATTTCACAGGAGAATCAGACCTAGGTCCCCAGTGCTGTGAGGCAGCAGTGCTAATCACTGAGCCACTGTGCTGCAATTAACTGCCATGAAAAGTTAGCCCAATGATAACCAAAGAACCACCGTTGATTGTCAGAAGAATTTATCTAGTTCACTATTGCCTTCTGAATTGATCTGTGAGTCCAGACACACAGTGATGTGGTTGAGTCTCAGTTGCTGTCTGGGCAAATAGGGATGGGTGATACATGCTGGAAATGTGTTGCTGGAAAAGCGCAGCAGGTCAGGCAGCATCCAAAGAGCAGGAGAATCGATGTTTTGGGCATGAGCCCTTCTTCAGGATACCTGCTGGCCCAAGCAGCAACATCTGCATCCCATGATCGATGTTTTAAAAAGCTCAATAGCCAATTACGTTTCATTTGAGATGCATGGTGGTCCCTTGTGAGGAGTCACTTCAACTTAAGCGTTCACAATACAGCTCCTAAAACATTGTTGCACTGCATTGGTAACAAGTACAGAACGTGAACAACTTTCAGAAAAAATGGAGCACTGAGGTAGCTCCTTCCATAACCCCTGTGACTGTGGTTAGCCAGCTCTTATTCCTGATGAAGGGCTTATGCTCGAAACGTCGAATTCTCTATTCCTGAGATGCTGCCTGGCCTGCTGTGCTTTGACCAGCAACACATTTGCAGCTGTGATGTTAGTAAACCCTTTCCTGTACAAATTATCCTTTTACAATATATTCTTTAGTACTAAGTACTGAAGGCGCTCTACATTGTTGGAGGTAGTATATATTGATTTGAACTGTTTAACTGAAACCTTCTCTGGATCTCCTCTAATGGCGATAAAAGATTTCATGGCATTATAATGTCACAGCTGGGGTGGCTTCTCCAGTGTCCTAGCTAATATTTCATCCTCAACCTACAATGCCAAAATGATTGATTTATTTGTTTATGGGATGTGGGCTAGACCAGCATCTATTGTCTTCTCCTGAGGGATCTTGGGGAGACAGTGGTGAGCTGCTGCCGTGAACCACTGCAATCTGTGGTGTGTAGTAGGTCCAGCCATACTGCTGTTACACAGGGCCTTCCAGCCACTTATCACATTGTGGGAGTAGCTGCCAGCAAGAATACTTCATTGACTGTATGTTATGTAGTATGTAGTCTGCTATGTCTTTGTGTTTAAAAGGAGCTGACTTGACACAAACATATCTCAATAGGATTTACAACTACATGTCAGAACTTTGATAGGAAATGCATCCAATCCCAAAGTGTTCCATGATTAGGTCCAAGTTACATTTGGTTTTGACTTGTTTTCTGAGGTTTGATAACTGCTAACCAGGCCAGTTTACAGTGCTCATCTCAAGTTGCTCAGAGAAAATGGGGCGACAGCTTGCATTGTTACCATGGTAATGGTGACTGTGCATCATCAGGAGTCCTGGACTAGGACTCAGCACCAATGCAGGATGGTCCCGAATGTTACGTCTGTGGGCAGAATTTGGTAACTGAGATTGGCGGGCCTTTTTACTTGATTTTCCAACTCTCATTAGTCAGTCAAAAAATGGAATATATTGTGGTTTACATGTCCAACTAATAGCAAGAAAATAATATGATCAAATACTCTGTTTTAATAATGTCAGTTGAGATATATATGGACTTCAGTAAGGCGTTCAACAAAGTTCCCCATGGGAGATTGATTAGCAAGGTCAGATCTCTGGAATACAGGGAGAACTAGCCATTTGGATACAGAACTGGCTCAAAGGTAGAGGGTGGTGATGGAGGTAGTTTTTCAGACTGGAGGCCTGTGACCACAGGAGTGCCACAAGGATCGGTGCTGGGTCCTCTACTTTTTGTCATTTACATAAATAATTTGGATGCGAGCATAAGAGGTACAGTTAGTAAGTTTGCAGATGGCACCAAAATTGGAGGTGTAGTGGACAGCAAAGAGGGTTACATCAGATTACAACAGGATCTGGACCAGATGGGCCAATGGGTTGAGAAGTGGCAGATGGAGTTTAATTCAGATAAATGCGAGGTGCTGCATTTTGAGAAAGCAAATCTTAGCAGGACTTATGCACTTAATGGTAAGGTCCTAGGGAGTGTTGCTGAACAAAGACCTTGGATTGCAGGTTCAAAGCTCCTTGAAAGTGGAGTCGCAGGTAGATAGGATAGTGAAGGCGGCGTTTGGTATGCTTTCATTTATTGGTCAGAGTATTGAGTACAGGAGTTGGGAGGTCATGTTGCGGCTGTACAGGACATTGGTTCGGCCACTGTTGGAATATTATGTGCAATTCTGGCCTCCTTCCTATCGGAAAGATGTGAGACTTGAAAGGGTTCAGAAAAGATTTACAAGGATGTTGCCAGGGTCAGAGGATTTGAGCTATAGAGAAAGGCTGAACAGGCTGGGACTGTTTTCCCTGGAGCGTCGGAGGCTGAGGGGTGACCTTATAGAGGTTTACAAAATGATGAGGGTATTGGTTAGGATAAATAGAGAAAGTCTTTTCCCTGGCGTCGGGGAGTCCAGAACTAGAGGACATAGGTTTAGGGTGAGAGGGGAAAGATATAAAAGAGACCTAAGG